>NC_143013.1:14897144-15197144 GCF_055824585.1 Amblyomma mixtum
TGCTTTGATGGCACATTTTTTTTTGTCTATGGTGGCAGAAATTATTGCTGGGCAACGGCGTTGTACCCGTAGAAGTCCCGGTGAAAGCCCTAGCGAGAAAGATTAAAGAAAAAGAAGAAAAAAATGGAAAGAGGCGAACTTTTCTACATCATCTGGCCATCCGTTATCTCCGTATTTTCGAAAATCTTGCGTGCTATACAGGGCAGCTCTAAAACTCTGGCTTGAAACAGCAATGTCTAAGTTTCATAATTCGTCCAAGCCGCACATTCATTCTATCTCCAAAAGAAATAAATGAAACATTAGAAATGAATTTTCAGAAGCGTTTCTGAGTAATTTCCCCTCGTATTGCGCTACCTCATACCCAGAAATTCTGGACAAGCGCATTTGTCAACGAGAAATACTTTATGAGCACATTTTTTTATATATCGTAAGATTTCAGCCCCGCTGCGGTGGCTCAGTGGTTACGGCGCTCGGCTGCTGACCTCGGCGCTCGGCTGCTGACGTTTACTAAACACAATATCACTCGCCTAGAAAGGGTAAAGAGAAAAGCTGTAAGGTTTATTTACTCTAAATTTTCCCCGTATGACTCACCCTCTGAAATAATGCAGGTTAATGGTATTGAATGTCTTGCACAACGAAGAAAAAATTTACGTTTGGAATTTCTTTACTTGCTTTGGAAACAAGAATTAGCTATTAACCCTGCCCCATATCTGTCGCTTTCAACATCGAGGTATACACGCCACCATCATCCTAATTCTCTGACGCCGTATCTTGCACGAACAGATTTATTCAAGTTTTCATTTTTTCCTCGCACAGTAACGGACTGGAATGATTCTTTATTGCCTTTCGCCACACTTTGATGCTTACTAACTTTGTTATTGTTTTGTTTGCCCCTTTACCCACCCTGCTTGGACCTGTATAAGGTTTGCAGTATTGAATAAAGAAAGAAAGAAAGACGCAGGTTCGAACCAGACCGCGGCGGCCGAATTTCGATCGAGGCGAAATTCTAGAGGCCCGTGTGCTGTGCGATGTCAGTGCACGTTAAAGAACCCCAGGTGGTCGAAATTTCCGGAGCCCTCCACTACGGCGTCCCTCATAGCCTGAGTCACTTTGGAACGTTAAAATTCTGTAAACCAAACCAAACCTAAACGTAAGATTTCATCATAACAATCAATATATGAGCAGATCTGCCCTCGACAGGCTTGCATTTTGTAGCTATTCACGTTTTTGCTATCGTCAGAAACGTTCCCCATTGGTTTTCTTTGGCAGTCCTAACTACGTGACGCGACAGATGGACAAACATAAAAAGAAATAATTAATTTGCTACACATCGGAAGAATCGACTATCAGCTTCAATATTTCTATAACAACACCTTACACTATTGCAATATACACAATTGATGTCCAATAATCCTAATTAGGTACGCGTCTTAGCAGAGAACGTTCAAGAACCCCAGTTGGTTGAAACTAATCTGGGAACCTCCACTAAGACGGCCCTCATATACTTCACGTTACAGTACGCCTTGCTGCCGCCGTTTGACATTTGTTAGGTTGCGGGCAGCCCAAGAAATAATAGACATTGCTCTGCTCGCAGCGCCGATGACACAACTGGTGCAGTGAAATATGGACTGTGATTGGGTTTCATGTCAATTAATTTAGTTGCTTTGTTTGTGCTAACTACGGCGTTATATGTAGGTCGCTGCCTAAAGTTTTCGAGCTACGGCCAAAACTAACAGCACTTCATTGCGTTAGCAGTCTCTAAAATTCGTCTTTATTTTGATCGGCAAAGAGAAGTGAATTGATTCAGTCACACTTGCAAAGGTAAATGCACCATACCGTGAATCCGTCCCACGCAGGTACTCCGCCGCGCACACGCAGGGCTTAACTGCACATGCGCAGAAGGTACAAAGGCAATTTCGAGCTAGCCCAGCGACGCTTTACAGCTCGTACTGAAAAACGAGCAGAGACACGCTCGAACCAGCAAACCAAGCGAACAAACCCTGGCAAAGCAGAGAAAGGCAGCGACACAATGGCAGCTTCTGATCCCGCAGCGAGTATACCGACGCCGCTGCACCCAATTAGTAAAGACGGAGCGCATAGGTATCCGAGCGGCGGTGAAGAGGGAGGGGGTTTGCGAGAGCGGGAGAGGGTGGGGCGGGGAAAGACGGGTACGTGTCGAAGAATGCCGGGGCGCCGGGCCCCGGATCCGTTCAATTCAGCGATCAGCGGCGGCAACTGGCTCCGTCTTCTCGACACCGCCACCAGCGGCAGCTACCATAGCCAGTGTCGCTTTCCGGGCTGCCGAGTCAGCTGGTTTCCCTGGAAACACGCGCAGCAACCCCCGTTGTTCCCCCTCCGCCGGAACGCGCCGGCGAACATGTTGTTGCCCTGCGAGCCGCCGACTAGCGACAACCACACACCGGCGCGGCGGAAAAAACTTTGCCCCCCCCCCCCCCCGCCCCCCGGTGCCGCCGTGACTCTCGCTACGCGATCGTGTTAATATGTATGAAGGATAGATTGCCGTTCTTTTCTTCCCTCCTTTCTCACTTTCTCTCGTGTCTTTCTCCCCTTCTTGTGCATTTGTTTATTACAGTCTGCAGCCGGTAATAGGAGCTCGAGGGGGCCCGAAAATTTCTCCGAATTAAAGGCAGCGCATGGTTGATGTTGACGTGGACCAGAGCTTCACTTCGGATAAACCAGAAGTTCGAAAGAAGCGAGTGCTAACTGCCGAGATTCCAGCGACCCATATTCATTCATTCATTCATTCATTCATTCATTCATTCATTCATTCATTCATTCATTCATTCATTCATTCATTTCCAGCTTATAAGAGCAAGCATCGTAAACGAAACAAATCGCAAACACATAAATCTACGCACAACTCAAAAAGAGAATGCTATCGGGTCGTGCCTCGTTAATTAGACCCTTTGGTTTCCGGGCAAAACTTCCTATAAAGCGAGTAGTCCGCAACGAGGAATCGTGAATAAAGATCAGAAATGTAAACACTCTCTTATTAATGTCCGCTTCTGTGCACAACGGTGGGCTGTGAACCTTTAGTTCGCAGCCCACACAGTCGGCTGACAGCTACTCAAAACGATTTACAACACAGCACCAGCTGAAGAGATAGTTTTCTTCACACCCATTCATGCAACACGCCAAATCGTATAAAGAACGCCGACTGGGAACCTTGGCAATGTAGAGCACAAAAACCACAAAATAAAAGGTCATTACTAAAGCATTTGGACTTTCGCACTGCCAGTGCCCTGCGTTAAAAACACAAGAAATGAAACATGCTTGAGGCAGTCGAGAATCTGTTCTGATTGCTGTCCATATTAATGGGGGCAAATACAGGGACCTCGATGGGTTCTGTGCATTTTCACCCTTTACGTTGTCCAGACAGCGAGTTTCCATAGCGTAAATTTGAATAAGAACGTTTGGTCCCCAGACAAACAGCCCATAATTCGAGTCGACCGTATAAAGGGGTGTCGTATTAACGGGGTACAACTATGTACAGCTGGCGAAGACGACTTCATAGAGATCATAAATAAAATGCTTGAGACGGGGAATTCCAAAATATGCCGAACAATGACAGGCACGCCGACAAAGGCTGTTGCTTGCATTTTTTTCTTCCCTTCTCCATCAAGCTGTATTAGCAGCAGTCTGACACAGGGTTCCATGGATCCCGGTATAGTTCCCGAATTTCTAATTGCCGACATTGTACGCCAAGACAGATATATAATAACACGTTTATGGAGCGCTTAAAGCAAATAAGGGAAAATAAACGCGTGTGTGCTCCCGACTACGCGTCCGAACAGTAACGAAGACTGCGCGACGTCATAAGCGAAAGTCTAGTGCGAGTCGGGCAGCCTGCCGAGTACTACTTAAAATGAAGGGAGACAAGCGAAAAATAAGCGACGCCTGTGATCCGCTAACAAGCCGACGACGACGGTATAAGAAGCAGCAGCAGCCAAGCGGCGGCGAGCAACAAGGACTATACACGACCCGAAAAGGAAAAAACGGAGAGACGGCACTCGAGCCAAGCAAACGAGACCCACGATCAAGGAGGACGTCGTCGTCCGGACGGACGCATTAGGCCTAATTGGCAAAACGATTCCCACCCCAATGCGGCGCCGTACCGTCTTCACCCCCCACCCTGCTCCCCTGTGGAGCCATACGTGCTTAGAGTTGTCTAGCTGTTGTTGCTGGTGTTTCTGCTGCTGCTGCGTAGATGGCGATGGATTCTCCATGTCTTCTTCCAGCGTGAAGCGTCCAAGAGTAGTCGCGGACGCTTTCCCGCGAGCCTAAACGGCCTCAAAGGCAAGAAGAGCGGCAAACAACGACACCGACAACAACAAAAGAAACGCAAAGCGACTCCGAATCACCAAGGTTCTTTGAAAGACGACCCCCCTTGGAGAGCCGTGCACGTGGCTATCACTGACCATCGACGAAGGAGTAGTACTGGGAGGACATATGTCATCGTCTCCCCTTGCCTCCCTACTTTCGCCATACCACACATGCACGCAGGAGGTGTCGAGATACAAACGGCAAGGAGTACTCCCGGCACAGTGAGGCCAATTACTCGGCCCACGGCAGCTTACCGGGGACCGGAAAAACGACACAACACGCGCCATTTTGGGGCCCGTACGCGAGGCTTAGTGGGGAAACGAGCGCGGGCAGACCTCATATTTCAGAGAGCAGAAAGCACCCATGTGCGCTCCAAACTAGAATAGGCCTATGTAGAAGTAAAAAGAGAGTAAACTGTCATCAGGCAGGCTCCTTTTTAAAAAGGGAGTGCGCTAGAGGACAGCTCCACTCCCTTTTAGCTCCATTCTGCTTAGAGTGTGCGCACCCATTCTCTTTTGCATCATCAGAGACTCCTGACGCAAGATGATTGAGGTGCGCAAGGAAAAGATGCCGAAGTTCCTGTGGAGCTGTTCACGGTACTAATTTGTCAAATGGTAACCGTGTATTACAATCCTCTTTCCAGTGTTTTGCAAGTTCGAAGGCTAAAAGCTGAAGCAGATTACCCAAGCTTGCTGCGCTGTTTAGAATACCTCGGTATTCGTGAAGCAAGGAAAAGCTGAAACAATTCGCGAGCCCCATTAATTTTCCAGCCGTCCGACCAGTCACGGGCTACTGCGGCGCGATTACGAATGTTCGCAGTGCTGCAATACAGCGATTTCAGGGCACTGCCGACTGTTGCGCCAGATATGCTACACCGGCCTCCCGACGAACTGCCTGCGGATAAAAAATGCAAATCAAGTTCAGGCACATAAGTAGCGAACCCCGAGAGACAGCCAGCGCGAAAAAAAAAAGTCAGCAGGGACATGAGACACAAATGGTCCGAAAAAATAAAAATGAAACTAAAGGACGTACGCTTTGCCTTGTTATCCTTCTTTGCATTCTTCAAGCTGGTTCTAATGTGTAGAAAATCTCGGTACCTCTCAGTGTTTTAGCGGACTGCCTTCATTCACTGCTTACAATGACGCATGCATGACAAATAAGACTTATAACATACATACGAATAACATAAAAACATTTCGTCCTTTGCCCAGTTCGTTGCAGGTACGAACCGGTCAAGCTGCTGCAATCACGGCGTGGATAGCCAACTTCCCGTTGTATATACGACACCCCAGCACCAGGTAATGAAGGATTCGGCCTCCTCCATTCCCCATGAGCACCTGCTCCTCCCCCCCCCCCCCCTTACACACACACATACAGAACGACGATACGCAAAGGTTAACCTCGCAACTATATGGGGCAAAGCAAAGGCGCTTTTTTTAAACACTGATGTTACCACCACATTACCAACGATCGCCAAGAGCGGGCCAAAAGCTTGAACAGTAAGGCACCACGCGGAAAGTCGACTTAATTATTTTTTAAAAATCGGCAGAGACACTTAACACTGCTTACGTAAGGGAATGCGAAATCATAACTGAGTGTGTGCCACTGTATACGCGTAATGTTTGTACATGCAGAAAAGTTCTTTTCTGCGAGTTTGTGTTTGCCTATTCGTTGCGCACCAGACCGCAAACTTTCGGACCTTTTTTTTTTTTTTCCTCCCGATCCTTCGGCCTATAAAAGGTGTGGCTTTCACCGAATAAATTCAGTTGACAGTTAGCGCTTGTGTGTGTGTTTCCTCTCTTTTTTGTCCGTGTCTTTGTTTGCGCTATAATATTTCTAATTCAATATGCACTACCAACTCGCCCAACAGGAAGTTTTAATGAACGGACCCTCTCGTTGCACGGCGATGAGGTTGGTCGAGTTTGCATGTAGTGGAAGCAAGACATAGACGCTAGGTTTGTATGACACCATCCACACACACGCGCGTGCTTATGACACCACTGTCAACGCTGTACGACGAATGGTTGCATCACAATTTTCACACGAAAGTACGAGAAGGCGTACAATTTGAAGGTGCATATGTCGTCCGTTCCGATCCCTGTCGCAAGCTAGCCTCGAACTTGACTAGCACATGTAAGCTACATATGCAACGAGAAATCGCATGATACCACCCGAAACCCTGTACGACAAACGGTTGCGCCTCAATTTTGGTACGAACGCCGGGAACACTGACGCTACATAAAGGTCGGCCAGTATATACAGACCAACGACATGTATAGGATTGTCTGAAGTGGCGGTGCTCGGCTTGCTGTGTGCGTCATTCGGCCGCTTGACGATGCCGCCATGTTTTTCTTGCCATCGCTGGAATTTCTGTACCATATGCGAGTACACAACCACACGCACGTCGCCAGCTTTTCTCGTAATGAAACTAGAAATGCTCTCGCATTAAAAAAAAAAGAAAGGAAACAGAGGCAACTTGCCCGGCCCCGAACCCCAAGCATCTACACGAATCCAATCTACAGTGTACGCGAAAGTTAAAAAAGAAAAAAAAGAAAAAGCCATGTGTAGATCGCGAGTAAAAATTGACACAGCAAAAGCGAACAGCAACAGGAGAACAGCGTGCATGCATGGTATACGCAGGAAGCAGAATGAAAAAACACACCTAAAAGAACATTAAAAAAAAAAAGCAGGAAATGTGACGATAAAGGAATAAATTACGTCACACAGTCCCCTAGAGGATCGGACATATAGATACCCGACTCTTCAATAAAGAAAATAGAGGGGAAATATAGGTGAGGTAGGGGCGGCTGAAAAAAAAAAGTAAAAACGAGCTCGACAACGCTGAGCGATTGAGGTGCGAAGAAGATACACATCGGTCATATTTCGTATAGGTGCCGCGCAGGGCGTCTGGCGGCGCGGCAGTTTTCGGCACGCCATTACGTCACAGACAGACACGAAAGCCAGAGGAGAGGCGGGTATGAATCATATAGTGAGGGGAAAAAAAAAAATGAAAGACAGCGTTTCGTCTCTCCAGCGCCAAAAGCAACGTGAAGCTGCCCCGCGGGGTGAATTGAAACCTGGATGCATGGCCACCACGGGAACTGTAGCTCGCATCGCTTTTCAGAGGCTTCGCTCGCGCACGCTTCTAAACGAAATAGACTTGAAGCGTGAGATTTATACGTGCGCATAAAGAAAAAACCCCGAGGCCGAAGACTGTAAACCGGACTCGCCGCAGTAACAGACCGTGCATTTTTCCGTTCGCCACTCAGCTGAAACGGTAGGTTCCGCTAACCGCCAAGGACACCGCAACTCAATGTGACTCATGCAATCGCAACGATATTGCAGCGTCGAGCATGTTAAGCCAACCACATGCGCTCAACTAGAGCGAGAACCATCTCTTGACTGTCTTTCCAAGGGTTTTCAATGCGCATCAAACGATACCAACGCTGCAACACTGCCAGCCATGAAAACGAAAGCAAAACGCTAACAGGACGGCTACCACTGCGTAAAGCGAGATTTAGAGACAGATGTTGGAGTTCCACAGTAACCTTCCCTCTCTTTAATCCCCGGCAGTCACCCTCCGTATTGTTTGGTGGTTCCCGTGCACGCCGGAGGCGGATTCCTCTGCTCTCACTTATCCTCCTTTTTTCCACGGTGACCCCCGCCTTCCTTGTCAGTTACTACTACTACTACTACTACTACTACTACTACTACTACCACGACGACGACGCGAACCCCGGAGAAGGGCATAACAGCTCTCGCTGTAAAAAAAAAAGAAAAGTAAAGCAGGACAACTACGTCTATCTTTTGTGCGTCATTTGCGTTGACTATTTTTCCCTTGATTGCACTGCCTAGAGTCAACCGCTCAAGCATGTGAAGGCCTAGAGTTTGTTTTGAGCAGCAGCAGAAGAAAGGTGGCCTCAATAAATTTGCAGCTTCGAGTAAATACAACTCAGAACTGGGGCCACTTTGGACAAGAAATCAAATGGACTCGATTCATAGTGACCGGACAACACTTCGACGTCAACATCGCTACGGTTACGCATGAGCGGATACGAACGGGCGGAAATGCAAGACCAACCTGTCCTCAGACATCTTCACCGACGTAAGTTATGGTTAAAAGTTTCGCTTGTTGATATCCTGAGCGCGTGAGTATATATTCGTACACAACCATTCCCTTGACTCACACACCGAACGAGCGACTTAGTGGGCGACTAAACGAACGAGCGAAGAGAAATAGGGGGGCGCGGTCTATTCACCAATCTGTTCATTCAGCGGTCCACTCTAGGGCTATCCAGAGTGTAAAACCAGCGCACGAACGGTACAGTACTCTACTCCACAATTAACCACGGCTGTTAGGAGATTCGCAACGGCGCGGCTCGCAACTCCCCGCCCCTGCGAAAGAGAAACGTTAGCAGCGGGAGCGGAATATGCCAGCGCAGTTTCTCCTCCTTCTCCCCCACGCCCGGGACAACCATTCCTTCCCGCTACGGACGAAGGGTGAGGAGAGGGGGCGAGGCAGGTTGCTCACTGCGAAGCATCCGACGAAGACGACGAGCGGCAAAGCAGCAGGACCCCCCCTTGCACCCCAAGCCTAGCTGCCCCTCGGCGGCCGACAAGCGGGGACCGAGAGCGGCATTTCCCCCCCAGGGTCTCCACATTCCGCTCCGCGCCGTGAAACGAGCGGGGGAAGAACGACGACGGCCACTGCGCTTTTTTTTTCTGCGAATAATAAAGAGCGTGCGCCCGCGACGCCGACCACGTTGCGTAGAGAGAGCGCCGAGCAGTCGCCGAAGGAGAAAACACCGAGCGAGAGATGGAAAGAAACAAGAACTAAAGAAAGGAAAAAGAAAGAAGAAATAAATTGGCATAACGGAGGAACACGGGAGGGGAGAAAGCCTGTAGCGTCTCGTCACGAGAAGAAAAAGAAAACGAAAGAAAGAAGAAAAGATTAAAAAAAAAAAAAGCTTCTTGCGGCCTTTCCTCGCGCGTAGTGAAGAAGAATCAACTCTGCGACCGGGGTGTCGTCGTTAGCTCTCTGTGTTATTTCTTTTTTTGCACTCTTTGTCTGGCAAGAAGCGTGGCCCAGGCGCTCACCCTCTCACAACGACCGAACAACGACGACAAGACGACGACGACGGCCGGCTCCCCCTCTCGATCCATTCCGTCCCCCCCTCTCTCTCTCCTTCTCCGTATAATTCTTCCCTCGGAGCCATTAAAAGTGCGGTGCCGCGCGTTAAAAATCTGCCCGCGGAGGGACACCGGCTTTCTTTAGTTTGGACAACCCTCCCGCCAGCGTTTTGTTTGTTTTGTCGCGTTATGTGGCACAAAAATGTCATCCAAACCACCGCCATCATCGCCGTAGAGTTATGTGTTGTTGCGCAGCCGGGGACGCAAACGTGGCGAAGGCGCATTCGAGAAGGTTCTCCGCAGCTCGTTTCGCCTTGGAGGCTTTCGTGTGCAAGAAGCATAAGAGGGGGCACCCAGCACAGTAGCTGAAGAGCGAACCGACGGATTAGTTACAACGCGAGCTGGAGCTCCTACAACCTCCTTTTCGTTATACGCGGTGTTTCGTTTTATCCGATGCAGATAAATGGGACTAAATTAATTAGCGGTTAGATTAGAACAAATCAGGTAAACAATCAAATAACGTTCTATAAGTACGCTTTAATGAGGAACTCAAGAGGTGTGTTCTTCAGCTATAATGGTATTTTGATGAGAAATAAATGTCACTATTGAATGAAATGAAGAACCTTGCGTATTGTCACGGATCACCAGCCAAGGTGGTCCAATGGTGACGTCCAGAGGAATACAGTGTAAGGCCTTTGTGTCACCTCAGAAAAGTTCTCAGAAGACGAAGCAGAAAACGAGTGTTTGTTTGTTTTGGAAAAGATTATACGAAATCTATTTACATGCACTGAGTAGACGTGACGCCGACTACAAAGTTGAGAGTGGTCGAATCATCCTAAATTAGAAAGACAGAGATACGAGGTCAGGCTGTACGGCCCGATAAGGTCCCTTCCCGTCGTCGCCTTCTACGGCACAGTGCGGCAGTGGCACCCACAGTCCGGAGTGGCGCCCGGGTGCCTAATGGTCCGCGGCTGCCAACATAAATCTTGGCGTCGCGGGGGCGCCGATTCGAACAGCAACACCGCAGCCCTCTCAAAACAGACACAGCTGAAACGGCGCTCCTCCGTAGTCAGAAGTCAGTTTAGGGGAGGACCGTCATCCGAGACCGTAACCCGAGACCAGCCGAGCCAAAACAGAAGAGGGCCTCTGCGACAAAGAGCGGATTCCCAAACAGGCGTGCTTAGACGCGTGGCTTGCCGCTGCCTCTGCCTGCCTGTTTTCACGGCGATGCATTCACGCTGTGGAACCTCTGGGATGCCTTAGCGTTTCGGAGCCTACGAAGTCAGGTTATTGAGCACGAGTCCGCAAGCTCGATTCCGATCTGGCCCAAATGCTCAAACGCACCAAAGCCGGGACTTCGATACGCGTCGAAAACGGGCAGAATTAATCCTCGGCCAAAATGAAACAATAATATACGACATGTAATCTAACTGTACGCAGGTAAAGACCGCTTAGAATCGCAATCGGCGAGTTTCAATCATCCCTGGAGCATTACTTCAACGCGAACAATTATTTCCAGTATCGCTGCAGTCTTATAGCAGTATTGTACATTAGTTCTGTGCGCCCCCGCTTGGAGCGGGCAGAGCAAATCTTGTCAACTGCGTTGATCGGTGCCCATGGCCGGCGAAGTCGCCCAAATGCAAAGTACCATCATGTAGAAAAAAAAAAATCAGGATTCTGCCTCCCAGAATTTACACTCTTTTCATTTTCTTCTCATTATTCAAGCTCAAAGCCTTCTTCTGATAACGAGGTAAAGTGCACTGGCATTACACCAGCAGCTTCTATTGTTTTGTTCCGTTAAGAAGTTCGTTATAGCGAGAAGGGAGACGGTGGACAGTGGTAGCCGATAGTTGCTCAAAATCGTGTGCATGAGGTATACAAGGAACACCTCCTTTTGCGCAGTGAAAGCAAGCACGCGACAAAGAAACCATAAACGAGAAGCAAATCATACGTATACACTACACAGTCCACCCTCCGCGAGAATTACTGGCCGAGAATACGCATACGGAACTCGCATTCACGTAAGGCAAGACCTGACGACCCGAGAACAAGCAGAGGGAAGCTATAAGCGCAGAACACGCATCAGGGCGCCATTCCGTCACGACGGCAATCTAATCAGCAAGAACGCGAAAGTTCTTGCGCAATCTACGTCACAAACAAACTAGATTACTTAGTGAAACACGCCTGCCGCGGAGGCAGGCATTCGTATACATAGTACAAGAGAGTAAGTATTTCTTTTTTTATCTTTAGAGACTTCGTTTCTACCGAAGAAAAGCAGTTTCGTCCTCGTCGCGCATTCAGTGAGCGATGCTATATATAATGTTACACAATCTTGCTATCTGGGAAGCAATTACGCGAGCTCCTTAGGATGCATGCATTTGCGTAAGGAAGAAAGGTGTAACTCTATGTTCAGCGCCTAGTTCATCTCGGTACATGCCTGGCCTTACTAAGGACACGCGCCATGCGATGACGTGACGGGCGGTAACAAAATGCCTGCAACTTCTGAGAAGTCTCTAAGGAAAGCCGACCGTTCATATGGAAGCCTGTTAGGCAAGCCCCTTATACTTTGTATTGCTCAAACAGCTTATTCGCAAAAAATATACTGCCTTCATTATTCAGGGTAGGAAAGGAAAGAAGCGTTAACAAGGACCCCTTGGAGGGACGGAGTTTCGTAAGCCTTTCCGGCGATATTGTATTTCTCATCGCGAGGAGGCCTCGCATGAAGGGCTCCTAACGAGAAAGTTGTGTTCGCCGGTGTTTGTCTGAAGCTACATAGAAACAAGCACGTGTCGACAGCTCTCAGGAGCGAGGATTTGCATGAGTGAAATTCGATTCTCAGTGAGCGACTGCATGGCGTCACCCGGTACGTTGAATTGAGCCCAGGGTTCACTTTCGGAAATACTGGTTCAAACACTGGCTGCATCAACTTAATGGTGCTATACTTATCAGTCCCACTGGCGATCGACTATGCAAGCAGCCGTACATACTCGCTGTGGCTGATGTGGCCCGACTAAACGAAACTTTATAGGTCAAAATTGCTGCATATTACGCAAGGATTCAGAATGCGCTTTAGCTTGATGAATCGTGGCGGTTGCTAATTGACATCCTGCTATGTAAGGAAGCCTATTTCGGCTCCCAGGGGAAAGGACTCGCTGACCTCTTAGCCAGCTGCGTGACGTCAGCTTCCACCTACATTTATTTAAATTTACATGGAGGGCAAAGGCACAGACATTGTTTCGTTTCCTAACGTGCGCTCTTCTTTGCATATGTTGACATTAGGAGCACCCCATTCCGCTCAAGGGCATGCTGTTCCCGAAATGAAGGAGCCGATTAAAATTGCCAAAAAATATTCCCCTTTTAGTGAGTAGTTATTGCAGACTGGCAAACCGGTCACGGCATCTACATCCTAACAAAACCACTATGCAAACGACGATAATAGACAACAGGCGACAGACGAAAGAATCGCGTCAGTGACCATCTTGGTGCCATCGCACCTGCACAAAATGAAGCTGCTATGCGCATAAGCAATGCTTTCACGGTACGTATACCGCGCACTGCGCTAGGCGAGAGCACCTGTGTTTGCCAACACGCTGCGGCTAGCTCCAGTCAATAGTGGCGAACGATCACTATGTGGACAAGGTCATAGTACGCTCCAAACGCAAAACGGAAAAAAAGAAAGGCTCTTTAACGAAGCAATGACAGAACCGCTATGAGTGCACCATGAATCTACCAACTCGCTTTTCCTCTCCTTCGTGTGGCATTCTTCTGGGAAATGCGAGGTTCAGGGTCTAGGTGAGCCCAACAACGTAAATGATAAGCCAAATAGAAACAGTGATCTACAATTCCTGAAGTAGGCCAAATCTGTCCGCACCGAAACTTGAAACGCCCGCGCTGAAAACCTAGGCGACAAACACGAAGACACAATCGCGTTTTTTTTTTTTTTTCGTGAAATTGCGCGGTCATCTTTAAACTTTAGTCAGCACTGGTCATTTTAAACCTTGGCGACAAAGGCTGTCCCCTCGTAACGGTGGAGGGTAGCGCCTGTTGGACGATTTCGCCGGCTGGTCGAAAGTAGGACTCCTCCCTGAGGTCGTCCCTTACTTGCAGATAAGAGAGTCTAGAGCACGAACTTTACCCGAACCGAATACTTGGAAGCGCTTATCTGAGTCGTTCCCGGGGAACCGCCAATTTCTATTGCGACAAATGGGACCCTCAGGGAACCGTCCAACACGCAAGAAAGAACACTATTTTTCTTGCTCACGCGCCACTGAAAATAGTGTAATGGTGGCATATTGGAAACCTTAACCCGCTACACTGCAGAGGAATGTCACGACTTGCACTGCTTCCTTTTGCATTTTAAGACCCGCGCTTTCTCCGCAAACCCTACATTGCGCTCGTTTCAACCGTGACGAAGCCTTTACCTCTTCTACCTTAGCTGCCAAAGAACGTTCTCCGATATGGTCTTTCCTCCTTTTACGGTTAGGCAGTTAAAGGTGCAGCCAGGAATTATTTTGTTTTGCAGGGGAGGCAGCCGATAAAGTATACGGGTATTCGATGAGAGAGCTCGGAGAGAAGGAAAGTATGAGTTTGGTATAACTGGCTGAACCCAGCTCGAATAGGTAAAAGGGAGAGTTCTGCACAGGGAGGGGGGGGGGCTTCTCTTTCAGCTCTCCAACACGCTTCTTGACAATGACCCGACTCCTCTCTGTCCTAAAGCCATTTTATCAGTCGGCACCGGTTAATAAAGACAGAATATCGACCGTTGAGTGCCCACTAAAAGACTTGCTGCCCAGTACGGAATACCCTCCGTGTGAGTGTGTCACTCATTTCATTTTTCTAGCCTCCAAAAGTAAAGAAAAGCGATCAGCCAAATTCCAAATGACATTAGCCACGAGAAGCACCTGTAGGGAAACCGGCTGCCGCTACGCTAAATTTTTCAGGAATGGTTATGCGGCACGCAGCAAATCACTATCACTGATGGAATGCTTCACCACAGTCGTTCACTAACAGACCATCAAAGCATGCGGAGCCCTCAACTCCCCCCGAACTCTCGATTTCCTCAACGCAAAACGGCCCATCACTTAAAAGACAACGCAAACAACGTCCAGCGTACCGCGAGCGCTAATTCGCCCCCTAGAGAGAAGAATGGGACGCGGCAAGGCCACGCAGTGTAATGACGCAATGAACAAGTCCGCCGTTATTGCCCGCGCAGCGAGCGATGCCTGCGGAAGGTGGCCAGTACTCGTCCGTCCCCTGCCTCCGCACAGGCACAACAACGCATCCGCGGCGCGGTTCCCAAACAACCGCTACAAGCGAGGTCAAAGAACCGCCAGGGCAAACACACGATGAGCGCGCCGAGGAACGCAACAGAGAAACGGCCCATCAGCAGCCGGGAAGAAACACGCAGCCCCTCTCTCTCTCCTTAGTGTTACACCACACTCCGCCACCAGCGAGCCAAGGCAGCCACCAGCGAACGAACCAGGCGGCCGAGAGACTCGGTGGAGAGAGCGCGCGCGCCAGCAAGCCAAGCTCATGCGGCCCCGTGCAAAACGATGCCCGCTTCTCGCTCTCCGGCCGAAGACGACGCTGGAAAATGCACCGCGCCGCAATTACCTTGGGAGGACTGGGAGGACGCTCCTTTGAAAAAGCCAGCGTGCGTCGCGATTAATCCTCGAAACGGCGCACACGACCGCCGAGCGGGAGGCCAGAAGTTGCGGCCGGCGCCGTCGAAGAATAAAAAAGCCCGCTAATAGCGGCGCGCGCCGGAGCCCCATTGGCAGACCGCTGCTAGGAGAGGCACCCATCGGCTCGGCACGAGGAGGCGAACGGATTCGCCTATCGCGCGCGTGCAGCTGCGTAGTACTATGGTGGCTAGAAGGGAATGCGCTGCCGGACACTCGGACAGCGCCCCCTACTGTTCTGGTCAACTAACTGACGTTCCACGTCCGGCGCTATGGTTGTGGCTGGCGCTGGTGAACACTCAAGGCTAGGTAAACGCAGCGCAAGAACAGTCTCACAAAAATATACGGCCCAAGGGGTCGGCTTCTAAGCCGTGTAGCGGGGTTTTCTAGCACCGCTAGACGTCAGAAGGTTCTAAGGAGGCGAGGACCAGAGTTCTCTCCCCTTCTTGAGATTCGGAACGCTGGCGATGCGCAGCGAGCCATAGAGATAGTAGGTGAGTCCTTTAGAGTGGACTGCCCGTTCCACATAAGTACCGCGGGTAAGCGAGCCATACAAAGAATAGGTTGGGGCAACCGAAAAGGAAATAAAAATAATAAGCCCCTGCCTGCAAAGCGAGCCATACAGCAAGACCCATAAGCAAAGCCCTTGGACTGTGTATTTTTGACACAGACTGTACACTCTGAAAGCACAAGATATAGGACAGCCGCCGCTATAGCTCAGGTGGTAGAGCCTGGCACGCGAAATGCGGAGGTCGTGGGTTGGCATTCTACTGCTTTCAGGTAAAAAAAAAAAATGGCTTTGTTTATTGGGTTTAACGTCCCAAAGTGACTCAGGCTAAGAGGGACGCCGTATAGTGGAGGGCTCCGGATAATTTCTACCACCGGGGGTTCTTTACCGTGTACTGCCACCGCACTGTACACGGGCCTATAGCATTTCGCCTCCATCGAAATTCGACAGCCGCGGCCAGGATCGAACGCGCGTCTTTCGGGTCAGCAGCCGAGACCCATAACCCCTGAGCCACCGCGGTGGCTCAGGTAAGAAATGATCACACTAATAATTTCCGATCGGTCAACCCCACAAACAAAATAAAAAAACATCAACGTTGGCTTTCGTTTGGCTTCGGCGATCGTTGGCTTCTTTGACATGCGGGTCTCCCTACAAAGCACTAACTACTGTCAGGGGCGAAATGTCTCCGAACAAGACGTGAAACAAGACCGGTTTTAAAAACAACCCTAAGTGTACTACGCTGGTTACTTTTGAAGATCGCTATCGGCCTCCCGTACGTGTCCCCGTCGATCCGCTTGTTCCACGGTTGCCGTTACCATAAGGGAAAAAAACAAGTATGAAAAGCAGAGGCCGTCGTACAAGCAGGATATCGACTTAATGGCAGTAAAAAAGACGAAAGACGCTTGCGATGGAGCGGAGCGCAAGTTGATACCGCCAACTGGCCCGACAGTTTGTGTTGCTGGAATTTTTATGTCGTTCAAAGAATGCTAAAATCTTTATTTGAGATAACCACACCGTGGGCTTCTTCAGAACAGTTTCTGTCAGTCTTGCATGTGCCGCAAAATAAACAAAAAGAACTTTTCATTCAATACATGCATTAATGTATGCGCCCATTTAATACGTGCATCAACACAGATCGGCATTACGCCTTCAGAAACATTAACTTCATGAAACCTCGAATAAGAACTGGGTATGGAATGCAATTAGTACAATGGGAAATTTCCCATCTTTTGAACAATTACCCTGACAAACTAGACATATCAATCATCCTGGTTATTGACCATCAGGAGCAAAACTAAATTACACATTGTGGAGCATATCTAAATATTTCTGTTATATTCCTGCTGTCTTATTGCATTTATTGCACCACAGATTGTTCTCTTATGGAAAAGATCGCTTTCATTTGTTGCTAACTCCTGAGTATCACTGAATATGTATCATGTCCGTGACATGTGACCAATTTTTTTATTATTGTTTTCCTGCTGCGAGCCTGCTACCTTGTTATACTGCACGTATATTCTCTGGCGACGAAGGCATAGTCAGGTGACTTGTACGTCGCCTTTTTCCTCGGTTCCACTGCAAAAAAACTAACTGCTGAAATTTCAATAAATTTCAATTTCAATATGCGGGCAACACACTGGCAAGGTCGCTTGTGATCAGCTCCACACTGTCAGCGATTTTTTTTTTTAATTCTTGGCGTATTTTCTACCCAGCTTCTCCAAGTGAACAAGAGCGGAGAAGCTAAAGCCCTAATCAAAATCTCCAGCTCCACTCGCAAAATTTCACACGAAAAGGGTTTACGAATATCCGTGGGCTAACGCTACGGTTCACAAGCACGGCACTGGACTCCCCAGCAGTCCAGACCATAGGCGGTGTAGAAATGCCGCCTTGTTCCTGAATCCACACGTAGACCAGAAAGGAAGTGACGCAGAAGTAAGGCTACGTTTCCAAATTTAATTGTACTTCAGTTCTTTTGCAGTCTGGTAGTCGTGAACGCACTTGCATGGTTACAGCCATGCGGGAAGTGTAACGTTCTAGTTCTCTACCTTTGCCCTTCTAGCATAACCGTGAGAATGAGCGCCCTCGAAACACAAGCGGCGCAGACCTCGATGCGCGCTCTCTACACGCTGTCATGCACGATGAATGAGGAGAGAATCAGAGCAGGGATAATGCTTCACTAGCGGAAAAACGAAAGAGTATCCAAGACCATCGTGGGAGGCCTACTAGGAGGTACCTCCTGAATCCTACAAACATTCGAGGCCGAGGACTCGTGGGCACTGGATTAAAACAACAGCTCGTGGTTAACGGATCTCAGTGTCCAAACGCACAGAAAGCAACACGATAGACTTCAAGCCACGGTGTAGGGGAGATCAACGAATTAATTACAACTTTGGCTTCTTAAAGCAAGTAATGCCCAGGGAATGAAAGCGCCGAATAAAAGTCGCGATGTTGCCTGTTTGTTACTGGTACCGACATTGAAACTATATAAACAAAAAAGGGTAACAAATTTATTAAGAGGAAGAAAATGAGCAAATTAGGTTAATTTCTGAACGTTTAAGAAGAACGAAACTAAGCACGCACGGCTAGACCCAAACAAAATTAATAGCAGTATTCAAAGCCATCCCCACACGAACCAATGTATAGCAGCACAGCCTTAGAAATTTCGGGCGGTTCACCAGTGAGGCTAGCTTTTGCAGTGAGCGATCTTTTAGAACTCCTTTTGCCATTACCTGTGGCGGTTTGGGTTAGTTGGTGCACCATACGAATTGGCAAACACCACGGAGGAATGAACAGAACACAAGGAGAGACAAGGACGAGCGCTGACTGTCAACTAAACACTGAGAGAACACGTTCAGAACTCGTCACACCTTTAGTTGTCGGTCAGCTCTCTTGCGTGTTCTTCCCGCGATGTTTACCAATCGTCGTCTGAAAACCTGGCAGCTGAAAGTTGCACTTTTCTTCAAGTTGGGATATACGGTTCCTGCAGCGCTGTGAAAGTTTATCTTTCGTGAAGAAAAATGTAAACTATTGCCATTTATTTCGGCTGTATCGTCCGTAATGCACCCAGCCATTACAGACACGACGGAAGCCAACAGTCTCCGAAACAGGTATCACAGGGTGAACACCGGTCAACATTTAACACCGGAAACTTAGTACGCGAGCGAGTTTGCATTTGGCCTCCATGGAGATCATGCCGCCGCGTTCAGAAATTATATAGCAACAGCAGGCGCATTAATTAATCAATCAACTGAGTTCCCTTAGAGAGGAAAGCAGCATCTAAGTCGGATGAGCGTGCGCAGGTGTCATTTGAACTCAAGCTGTATGGCTCCTTCCTCCAACGATTGCCGCAGAAGCCTGTACATTACGCATATGTGGCGTCATGCACGTCATTTAAGCGCACTTTTCTTATTTTAGCTTCGTCATTTAAACGCCTCTTGCTTAAGATGCTTATTATGCATGATCCGTTTTCAAAAACTCCAGCAATACACACAGCAATCGAGATGAATACAAAGGAGGTAAAATTCCAATTCGCGTAAATAATGAAACTCAAAGCACTTCCACAGCAGGCAACTGTAGCAAGCCTGGAGAGCGGGTAAAGGCTCGAGTAGCTTCCCCGGAAGGCGCGCCTCAATCGATCGCCTAATGACAGCGGCGTGTCAGAGTGTAACGAACTCCGTTAACAAAAGTGCTACGACACGCAAACTACGTTATCGCGCAGGCTGTGCACAGGCTATCAGTCGACAGTAACGCAGCCGCGAAAGCACATCGTCAGCTGTCCCTTCAGATGGCAATGCATCGATCGTTTCCGCGCGACGGCAAGCAGCGCGCGGCATATGCATCGCCGCGGAAACGCCCCCCCACGCGAACTGTCAAAGTCACGGAGAAAGCAATCGCGCGCGGTAAGCGACGCGCGATGACTCCTTTTAGTCTCGTCAGTCGCGTTATCCCTAACCCGGAATTCAGAAGCTCCAAAACCCCTAAGGTGCTTCGCATTCTCGATGACTGCGAGCACAGAGCTTCCAAACTCACTGGACAGGCGCGACGAAATCACCGGTCAGAAACTATAATCCGCGCAACAAACATGATACGTTACGGCGGGCGCAAAGAGATCACGGAGACTAGTATGAGTTATTTTTTTTTATTCTCCATCTCAAAAGCGGCCTACAGTATCACATTGGCGGCAAGCACGCTTGCATGTCTAGAGAGCGCCACAACAACATGGAGGTGTCGGTTCACTCACCGGGTTACTGTACGGCTGCATGCTAAGGCGTATCCCATCGCGACCCATCTTCTCCCTGATCATGATCTTGAGCTGCATCTTGGGGAAACGCACCAGCTCGGCCTTGCCCTCTTCGTACTCGTCCGGGAAGTAGCGAAGCGAGTCCGGCCTCACCGCAGCTTTGTCCTGCGGCGGCGGCGGCGGCGGGCCCCACTCGTCGAAGCCGTACTCGGATGCCGATGCCGCCGAGACCCTCGAGTGTCTCGCGGCTTCCTCGAGGGTGAAGTAGACGGCAGTGCCTCCTTGCTCCAAGAGCACGCGCACGGCTTGAAGCACGCGGTCCCTGTGCCTGGGATCGGTGACGCCGATGGCATCCAAGTCGGGCTCCCCTATCTGCTTGCAGATCTCCAGGTCATCGTATCCGTTGTCCACAAAACTCTCCGCGTACTGCGGCAGTCCCAAGGTGCGGAGCCAATCGGCCACTATGCTCTGCTCGCCGGCGTTCATGCTGATGCCATTCCGAGCACGCGGCGAACGCGACAACTGTGTTTTGTTGGGGAGCAGTCGCGCTAAAAATGACACACGCTCCGCAAAGCCGCCGCCGCCGACGCTGCTCTCCCCGATCGCTCCATCACGGAGAATGGCAGCCGGATGCGACTCGCGACGCATGCGCGAGGGAGCGGTACTGATGTCATGTCCGGTCGCGGGACGCGCATGGTGGCGCCGCCTCCCGGAGAGTCAAGGAAGTCAGAGGTTGCCGGCGGGCCGGCGGGACCGCTTGGGAGCGAGTGAGGAGCAGCGGTGGGCAACGTCTTCATGCAGGAACGGCAGCTGTTCTTGCCGCCAAGCAGAACAGCCTTGGGCGATTCCACTTAGGCATTCGTCCGTTGCCGTCTTGCCTACAGTGTAGCTAAAGGAGCGAGGATCAAGTCACGGCCGTGCCGTTTAAGCTGCAGGCTCTCCAACTCCGTGAAAAGAGGGATGGGCGGTCACTACGAAAAGCTTGTTACCGAGCGTAAATGATGACGGCAATCCCACGACACGCCTTTTAAACTGGTACTCATCAGACTCAAGGCCGATATCATCAGAAGAAAAACAGTGCGGTATTCTAAGTACATACATATAGTACATCCAGGAAAAAACGTTAGGTACAGCAGCCGATGACGGAGCTGCCAAATCATGAGTAATGAGCTCTATTATATATTGACGCATACACTATTTGTACGCCGGCGTATTTTTCTGCCATGAAATGTTTTCTTTTTTCGAGAATGTACTGAAGTCGTTTGACAGGACTAAGCGCATTTTGACTCACCTATTTAATGTCTGAGATGCGTATGAGAGAGAAAATCATTTTCGAGCTAGTGAAGTTGCGCTTATAATGCAGTCATATGACTTGCCACTCAAAATTCTCGCCCAACTTCAAAGCTGCTTCTTATGCTATCAAAATATTTTTGGTGAGAAATGATGCTAAAATTATGAAAACCTTAAATGTGTCCGTTTGTCGTGTTTTACTTAGCCATTGCACTAGCGCCAATAAGAGATGCAATTAATGGGGCAATAGATGGATCGCTAATCAGGCTTATCATTCGTTAAATGAGTGAATTATTCAGCCACTAGATAGATCGTGCAGGCGTCTGGCTGGAGGTCATATGGAAATGCCATCATGGAGTTTCAGTTTAATTGAATACCTTTCTGCGACCAAAGTGACCATGGGACTTCTGCCACATGCCACTTCAAAAGTCCTTCGTGCACTGTTCGTGTCAATGTCATCAGCAGCTGTAAGCTCATTGGCCCCTTGCGATAAGGATGATGTACCGACTCAAAAGTATCAGTCTTTCCACTCACGAAAGAAGGTTGACTCAGAGTCTTAGAAGCGAAATTATGCCATATTTCTGAGGATATGAAATCGAAGATAGGGGAAGATGGCTGAGCTTCGCTAAATTTTCACCCCGTGACTGCGCCCAAATAACTATAAGACCACTGTTAGTATTTGATAGCGCTCATTTTCACACGATGGCTGCATTAATGGTCGCTCATTTCGGGTATTCCATACATGAGCTTAGGGAAATGCCATCAGATGTCATAGTGAAACAAAGCCACTATAATTTCTTAGGACAAACTAATCCAGTACGCTTAAACAGAACCCAGTTTTACAATATCGCAACTTATAAAAAGCTCACCCCAACGGCGGAGGTATCTAGAGGATCATTTTAAACCATGCCTCTATTGTGTCCCTCTGGTACACGAACGAAAAGGTATAATAAACTTTCAATACCAGCTTACCAATAAGTGTTCTCGGAGTTGCTCGACGGAGTGCAGTTCTTGCAACTTTGACCTTGTGCTAGCATTAAGAGTGTATCATATACTCAAGAAAACGTTGTAGACTCCTGGATGGCTTCGCCACTGAAAAAGAAAAAAAAAATGAATAGAGACGACAACGGCCACTCAGCAGCGCAAACATGAAAGAATCCGCGAAAAAGTTGTAAAACAGTCTTACAAACCAGCTTAGGAGCTGCGCCTTATGCCGAGGCCCCTCCGATCAGATATAAACCTACTCGAGAATAGTCAGCCGTGTGCACTACTCGCTAATCTCGGTCCCTTTCTCTTCTCTTCGTTCTCTCCCTCTTAAAAATCTCTGAAGAGGCACTGAGGACATACAGAAGTGGGTCTGTTGATAGATTACCGCGTTTTAGTGACAACGATCCTACTTTACAAAATACGGAGCTCTTATTCGATACAGATGAAGTCAACAAATAAAATACAGGTACCGCCTCCATAGGCTGTGTTCGCAAGCAAGCTGTAATTACGTCAAGACTGCTTTTTTACCCGGATCTCTGAGGCTAGGCTTCTGTGCTATTCACTTCTTAACAGTGAACACTGAGCCATTTTCAATCTTGACATGACGAGTTTGAATGAAGTAATGGGGAAACAAATATTCCTTTTGCAAAATAGGTTTGCAAAATAGCGATAAATGTTCATAATAAACTTTTATTGAAAAATAAAAAGTGCATAGATTTGTCCTCAGTATCCCGTAAGGCTGGCTACATGAGACCAGATCAATACTACCGTGAAAAAGAAAAGGCAAACGTGGATACAGGAACACACATAGTATACCCAAGAGCAATGCTTGTCTTGAGTACTATATGTAGTGTTTGGGTAACATTTATTTTCTTTTTCGTACTCTTATCTTCCGGAACAAGCCACGCCAGCTAGCCCGCGTTAGTGTACGTACAGCCTTTGTCAAAAATATGCAGTCCAAGAGGTTTGTCTTTGAGTTGGTTAGTGGCGCTCTCGGAGCTCCCATGGAAATCTTCAGACGGGCTGGGGCGGGAGACTCCTAATTTTCAACGGATTTGGAGCGCTGGTGGTGCAAAAAGAGCCAGACTGCGCGACCCAGCAGCAAACCCGGTTGCTTGTGTATTTTTGACAACGGATCAACGGATGAACCTCATTGGAAAATCATCGTCATCTCCATCCGTCATTCCTAATCGCCATTGCCAAAATTATCGACAAAGAAAGAGGGAAAGGGACGTTACATATTCGTTACAGAACGAAGTGCACTGGGAAGAGAGGCAGGCTTACAATGCGGGCTGCTGAAGTGGGAGACAGGGTCAGTACGGGTGATTAAGGGAAGGGAGAAAAGCGGTAGTGCAAAAAAAAAAAAAAAGACCAACTAGTACGTTGCATTCGTTGCACTCTATAGTAGCGCTACTGCCGCTGTGGATAATATGAACAAAAAAAAAACCGGTCATCTGTTCTCTGCGTTTTATATCATGGCGGCACTCATAAGTTTGACTGAGCGTTGCCTAATAGACGTTGTTCTACTAGTTTGCGAACGAATGGAAGTAAGCTTGCGCAGTAGGCATGTGCCGTGCTAAAGAGCTTATGTTCAACAAACCGGCGCCTGATTAGAAGAGTTAACTGATGGGCTAGTTGGTTTTCAGCCATTTTATTCATCTCATTTAGTGCAAGATACACACCAGACAAAAGAAAGGAACACGCAAGACGAAACACGGCCTTTCTTTTTTCTGGTGTGTGTCTTGCATGTAATGAGATTAATATAACGTCTGATTGCTTACATCCCCAATCAAAAGTTTATGGAACGCGGTATGAGCGAAAAAAAAAACTTAAAAATTGCCCTTTAACGTAAACCCGAAGGGATATACGTAACCCAATCGTGCAGCGCGCGGATTTCACAGGTAATCAATAAATCTCTAGCGACGCACCATGCATGCGGAGAAACTGAATTTTCTTTTCGCCAAAGTTACGTTTCATAATCGTTTGACAACGGATGTGCACTTTGTCGGTTTTGAACAGCACGACATATAAGATATAGCCGACTCAGCTGCAACCTCCTGAGACCTTGAGCACTCCTGTTCCTATGTTTTTCCCACGCCGGACAGTTTTCTCTGCAACTCGGCGCTGGGTATTAGCAATGCTAGGGCTCTTATCATTTTTACACGACTGTGTACCGATATAGCTATAGTGAATACAATGTACTGTCACCTAAATTTTTAACGGAGTGGAAAGAGTGACGCAGGTCACGCTGATGCAGTTTTACTTCACGACTGTTAAGCTCGCACTGTGAGCGAGAGTTATGCCGTTTTGGATGAGTGGAAATTTATTCCAACTACGTAGGCTTCTTTATCCAACACCGACATCACCTTGCACAGGTGTTTAGCGTCTCGCCGCCCGTCAAAATGTGGCTCCCCGTGGCTGAGAATCCAACCAGCCACATCGTGTTGAGTAGTACATAGACGTTATAGACGCTGAGCCATCGCACAGCGCGTTAATACGGCGACGTACACTCGTCAGCATTACGAAAGGGAACGCGCGAGTGTGTGGCAGATAATCTCGAACCCTACTTGCGGCAATACGTGGCCGCTACTTACGGCAACGTGGTGGAAATGGTTCAGCTACCTTCTGGCAATTGAGGATCGCACCTCCCTTTCCACTTTGTTTCTTAACGCGGCCACTGCATATCACCGCAAATAGGGTTCGAGGTTATCTGCAACGTACTCGAGCATTCTCTTTTATGAAGATTAGGACTGAACATCGTAAGATGATACCCGCAGTGATCTTTTCTTGGCAAAAAAGCCTCAACGTCATTGAAAATGGGCTGTCAAAAACGGAGATATCATATAATGACTTTTAACAATTACTCGCTCTTAAACGAAAATAATAAAAAACAATGAGATAAACTTCACAATGGTTCATGTGTTTGTTCTGGAAAAAGAAACTGTCACGTTTAGTCCGGCGTCTGGAGCGATCCCCATAGATCGATGTGATGCCACAGTATAACATCAGGTTTTGTCTGATGAAAAATGAGGTGGGTCCTGCTTCGTTGAATATAAACGCGTGCATTGGCAGTCCCAGAACAGGCTTCTATGTAAGGCACAGTGCAGCAGGGATGAGCAATTTCTTCCTTGCGGCGAAGCCCACTTGCAAACTTTTGCTGATATTGACGTGTTGCTTTGTTGACTGAGGGAGATATTTTTTTTTAAAGTTTCGGAGTGTCATGAGCTCCAGTACAGTCCGTTTTATCCTACCCAACACCAACATGTTGGGAAAGTATCATATCACACCGAACTCCACACAAGTCCCGCCCACCGAAACCAGAGACCCGGATGTGAAGCGCATATTAAATTTTTCCTCTTTCTCTCTTCTTTCCGTGTTCGAACTTTCATACGCTCCTGTTTCCTTACTGAAACAAACAAACAAAAAACGCCGTTTTTATTATGCCCATCTGACCACATGCTAATCATGCGTATTTTCTTCGTTCTACCTTGTAATCTTCCCAGTACTAACGCGATAGCTTTAAGGGCCCTGTGTCGCAGAAATGCCGGTGTCGTCGTCGGCAGCATTGGCATTGAGCGAAAAATCCCAGAAGCATTAATAAATGTCTTTCGGGTCATAGCTTAGATTAGCTACAAGGTTTTAAGTGATCTAGTGTATTGATACCACAACGTCCTGTCGTATACAAAACTTGTCATGCAGGCTTCGGTCAGCACGGAAATGCGGCTACCGTGTTTGCCAGGTGCCTCTGCACGTTTCTACGCATAGCGACATAAGAGAAGTTTGTTTGGACTCTCAATCAAAAAGGGACATCCGTCCCTCTACAAAAACATAGATACATTGCGGCAACTGATGTCGCCCTATACACACACTCTCACAGGGAACGTAAGCGTCCAAAAACAAAAAGTGTCCAAGAAAGTTCTAGTGGGTCCATACGCAGGGGAAGCACGCCGGGTTGAAAACCGCGCACAAAAACCCGCGCACGAACAACGCGCTCTACACGCGCGCGCCGCACACGCGCGGCACACTTAATATGGCAGGGGCCGCACCGTAACACGGCCCCTGCCTACGACGATAAACATAACACACTGCTGCTTCAACCAGTATCTTTCGCACACTCGTGCCCCTGCGCCACGATATACAGCACGCGTGAATGCCTCGGTCTTGTTTTAATTTCTACTTCCACTGCTCATCTGCATCATTGCGACAAAAAGCTAGCGCTCCAACGCTCGCGTGTGATGCCTCTCAACCCATATATCTCTTAGCCGCCGCGGTGGCTCAGTGGTTATGGTGCTCGGCTGCTGACCCGAAAGACGCGGGTTTGATCCCGGCCGCGGCGGTTGAATTCCTTTGGAGGAGAAATTCTAGAGGCCCGTGTACTGTGCAATGTCAGTGCACGTTAAAGATCCCCAGGTGGTCGAGATTTCCGGAGCCCTCCACTACGGCGTCCCTCATAGCCTTAGTCGCTTTGGGACGTTAAACCCCATAAACCAACCAACCAACCGTATATCTCTTACTCGGGGGTTAAGGTTAAAAAAACAACAACAATAAATGACATGACGGTCACCACGTGTCAACGCGATATTCAGCGACAGCTATTAATGTGATATGTTGTGGTTGACAATGTGAGGATTATCTGTGCAGTTCTATGGCGCTCTTTTAGGTATCCCTCACACGGTTACGCACCAGCGTGTACAGCTTGTTCGGTCGAAGAGCCGTCGACGTCGCAGTTGTAGGTGCCGGCACCGCGCGTCGGAAAAAAAAGTCTATCATGCCAACCGTTTGTACAGAATGTTGCAGATAGTGTAATACGATTCAGCGTTTAGGGCAAGTTAAACTTACTATTTAAGTTAGCTTGCGGTAGGAATTCCACCCGGCGACCTATAAATCGATCCCGACCGCGGCGGGCGAATTTCGATGAAGGCGAAATTCAAGAGACCCGTGTGCTGTGCGATGTCAGTGCACGTTAAAGACCCTGTTGTGTCTTTAACACAACAGGGTGTGTTAAAGACACCCCCCCCCCCCCCCTAACTCTCTTTGCGTGTTCCCGTCACACCGGTATCCACATAGGCCATTCCCAGAGGCAGTGTGTGGTTCTGCGAAAGTGGTCCTTCTTCATGCACGTGCTCCCATGCGACCTCATGAAAGGTGGAACCAGACACGATGGGACAGATACGACTCCTGGATTCCACGTACCACCACTTCTGCCTAACTGCCACGACGTGTTTTCCGGAGTTCCCCTTAAACGGCACCCAACGCAGCAGTATTGACCCTGCGACTTTGTGTGTGCATCTGCCAGGGTGACATGACTCAACGCCTGCTGCCACCTGTGGAGACGAGCGTCTGCCATTCAACCGCGCCTCGCTCTTTTGTCAACAGCGGGGTGACGCCGCAGCAGGTGTTCGCCTTTGGGGCATTTCCTTGAAACAAGATACAGAATCCACCTGGCCGGAAACGACTAGCCCGACAACACGATCTTCTGGACACTTCCGAGTATCCGAGTGCCTCAGCGGATGACACGGGGTGACGACGCTGCAGGTGTTCGCCTTTGGACGTTTCCTTGAAACAAGATAAGGGATCTGACTAGCCCGACAACACGCTCTTCTGGACACTTCCGAGTATCCAAGTGCCTCAGCGGATGAAGCGGAGTGACGACGCTGCAGGTGTTCGCCTTTGGACGTTTCCTTGAAACAAGATATGGGATCCGACTAGCCCGACAACACGTCTTCTGGACACTTCCGAGTATCCAAGTGCCTCAGCGGATGAAGCGGGGTGACGACGCTGCAGGTGTTCGCCTTTGGACGTTTCCTTGAAACAAGATAAGGGATCTGACTAGCCCGACAACACGCTCTTCTGGACACTTCCGAGTATCCAAGTGCCTCAGCGGATGACACGGGGTGACGACGCTGCAGGTGTTCGCCTTTGGACGTTTCCTTGAAACAAGATAAGGGATCTGACTAGCCCGACAACACGCTCTTCTGGACACTTCCGAGTATCCAAGTGCCTCAGCGGATGACACGGGGTGACGACGCTGCAGGTGTTCGCCTTTGGACGTTTCCTTGAAACAAGATAAGGGATCTGACTAGCCCGACAACACGCTCTTCTGGACACTTCCGAGTATCCAAGTGCCTCAGCGGATGACACGGGGTGACGACGCTGCAGGTGTTCGCCTTTGGACGTTTCCTTGAAACAAGATAAGGGATCTGACTAGCCCGACAACACGCTCTTCTGGACACTTCCGAGTATCCAAGTGCCTCAGCGGATGACACGGGGTGACGACGCTGCAGGTGTTCGCCTTTGGACGTTTCCTTGAAACAAGATAAGGGATCTGACTAGCCCGACAACACGCTCTTCTGGACACTTCCGAGTATCCAAGTGCCTCAGCGGATGACACGGGGTGACGACGCTGCAGGTGTTCGCCTTTGGACGTTTCCTTGAAACAAGATAAGGGATCTGACTAGCCCGACAACACGCTCTTCTGGACACTTCCGAGTATCCAAGTGCCTCAGCGGATGACACGGGGTGACGACGCTGCAGGTGTTCGCCTTTGGACGTTTCCTTGAAACAAGATATGGGATCCGACTAGCCCGACAACACGTCTTCTGGACACTTCCGAGTATCCAAGTGCCTCAGCGGATGAAGCGGGGTGACGACGCTGCAGGTGTTCGCCTTTGGACGTTTCCTTGAAACAAGATAAGGGATCTGACTAGCCCGACAACACGCTCTTCTGGACACTTCCGAGTATCCAAGTGCCTCAGCGGATGACACGGGGTGACGACGCTGCAGGTGTTCGCCTTTGGACGTTTCCTTGAAACAAGATAAGGGATCTGACTAGCCCGACAACACGCTCTTCTGGACACTTCCGAGTATCCAAGTGCCTCAGCGGATGAAGCGGAGTGACGACGCTGCAGGTGTTCGCCTTTGGACGTTTCCTTGAAACAAGATATGGGATCCGACTAGCCCGACAACACGTCTTCTGGACACTTCCGAGTATCCAAGTGCCTCAGCGGATGAAGCGGGGTGACGACGCTGCAGGTGTTCGCCTTTGGACGTTTCCTTGAAACAAGATAAGGGATCTGACTAGCCCGACAACACGCTCTTCTGGACACTTCCGAGTATCCAAGTGCCTCAGCGGATGACACGGGGTGACGACGCTGCAGGTGTTCGCCTTTGGACGTTTCCTTGAAACAAGATAAGGGATCTGACTAGCCCGACAACACGCTCTTCTGGACACTTCCGAGTATCCAAGTGCCTCAGCGGATGACACGGGGTGACGACGCTGCAGGTGTTCGCCTTTGGACGTTTCCTTGAAACAAGATAAGGGATCTGACTAGCCCGACAACACGCTCTTCTGGACACTTCCGAGTATCCAAGTGCCTCAGCGGATGACACGGGGTGACGACGCTGCAGGTGTTCGCCTTTGGACGTTTCCTTGAAACAAGATATGGGATCCGACTAGCCCGACAACACGTCTTCTGGACACTTCCGAGTATCCAAGTGCCTCAGCGGATGAAGCGGGGTGACGACGCTGCAGGTGTTCGCCTTTGGACGTTTCCTTGAAACAAGATATGGGATCCGACTAGCCCGACAACACGCTCTTCTGGACACTTCCGAGTATCCAAGTGCCTCAGCCGAGGAAGACGACGAAGCGGGGAACGACCTTAAAGGGGCACCCGGACGAAGTCCCTACGATTGTTCGGAAAAAGGTGGGAAGATCTCGGGAGGGTCCATTTAAAGTGCTCGACACGTTCATCGAGGAGCTATTCCCTGAGCGATTCCCTCAGCGTTTCCCTGAAACTACTCAGCTTTTACCCTTTTTGTCATTGCTTGTATATAACTTTTTAAATATGTGAATACAGTTTTTCCTTTACTTCCCCTACTCCCTGTCTCCGGCCCACTTTCCTTCCTCCGTCAGCACTGCGGCGGTGCTCATGGACCCGATGCTTGGTGGAACACGCTACTAGCCCGGCAAAACATATCAAACCCCAGGTGGCCGAAATTTCCGGAGCCCTTCACTACGGCGTCTCTCATAGCCTGAGTCGCTTTGAGACGTTAAACTCCATAAACCAAACCAAACCTATCATCGGGGTACGGGTGTCCACCGATATGTGCGAGACAGTAACTCCAACTTCAATACCTCAGAGGAGCCGTAATGAAGGAGACGAAAGTTGGATTTGATGGTTTATGGTTTATGGGGTTTAACGTCCCAAAGCGACTGAGGCTATGAGAGACGCCGTAGTGGTGGGCTCCGGAAATTTCGACCACCTGGGGTTCTTTAACGTGCACTGACATCACACATTACACGAGAAATTCGAGGCCCGTGTACTGTGCGATGTCAGTGCACGTTAAAGAACCCCAGGTGGTCGAAATTTCCGGAGCCCTCCACTACGGCGTCTCTCATAGCCCCAGTCGCTTTGGGACGTTAAACCTCATAAACCATAAACCACCAAATCCAACTTTCGTCTCCTTCATTACGGCTCCTCTGTTTCTCTCTCTCTTCTTTCACTTCCTCCTACCTCCCTTTCCTTACGGCGTGGTTCGGGTGTCCACCGAGATGTGAGGCAATTCCTGAGATTTCCTCTCCTCAAGAATGCGTTGCGTTCAAAGCTGTTTCGAACGGGCAAGGCGTCGCGCTGAAGGGGCGATGGCGTTCCGTGGAATCCCTGACAGAGCTGGAATAAGCGGTCGCGTTCCACACCATAAGGCGAATTCCAATTTTTTTTTTGTTTCCAGTTCATTAGCCACCATACATGGCTGTCCTTGATCGATCCTCAGTGTGGGTGTGTTACATTAAAATTATGGATAACAGCGGCAACAAGCAGCCAGAGTTCGTCTCGTCATTCCATGCAAACACGTTGTAAGTATATAGCCTTAGAAGATCTTTATTAACAACAGCTGTTTCAGCCATAAACCCTCCTGACAGACAGAATATATCTAGCTGGTTATCGTACTATCTCATGAGCAAGTGTTGACAGTCATTATGTAGCTAGCTAGTTATCGCTATCACATAAGTCCTACGCGTAGGCAGAAACAACGCATTAATAAATAGCAGCACCTGCGGAACTGCACAGCCTGCCTGCAGCACGAAGCGCGCGCAGTTTGGTGTCCGATTTCGAATTCCGAGAGCATAACTTGGAGGGCTAGCTACTGCGGTCTTCTTCGACGTCACCATGAATCTTCTGATCAGAATGAGAACGCCCTTGAAAGCTTGGTCTCTGAGAGGGATAGCAGTCATGCCGCCGACTACTTCTGCAGCCGGTACCTCAGGCAAAGAGCGCGAATCGAGGACCTTCCTATGGCTGAGGGAGCAGAACTACAGGGATAACCTCAAAGCTCTGGCCAGCGTCCAGTTCAGGCGGCCTGCCGAACTCGACGACCAGTATCTGGACGTGGGCTGCGGATCGGGCAACTTCGTCACGGAAGCCCTCCTGCCTCGTCTGGGCCGGTTCCGCCGACTCATTGCCACGGACAAGTCTGAGTCCATAGTAGAGTACGCCCGAATGAACTACGCCCATCCGGCTGTAGTCTACGACGTCCTCGACATCGAAAGCGGTGGTGTTGCGTCCATCGTGGACAAGTACGGGCAGTTCGACCGCGTCTACTCGTTCATGGCATTCCACTACGTGGACGACCTGGAGCGCGCCTACCGAAACGTTTCCCTGGCGCTGAAGGACGGCGGAGAGTTTATGGCGGTGTCTTTTACGGGTGCCGCCATCACAGACGTGTGGTACCGGCTTTGCTGTACTGAAGAATGGAAGGCCTTTCTATCAGTGAGTAATTCGTGCAGGCGTAGCCGGTCGTAGGCGTGGCAAGTGTATTGTGGAGAATGATTTTCTATCATGCATGGGTTTAGACAGGTGCATGTTGCAAGCAGAAGCAAGATTCTTTCGCGGGCTAGTTGGTTCATGACATTTGGATTAGGTTTGGTTTGGTTTATTGGGTTTAACGTCCCAAAGCGACTAAGGCTATGAGAGACGCCGTAGTGGAGGGCTCCGGAAATTTCGACCACCTGGGATTCTTTAACGTGCACTGACATCGCACAGTACACGCGCCTCTAGAATTTCTCCTCCAAAGAAATTCCAGCCGCCGCGGCCGGGATCGAACCCGCGTCTTTCGGGTCAGCAGGCGAGCACCATAACCACTGAGCCACCGCGGCGGCATATTTGGATTAGGTTGGTTTGAAGTGTCGTCATTGTAGTCAGTTGCGCCCCTGTCTTGCCATTTGCCCTCTCTCTGTCTGCTTCAATGCAGTGCGCACTTATGCCAAAGCACATGTTGTAAGGACTGGTGGGGGCGAGTGTGAATTGGTTCTGAGTTGCTATTAGTGAAAGCACAGGAATTTTATTGTGGTACCGCGTGTAAAAGGTACACTGGGGTGGCACTGGTGCGCAATTCGAAATGTGCCCACCATACAAACAACTCGTTCCTTCCCGCGCAGTAGCCTTCCAGCTTCACTGTTTCCACTCAACTGAACTTCATTTTTCTGACATAGATCGATCACTGCTTCCTGGCTTTGTCATCGATCATATTGGTATTCCATCTGACACAGGCTTTGCTTTTCGCGGCGCGCCTGCTTAAATGCGAGCAATGCAAACATTTCGCATTCACTCGGTTATTGAATACTTTTAATCCCGAAAGCTGCGGTACAAATTATTTGCTTCAAATTTGAGCGGTCTTTTTTTTGTGTGTACTTCGAATAGAAAAAGAGTGCGCTCCTTTCTGACGTTTGCACAATCCTTACTTCGGTGCAGTGATAATTATTCAAGTCGCCTGCGCATGCACTGACCCCGATAATTTCCCGAGTATTAAAAGGGCAGCTCTTATGTTCTTCCTGCGTCGTGAGTTCGACGTCCGTCGAAAGCACGTCCTTCTGTTTCCTCCTGCTTGCTGCCTCAGGGACAGATTTCATTTCGCTGACGAGTTTGTAAAACTTTTCGGAATAATGGCGTTAATGCTGGAATGAAATTTAGGCGCGAAGAATGGCATGAATTCGGTAAAAGCCCACAGAATTGATCATGTGTCCCTCTCACCGCAAAAGCATGAGTGAAGGGATGTAAAGGTTTCACGGGGGATGGAAGCGAGGCTGCGGAAATACCCCTCTTGACAAACAGCAGTGGTGCAACTGCGGCCCGATCACGTTGATGGTTAGCACCATGTTTTTCTGTCTCCTTATCTATGCCCCTTTTTTAGTGATGACACTCCGTGTAGCTTTGCGAGTTTAGTACCTCATGGGGCTTCCTTCGTTTTGCTCCCAGATCCAGAAGAAATTGCAGTCTCGGTGGTTCTGCTACAGTGCACCCATACCACTGACCAAGATAGCGGACAACGAAGAAAAGGCGGTTGCTGCTGCCGGTCTCGAGCTTGTGTCGTGCCAAATGTACAACAGCTACTGGACGATGCCCGACGTCGACAGCTGGATTGGTAAGTCCCGGACGAAGGAATTGTGGGTAATTAATTCGCACCACGCTTCAAAGCATCGTTTTGGATTGCTGACGCCGTAAACGTGACACACGACGTCACGGACTCCTGGCAACTAAAGGTGAAAAAAAAAGCTCTGCGTCTGGCAGACACGGTTTTCTTTTTGTGTGAGTGGAATCACGGGTACACACATCTCATTAATATTAGTGCGTCCTCTTGTTTTAAGTATGGCTTGCGTATCAAGGCTGGCAGTACAGTTTCTAGCAGGCGCGGGCCAGCGTACCCTGCCAATTCAATTCCAGTATAAATCAGTTTTCCTTATTCGTTCTTAGTGCTTAGCTTGAACGATGTCATTCCCCAGTTATCTCTAGGCTTGGGCGATAGACAACAAAGAAACGGGAGCTAGGCGTGGCGTTCCTGAGTCATTTGTAAATTAGTGAAGGAATAATTGGAATTAAATAAACATGAATCCATCATATCGTATTACTACTCCGGCGCTGTTTCCAAGAGGTATCTTTCTCCTTACTATTCTCTTCGTTCGTGCGACAGGTATGACCAATATTATTCTTACAGCGATAACTGCTAGTAGTCCCTTCTACGCCGTAGGCGTGGGCACGGCACGAGGCCATGGCATTATGAGAACAAAAAGTAACTGCGCAAAAGGACGGGACAAGAGAAAGAGAACCACACGGGACAAACGGTCCCGTCCCGTCCTTTCCTTTCCCGTCCTTTTGCGCAGTTACTTTTTGTTCTCATAATGTCCTACTACTAGCCCCTCACCGCACTCTTCTAGGCCACGGCAGTTACGAATCTAACTACGCAGAATCGCCATGCACGATGAGCCGAAGCGGAGACCAAGCGACGCCATTTGTGACGGCGTCTACGTCTTTCACAGCACAAGCTGCACACGTACGAGCATTGCAACACCTACCACTGAGTTACGTGCATTACACATGGAGCATGAACGATGTAAATTTTTACAGCGTTACCCGTTCTTAGCTCGTTCTTGAAAAATGTGCGTCATCAGCGCTGCTTTGGAGCGCACTCCGTAGAGAGTGCCCCCAGGTAAATATCCACCTCGGGCAGACACGTACAGTACCTCCCGAATACGAAGCCGATACTTTAACCACTAGACTAAATTTTGAGGCTGGGCTAGTTGGTTCATACGGAGGGCAGAGCGGAAAGACTGCACAGGACGGGCGCTGTCCTGTGTTTCTTTGTTTATGCTGTGTTCTGTGCAGTCTTTTTGAGCTGCCCTCTAATTCTTCTAAGTACTAGGCCAACGCTACAGTGGCTTACTGTCACCTTTCATATCTGTCTCCATTCCTTCGCAATCAAACGATAGCTGACGCTGAGTAATTCCCGCTACCAACTCGTAACCGTCCTGTGATTGTTTTTACTTCTCTTTTTGCAGATTGCTATGTTCCATTCTTCAGGCTTGACTCCGGGGTGCCTGAGGACAGGCGCGCAGACTTTCGCGCAGACTTCAGGTCGCTGCTTCTGAAAGCGTCCATGGCCACGCCCAAAGGACGCGACCTGAGGCACAGCGTCATAGTTGTCCACGCGCAGAAGCCGTGCGGCGAACATCTGAGAGTTCATCAACTCGCGTTGTTGTGATTTCTGCGCGGCTGTGATGCAAGCATAAACAAAGTCGTGAATGGCTCAGGCCTACGTTTTCTGAGTGCGAGTGGCTCCCCATGCGCTCGATCCTGAAGCCGGCACCCTTCACATTCTAATCTTTTGTTTATGAGGGTTACACGTCCCAAAGCGACTCAAAGCCGTAGTGAAGGGCTCCGGAGTTTTAGACCACCTGGGGTTCTTTAACGTGCACTGGCATCGCACAGTGCACGAGCCTCTAGAATTTCGCCTCCATCGAAATTCGACCGCGGCGGCACTTCCTAATCTTACTCGCTGAATGTGAACCCACTTTTGACGCGCAATCTAGCCGCATCATGGTCAGAACGCAGTTAGTCTGCAGATTTCGTTGTGCACCAAACTGCGCCTTCACGGCCTCCCGTAGTCTCCTCCAGCAAGCAAGCGAGTGTGTGATGCTTAGTCTTTTATTGAGAACTCGGCGAGGAACACGGATTCGAATGTATTAATCTTGTCGGTGAAGCACGTCAAGCGTTTTTGCGCCAGCTTTTAAAATGGTGCCGTAACCGCCTATATAGCAGCGACGACATCTGGGCTTCTCCTTGCAACAAACAAGGAGTGCGGAGAAGCTCAGAATGATCTCACTGACGGAGAGGTTTCACACTTCCACTGTCTTTGCTAACACATAACCGTGAGTCGTCGGATGCCGCCAAACCGTGCTCCGTGTGCTTTACATTCGATGGCGTCAGTTTTTTTTTGTTCAGAACACCCTTCCGCAGTAGATGACGTCATCATTGCCACCAACCAGCACGGTATGCTGCGTAGAAGCCTGAACACCGCGACTTTCTCCGACGAATACGTCGCCGTTTGAAATGCTGGCACAGAAACGCTTCTCATGCTTTATCTGAAAGTTTCACATATTCGATCCCTCTAAGCTTGTCGAAAACGAACTTTTTCAGTTGCCGGTTAATTGCCATCCACTGGGAACAAGCCGGACTTTGCAACATTTGGGAATGTGTGCCCTCTAGTGGCAAAAGATTCTTGCTTACTTCGGTGCACACTATGAGTAGTAAAGTCGGCCACAAACTTGTCTAGAGCCCTCTGCTGTGGATTTATGACAATCTCCGCTGCCTGACGGGCATGATACTGCTTTTAAAGAAACGAGCAGTTCAACACGATCCATGGGAATGAGCATGCAGTATAAACTCGGGCCTCGATCCTTGGGCCACTCGTAAACGACACAAGTGCACTCTGCGGAGCGCTGTACAACATACTACTTCATTGCAGTGTGCGTCGAGCGGAGCCTGTTTAACGATGACATTCACTCCTCTAAGCGCAAGGCTACAGTGACCGTTTGACGGTGACGGTGTCTTGAACATATGTTCACGATGCAACTGTACACACGCAAGGACAGTTTGACCATTTTGACAGATTTGACAGTTTTGGTCAAGCGTAGGTAGAGAATAGACTGAAGACTGCATTCGCAACGTCCTGAAATGATTGCTCGCGTTTCGTTTACATCACTTGTCTTGCTAACATCGAGGAATGAGAAAAGTAGCTGCCAGTGAACGGTCGAGCAGATACATCAAAATTAGGTTGTAGGCATCAAGGACCTGCACTTTCCTGATAACATGTATCCCAACAAAATATTCTTTCTGTCAGTGTCATCTTCATAAGCTACAACTTTCAAATAAGACTGGAAGAGCAGAAATTTGACCTACCTAAGCAGTTGCACTAATCTAGACGCTGTGACCGAGCACACTTGGCGTAATATTTGTATCTACTGGGACAACGGGTCATCTACACGGCGAGAAATACTAATATGCCACCTTGTAATTAAAATACTTCCTGCTCACCACGAAAGCAGAAGTGCCGGTTATCTACTCTAAATCAATAGTTAATAGTACCCGAGGCGTGTAGTGGGTGACACCGCCGCGGTGGCTCAGTGCAAGGTTATGGCACACTGTTGCTGACCAGAAAGACGCGGGTTCGATCCCGGCCGCTGCGGTCGCATTTCGATGAAGGCGAAATGCTAGAGGGCCATGTGCTGTGCAGTGTCAGTGCACGTTAAAGAACCCCATGTGGTAGAAATTTCAGGAACCCTTCACTACGACGTCCCCTATAGCCTTTTTCGCTTTGGGACGTTAAACAACCATAAACGTAATGTGTGACGGTGATTCCATCGTTCCTCAATCTGTAGAAATAATCTGCGCACAGTCTGAAAACCTCACCAGTTTTATCACGAGGCATGGGTCACTCCCTTCAACTCTTTGCCTGAATTGTTAAAACAAACCTTTTCGAACTCGTTCGTTCTGTCGTAGCCGTATGCTGTCTTAATAGCCTGCATAGCCAGAAAGGTTTTTAATACAGTAAGACCTTTACACATCTCGGCTTTACAGTGTCCACGAATTTTTGTCCATCTATCCAAATCACAGGAACACTCCCGAACATAAAATACAGAGGGAAGAACTTAACACCGGGTTTGGAACTCACACCCTCTGTGTGCGCAACGGAAAGTGTATCTGTAGCGCTTCCGCTCGGCGATCACCGCAACGCTCGCGAGTGTGATGCTGAGAGGCGACGTACAGTCGTCAGCATTACGAAGGGGAGCGCGCGAGCACGTGGCAGATAATCTCGAGCCCTATTTGCGGCGATACGTGGCCGTTACTTCTGGCAACGTGGTGGAAATGGTTCTGCTACCTTCTGGCAATTGAGGATCTCACCTCCCTTTCCACTTTGTTTCTTAACGCGGCCATTGCATATCGCCTCAAATAGGGATCGAGGTTATCTGCAACATACTCGAGCGTTCTCTTTTATGCAGATTACGACTGTACATCGTAGGATGATACCCGCAGTGATCTTTTCTTAGCAAAGAGCCTCGACGTCCTTGAAAACGGGCTGTCAACGAGAGAGATATCATATAATGACTAATTAACAATTACTTGCTCTGAAACGAAAATAATAAAACACAACGAGACAAACTTCACAGTGGTTCATGTGTTTGTTGTGGAAAAAAAAACTGTCACGTTTGGTCCGGCGTCTGGAGCGATCCTCATAGATCGATGTGATGCCACAGTAACATCAGGTTATGTTTGATGAAAAATGAAGTGGGTCGTGCTTCGTTGAATATAAATGCGTGCATTGGCAGTCCCAGAACAGGCTTCGCTGTAAGGCACAGTGCAGCAGGGATGAGAAATTATCTTCTTGCGGCGAAGCCCACTCGCAAACTTTTGCTGATATTGACGTGTTGCTTTGTTGACTGAGGGAGATATTTTTTTTTTAAGTTTCAGAGTGTCAGAGCTCCAGTACAGTCCGTTTTGTGCTACCCAACACCAACACGTTGGGAAAGTATCATATCACACCAAACTCAAGCCACGTCCCGCACACCTAATCCAGAGACCCGGATGTGAAGCGCATATGAAATTTTTCCTCTCTATCTCTTTTTTTCGTGTTGGAACTTTCATACGCTCCTCTTTCCTTACTAGAAGAAAAAGAAAACGCACTGTTTTTATTATGACCATCCGACTACATGCTAATCATGCGTATTTCCTTCGTTCTACCTTGTAATCTTCCCAGTACTAACGCGATAGCTTTAAGGGCCCTGTGTCGCAGAAATGCCGGTGTCGTCGTCGGCAGCATTGGCATTGAGCGAAAAATCCCAGAAGCATTAATAAATGTCTTTCGGGTGGTAGCTTGGATTAGCCTACAGGATTTTTAGTGATCTTGTGTACTGATACCAGGCCGTGCTGTCCTATGCTAAACTTGTCATGCAGGCTTTGTTCGGTACGGAAATGCAGCTACCGAGTTCGCCGGGTGCCTTTGCATGTTTCTACGCATAATGCGGGGCGGGGGGGGGGGGGGGGGGGTCGAAAACATCCGCCATACAAACATAACACACTGCTGCTCCAACCAGTGTCTTTCGCACGCTCGTGCCCCTGCACCATGACATACAGCACGCGTGAATGCCCCGGTCCTGTTTTAATTTCTACTTCCACTGCTCATCTGCATCATTGCGACAAAAAGCTAGCGCTCCAACGCTCGCGTGTGATGCCTCACAACCCGTATATCTCTTACTCGGGGGTTAAGGTTAAACAAACAACGACAATAAATGACATGACGGTCACCACGTGTCAACGCGATATTCAGCGACAGCTATTAATGCGATATGTTGTAGTTGAAAATATGAGCGTGATCTGTGCAGTTCTATGGCGCTCTTTTCAGTATCCCTCACACAGTCGGTTACGCACCAGCGTGTACAGATCGTTCGGTCGAAGAGCCGTCGGCGTCGCAGTTGTAGGTGCCGGCACCGCGCGTCGGAAAAATAGTCTATCATGCCAACCGTTTGTGCAGAATGTTCCAGATAGTGTAATAGGATTCAGAGTTTAGGGCAGCATAAACTGACTATTTAAGTTAGCTTGCGGCAGGAATTCCAAGCGGCGACCTATAATCGGGGCTGCGGGTGTCCACCGAGATGTGCGAGACAGTAACTGCAACTTCAATACCTCAAATCCAATTTTCGTCTCCTTCATTACGGCTCCTTTGTTTCTCTCTCTCTTCTTTCACTTCCGCCTATACCTCCCTTTCCTTATGGCGGGGTTCGGGTGTCCACCGAGATGTGAGGCAATTGCCGAGATTTCCTCGCCTCAAAAATGCGTTGCGTTCAAAGCTGGTTCGAACGGGCAAGGCGTTGCGCTGAAGGGGCGATGGCGTTCCGTGGACTCCCTGGCAGCGCTGCAATATGCTGTCGCGTTGCACTCCATAATTCGAATCCCATTTTTTTTTTGTTTGCAGTTGATTAGCCACCATACATGGCTGTCCTTGACCGATCGTCAGTGTGGGTATGTTACATTTATGGATACGGAGTGTCTAGCGTTCCGTCCAGACGGAACATTTGCTCCTGCTGCAGTTCTGTCCAGACGGAATATTTACTGCAGCTAGAGTTCCGTCCATACAATAGGCAGTTTTAGTTTCGCGTACGTAAAAGCTTCACGTAAGTAGAGAGCTTACGGGTCACCAGTGCGCATGCGCAGAACATGAAGTGTCTGCGTGGGTCGCACGGACGTACGTGAGATTCGGATCTTTGCGTTGCGGTCTTCACGTTGCTTGCGTACGTGGCGTTGGCAAGAGGGCGGCGCTCTGCCCGCCCGCTTAACAACGATAACAGCTTCATCGCTAATCCCTCGACGTGGTATCGTGCTGTGAACTGCCGTATTTGCCTTCAGTTGGTCCATTCTAGCTCTCGCATGAAGTTTTAGGTGAGAACTAGCTTTTGTTTTCCAGACAGAAACCCGTTTCAGCAGCTCCTAAGACTGACGGAGAAGCGCTTGTGGTCGTCATAGCAACGAGTGTGCCGACGGTCTCGCGAGACCACGCGAAGCTTGAAACCTCGCGGGATATCGCAAGACCCAAGGCACAGTGTTACGACTCATATTGATACCCGCGATGAAACGGTGGTGGATTCAACAGTAGCGGCAATTTCGACGGGTCGTTTGACCCCCAAGATGACCCCACGGCTCGGTGCCAACGACCTTCTAGAAGGACCGACGACCAGGGAAAAAAGGGTGCCCCTCGTCTGAAAAAAAAAAAAAAAAAACCCGGAACGAATCAGAGGAAGCCAGCGCAGCTCCGGCTGCGACGTCATCATGCCACACTTGTGTTCGATGGACGCCAGCTGCCAACACAGTGCGACAGAGATGCGGACTTACGCTCCCTCCCCGCCAGTTCCCAAGGGTGGGCTCTACAACAGGTGTCTTCGTTGGCTGTGTGGTGTAGTGCCGATCTTTTGTGTCACGATGAATTGCCGCCTGGTGAAAGGGCGGAGCCTTGGGCTATTTAACCTGCGCCCAAAGTGAGCACGAACGCTCTGGGCCCTGGGTAAAAGGCTCATCCTGTCGCTCGACGTCACGAACTCTTAATTTTTTATTCCTTGCTCTTCTTTTGTAAATTTATGTAAATAAGTGTCTTAGTTTCTTGCCATTAAACCTGCTTGTTTTTGATATCCCCAATCTTCGAAGTTCAGGCCGTTTCCTCATCCCGGACGAGCCCCCTTGGTGATGCAACAACTGATCACGCTACCTCAAGCCGTAACAACTGGTGGCAGCGGTGGGATTCTGCTACCTTGAGTTACGACAACAGTCAGGGAGAAAAGCAAAACGGTGCACGTTTTGACTCCATGCGCACACGTCGTCAACATGAGTGGGACACCAGCCCACCTTCGCTCCTCGAAAAGCGATGATTTAAATATGCTGCGGGACGTGAAGGAATGCAATTCCTTTGAAGATAACATGCAACATACAGTTGGGTTTAATGAAATCGCTCAAAGTTTGTCAGAAGAAAGGGGGAAAGTATTTACCGGCCGCACTGTGGCTTGGCCTGGCTCCGCTCCAAGCAGCTCGACTAAACAAAATTAGTTTTCTTTACCTGTACTAGAAGGCGCGGCACAACATGCTATCGCAGTTTCTAGGTTCTATGTCAGATGTACACAGTTTGCGTCCCGTACAGTACGTGTAGCTAATACTGTACGAAGCGACATGAGCGTACGCTACGTAAACTGCTCACGTGTACGTGCGTGAAGGTTCTACGTACGTAAAACTAAAACTGCCTAATGTCCGTACTGTCCATACTATACAAAATGGGTGATTTCTACCCACATAAAGCATTTCTTTGCCTCTGGAATAACCAGTTCACAAAGCTGTATCCAGATGTTCTCTCTACGCATGTATACGGCATCAAAATATCGGTCCGTGTGCTGCGTTTAGTTACATCCTCGAAGGTATAACTTCTGTGCATGCATGCAGGATCTGCAAAATGACACTGTTAGAAGCAGAGCGCAGAAACTCTTCGCGAAGTGATGTGAAGCCCTGTCGCTATTTGTGCTGCAAGATGACGTAGCGCGAAAAAGACACACAAACAGTCAACAAGCATGATGCAAGCGCACCAACAAACCCAAGCCAAAACTCGTTCTATTGCCATTTCTCACTGACTGCTTGGAAAATAAAATGAACCAGCAGAATATCCTGTCACACATTAGGCAGAACAGGATTGCCACTTTTTTAAAAGGAGACGCAAAAGTCTGCAAGCAAACTGGTTTCCCAATCCCTAACACCAGCTTTAATTCCGTCTTGACATAACTCTTCTGGCAGATAATGCTCGACGGAACTGTGTGGTGTCAGATACAGTTCCGTCTGGAGGGAAACCCATTGCTACATGCATTTCCGTCTGGACGGAACCCCATCGCTGCATGCAGTTCCGTCTGGACGGAACTTTAGCGTAAATTGTAGTTCCGTCTCGACGGAACTCTAGCGCAAATTGTAGTTCCGTCCGGACGGAACTCTAGCGCAAATTGTAGTTCCGTCCGGACGGAACTCTAGCGCAAATTGTAGTTCCGTCCGGACGGAACTCTAGCGCAAATTGTAGTTCCGTCCGGACGGTCTAGCGCAAATTGTAGTTCCGTCCGGACGGAACTCTAGCGCAAATTGTAGTTCCGTCCGGACGGAACTCTAGCGCAAATTGTAGTTCCGTCCGGACGGAACTCTAGCGCAAATTGTAGTTCCGTCCGGACGGAACTCTAGCGCAAATTGTAGTTCCGTCCGGACGGAACTCTAGCCACATCCTTATGGATAACAGCGGCAACAAGCAGCGGGAGTTCGTCTCGCCATTCCACGCAAACACGTTGTAAGTAGCCTTAGACGATTTTTATCAACAACAGCTGTTTCAGACATAAACCCCCATGACAGACAGAATATATCTAGCTGGTTATCGTACTATCACATGAGCAAGTGTTGACAGCCATTATATAGCTAGCTAGTTATCGCTATGAGTGCTACACGTAGGCAGAAACAACGCATTAATAAATAGCAGCACCTGAGGTACTGCACAGCCTGCCTGCAGCACGAAGCGCGCGCAGTTTGGTGTCCGTATTCGAATTCCGAGAGCATAACTGCGAGGGCTAGCTACTGCGGTCTTCTTCGACGTCACCATGAATCTTCTTATCAGAATGAGAACGCCGTTGAAAGCTTGGTCTCTGAGAGGGATAGCAGTCATGCCACCGACTACTTCAGCAGCCGGTACCTTAGGCGAAGAGCGCGACCCGAGGACCTTCCTATGGCTGAGGGAGCACAGCTACAGGGATAACCTCAAAGCTCTGGACAGCGTCCAGTTCAGGCGGCCTGCCGAAGTCGACGACCAGTATCTGGACGTGGGCTGCGGACCGGGCAACTTCGTCACGGAAGCCCTCCTGCCTCGTCTGGGCCGGTTCCGCCGACTCATTGCCACGGACAAGTCTGCGTCCATGGTAGAGTACGCCCGAAAGAACTACGCCCATCCGGCTGTAGTCTACGATGTCCTCGACATCGAAAGCGGTGGTGTTCAGTCCATCGTGGACAAGTACGGGCAGTTCGACCGCGTCTACTCGTTCATGGCATTCCACTACGTGGACGATCTGGAGCGCGCCTACCGAAACGTTTTCCTGGCGTTGAAAGACGGCGGAGAGTTTATGGCGGTGTCTGTTACGGGTGCCGCCATCACAGACGTGTGGTACCAGCTTTGCTGTACTGAAGAATGGAAGCCCTTTCTATCCGTGAGTAATTCGTGCAGGTGTAGCCGGTCGTAGGCGTGCCAAGTGTATTATGGCGAATGATTTTCTATCATGCATGAGTTTAGACAGGTGCATGTTGCAAGCTGAATTAAGATTCTTTCGCGGGCAAGTTTGTTCATGATCTTGGGATTCGGTTGGTTTGCAGTATCGTCACTGTAGGCAGTTGCGCCCCTGTCTTGCCGTTTGCTCTCTCTGTCTGCTTCAATGAAGTGCGCACTTATTCCAAAGCACATGTTGTAAGGACTGGAGGGGGCAAATAGGAATTGGTTCTGAGCTGCTACTAATGACAGCATTAGCAGCGAGAGCGACAGGAGTTTTCTTATGGTACCGTGTGTAAAAGCTACACGGCGGTAGCACTGGTGCGCAATTCGAAATGCTCCCACCATAGAAACAACTCATTCCTTCCTGCGCAGCACCCTTCCAGATTTACTGTCTGATTCCACTCAACTGAATTTATTTTTTTTTACTTAGATCGATCACTGCTTCGTGGCTTTGTCATCGATCATATTGGTATTTCATCTGTCACAGGCTTTGCTTTTCGCGGCGCGCCTGCTTTAATGCGAACAATGCAAACATTTCGCGTTCACTCGGATATTGAATACTTTTTAATCCCGACAGCTGCGGTACAAGTTATTTGCTTCAAATTTGAGCGGTCTTTTTTTTTGTGTACTTCCTGCAGGAAAAGAGATACAGAGTGCGCTCCTTTCTGACGTTTGCACAATCCTTACGTCGGTGCAGTGATAATTATTCAAGTCGCCTGCGCATGCACTGCCCCGATAATTTATCTAGTATTAAAAGGGCAGCATTTATGTTCTTCCTGCGTCGTGAATTCTACGTCCGTCGAAAGCACGTCCTTCTGTTTCCTCCTGTTTGCTGCCTCAGGGACAGACTTCATTTCGCTGACGAGTTTGTTGAACTTTTCGGGATGATGGTGTTCATGCTCGAATGCAATTTTGGCGCGAAGAAGGCATGAATTCGGTAAAAGCCCACAGAACAGATAATGTGTCCCTCTCACGGCAAAAGCATTAGTGAAGGGATGTAAAGGCGTCCCAGGGGGATGGAAGCGAGGCTGCGGAAATATCCCTGTTGACAAACAGCGGTGTTGCAACTGCGGCCCGATCACGTTGATGGGCAGCAGCGTGTTTTTCTGTATCCTTATCTTTTTGTGACTCCGTGTAGCTTTTCGAGTTTAGTACCTCATGGGGCCTCCTTCCTTTTGCTCCCAGAACCCGAAAAAATTGCTGTACCGGCGGTTCTGCTACAGTGCACCCATACCACTGACCAAGATAGCGAACAACGAAGAAAAGGCGATTGCTGCTGCCGGGCTCGGGTTTGTGTCGTGCCAAATGTACGACAACTACTGGACGATGCCCGACGTCGACAGCTGGCTTGGTAAGTCCCGGACGAAGGAATTGTGGGTAATTAATCCGCACCACGCTTCGAAGCATCGGTTTGGATTGCTGACGCTGTATACGTGACACACGACGTCACGGATTCCTGGCAACTAATTTGTTTCTGCAGTAAAGGGGGAACGAAAAAGTTGGAGGCTTATCAAGGTTAAGCCCCAGTGGATGCGAAGCAGCCTTCGTTTTGCATTCTTATTATTAACGTCCTTAGCGTTTGGAAGCATCTTGACCGCATACACGCCCGGCGCAAAGACGCTGGCGCGGTTGCGTGCACAGAGACTGACGCGACGGCGGGCGCGCGCCGCTTAATCCGTGGCGTGACGTTACATATCACGTGGTGCAGCGATGGTGGCGCTGCCGCCGCCGCGTCGCGCGCGACGGCGCGAACCGAAGCGTGGAGGCCTCCGCCGGGCGAATTCCGACGGCGCGATATGAGGGCCCATCTGCAGCCGGTGTGACGCCATCACGTGACGTCACATCATGTGATCTCACTTCTAGGTCACTGGTGGTAACCGCCGGGCGTCGCGCGAAGGCCCGAAACCTACGTTAATATGCTTCGCATAAAAAAAAAAAAAGGATGTCTTACCGCTCCGGGATCCCACCAGCGGCCAAACCTCTAAGCCAAAGGTGACAAAAGAAAGCTCTGCGTCTGGCAGACACGGTTTTCTTTTTGTGTGAATGGAATGACAGGTGCACACATCTCATTAATATTAGTGCGTCCTCTCGTTTTAAGTATGGCTTGTGTATCAAGGCTGGCAGTACAGTTCCTAGCAGGCGCGAGACAGCGTACCCTGCCAATTCAATTCCAATATCAATCAGTTTTCCTTATTCGTTCTTAGTGCTTGGCTTGTAACGCCCCGTTATCTCTAGGCTTGGGCGATAGACAACAAAGATACGGGAGCTAGGCGTGGCGTTCCTGAGTAATTGGAAATTAGCGAAGGAATAATTGGAATTAAATAAACATGACGCCATCATATCGTATTACTACTCCGGCGCTACTTCCAAGAGGTAGTTCGTTCTGCTTACTGTTCTCTTCGTTCGTGCGACAGGTATGACCAATATTATTCTTACAGGGATAACTGCTAGTAGTCCCTTCTACGCCGTAGGGGTGGCCACGGCACGAGGCCACTGCAGTTACGAATCTAACTACGCAGAATCGCCATGCACGATGAGCCGAAGCGAAGACCAAGCGACGCCATTTGTGACGGCGTCTACGTCTTTCACAGCGCAAGCTGCACACGTACGGGCATTGCAAAACCTACCACCGAGTCACGTGCATTACACAGGGAGCATGAACGATGTGAATTTTTACGGCGTTACCCGTTCTTAGCTCGTTCTTGAAAAATGTGCGTCATCAGCGCCGCTTCGGAGCGCTCTCCGCAGAAAGTACCCCCAGGTAAAAATCCACCTCGGACAGACACGTACAGTACCTCCCGAATACGAAGCCGATACTTTAACCACTAGACTAAATTTCGAGCCTGGGCTAGTTGGTTCATACGGAGGGCAGAGCGGAAAGACTGCACAGGACGGGCGCTGTCCTTTGTTTCTGCTGTGTTCTGGGCAGTCTTTGTGAGCTGCCCTCTAATGCTTCTAACTACTAGGCCGATGCTGCAGTGGCTTACTGGAAAGAGTATCTACTCCAATCTGTCACCTTTCTAATCTGTCTCCATTCCTTCGCAATCTAACGATAGCTGACGCTGAGTAATTCCCGCTACCAACTCGTAACCGTCCTGTGATTTTTTTTTCTTCTCTTTTTGCAGATTGCTACATTCCATTCTTCAGGATTGACTCCGGGGTGCCTGAGGACAGGCGCGCTGCCTTTCGCGATGCCTGCAGGTCGCTGCTTCTGAAAGCGTCCATGGCCACGCCCAAAGGACGCGACCTGAGGCACAGCGTCATCGTCATCCACGCGCAGAAGCCGCCTCGCCCGCGCGGCGAACATCCGAGAGTTCATCAACTCGATGTGTTGTGATTTCTGCGCGGCTGTGACGCAAGCATAAAGAAAGTCGTGAATGGCTCAGGCCTAGATATTCTGAGTGCGAGTGGCTCCCGATGCGCTCGATCCTCTAGCCGGCACCCTTCACATTCTAATGTTTTGTTTATGAGGGTTCCACATCCCAAAGCGACTCAGGCTATGAGGGACGCCGTAGTCAAGGGCTCCGGAATTTTAGACCACCTGGGGTTCTTTAACGTGCACTGGCATAGCACAGTGCACGAGCCTCTAGAATTTCGCCTCCTTTGAAACTGGACCACCGCGGCACTTTCTAATCGTACTCGCTGAATGTGAACCCACTTTTGACGCGAAATTTAGCTGCATCGTGGTCAGAACGCAGTTAGTCTGCAGATTTCGTTGTGCACCAAACTGCGCCTTCACGGGCTCCCGTAGTCTCCACCAGCAAGCAAGCGAGTGTGTGATGCTAAGTCTTTTATTGAGAACTCGGCGAGGAACACGGATTCGAATGTATTAATCTTCTCGGTGAAGCACGTCAAGCGTTTTTGCGCCAGCTTTTAAAATGGTGCCGTAACCGCCGATATAGCAGCGCCGACAATCGGGCTTCTTCTTGCAACAACCACGGAGTGCGGAGAAGCTCGGGGATGATCTCACTGACGGAGAGGTTTCACACTTCCGCTGTCTTTGCTAACACATAACCGTGAGTCGTCGGATGCCGCCAAACCATGCTCCGTGTGCTTTACATTCGATGGCGTCAGTTTGTTTCGTTGGGAACGCACTTCCTGAGTAGATGACGTCATCAGTGTCACCAACCGGCAGAGTATGCATAGAAGCCTGAACATCGCGACTTTCTCTGGCGAATACTTCACCGTTTCAAATGCTGGCACAGAAACCCTTCCCATGCTTTATCTGAAAGTTTCACATATTCGATCCTTCTAAGCTCTTCGATAACGAACTTTTTCAGTTGCCGGTTAATTGCCATCCACTGGGGACAAGCCGGACTTTGCAACATTTGGGAATGTGTGCCCTCTAGTGGCAAAAGATTCTTGCTTACTTCGGTGCACAATATGAGTAGCAAAGTCGACCACAAACCTGCCTAGGGCCCTCTGCTGAGCATTTATGACAATTTCCGCTGCCTGGTGGGCATGATGCTGCTTTTAAAGAGACGAGGAGTTCAACACGATCAATGGGAATGTGCATGCAGTATAAACTCGGGCCTCGATCCTTGGGGTAAACGACACAAGTGCACTCTGCGGAGCGCTGTACAACATACTACTTCATTGCAGTGTGCGTCGAGCGGAGCCTGTTTAACGATGACATTCACTCATTTAAGCGCAAGGCTACGTGACGGTGTGACGGTGACGGCGTCTTGAACATATTTATTTATTTATTTCATTACCCTCAGGGCCAGAGGGCATTACAGAGAGAAGTGGATTACACACGAAAGTGAAACAAAAAATACAGCTCTAAATACACTTAATAATTAGACATAAATGATGCCCACAGAAAAAAAAAACGAACAAACAGGTTGCGTCAAAACAAGTATAAAATTAACAGCGCATATCGCAGAATGAAAACAACAACAAAAAGCAACAGCATACAATAAAAAGAAACAAGAGAAATCACGTTCAAAAGGCAGTAACACGCGCATATAAAAGAAGTGAAACAACCGTAAAAAGGGGGAAAAAAAAGATGACAGTGTTAAGGATTCTCGAGTTTATGACAGCAGCAGGTTGGTTAAAGCAGATTTAAACATAGAATTATCAGAAATTTTGACGATAGATCCGGGAAGGTGATTCCAGCTTACTGACGTACTTGGGATGAATGAATTGTGATAATGGTTGGTTTGGCATGAAGGAATACCAACCTTATGACGATGGTCAATGCGATGTGAAATGTAAAAGGGTTGTAACATCATTTTATTCTTAAGAATGGGATTATCGTAATAAATCTTATGGAATAGGCAAAGACTGTATATTTTCCTACGTTGTGACAGCAGGGGTAGTGACAAGCTTGTTTTCATAGTCCTGACGCTGGAGTTGCGATGATAATTTGAAAGAATGAAACGAGCCGCCCGGTTCTGGACGGATTCCAGTTGATAGATGAGCGTCTCTTGACTGGGGTCCCAAACAGATGCAGCATATTCCAGTTTAGTACGAACTAACGATTTATAAAGAAGTAATTTTACAGAACTATGAGCAAGATAAAAATTTCGGCGTAATTAGCCCAGCATGCGATTAGCGTTGTTAGTTATATAATCTACATGCGTGTTCCAAGAGAGATTAAAAAAAATAAATACGCCTAGATATTTGTAACAAGACACAGATTCGCTGCTGATGATACGTGGGCAGTGAAGCATTACAACGAGAAACACGCATGTGCTCGCATTTCTTAGGGTTTCTTAGGGTTAGGATGTCAGGGACTTCGGCTGGCTGCGAGGCTGGCGGGTCCTGCCCACAAGAGACCGCCTTGCGGCGTGGGGCGTGGCGCCCTCCGCCCGATGCCCGCAGTGCGGTCTGCTTGAAACTTTGCAGCACGCAATGTTTGAGTGTGTAGTTGCGCGCACCTTTTGGACATTAGTGTCACGCATGTTTTTAACCCGCCTCGAAGCGCGCACTAGTTCACGCGAACTGTTCACAAATATGCTCTTGTGTGTCGGCATGTTCGTTTTGTGGCGGCAGCGTGGAGTGGCATCCTTAAATGGGCGTCCGCAAAGAACAATGTTCCCAATGTTGCAGCGCCTGCGCACGCGCCTCTTTGAACAAGCATGCATGGACGCTCTGTCAATGAGCGAGGCTGAGTTCTTGCGCAAATGGTCGACATACTTTATCGTCCTGCGCGGCGGTCGAGTATCGGCATTTTTACTGCATTACTGACGTGCTCAGTGCTGCGTCACTGAGCATGTGCTTGACTGATCAGGGCATTAAGTTCATCTGTTTTGTTTTGTATTTTCTATGTTAAAACAGAAAAAATAAACTTCTCTTTCTACGCACCAGCGTGTACAGCTCGTTCCGTCGAAGAGCCGTCGGCGTCGCAGTTGTAGGTGCCGGCACCGCGCTTCGGGAAAAAAAGCCTATAATGCCAACCATTTGTGCCGAATGTTCCAGGTAGTTTAATACGATTCAGCGTTTAGGGCAGCACAAACTTACTATATAAGTTACCTTGCGGCAGTAATTCCAACCGGCGACCTATAATCGAGGCTGCGGGTGTCCACCGAGATGAGTGAGACAGTAACTGCAACTTCAATACCTCAAATCCAATTTTCGTCTCCTTCATTACGGCTCCTCTGTCTCTTTCTCCCTTCTTTCACTTCCGCCTACCTCCCCTTCCATACGGCGGGGTTCACGTGTACACCGAGGTGTGAGGCAATTACTGAGATTTCCTCTCCTCAAAAATGCGTTGCGTTCAAAGCTGTTTCGAACGGGCAAGGCGTCGCGCTGAAGGGGCGATGGCGTTCCGTGGACTCCCTGGCACCGCTGCAATAAGCTGTCGCGTTCCACTCCATAAGGCGAATTCCAATTTTTTTTTTGGTTTCCAGTTGATTAGCCACCATACACGGCTGTCCTTGAGCGATCCCCAGTGTGGGTATGTTACATTAAAATTATGAATAACAGTGGCAACAAGCAGCGAGAGTTCGTCTCGTCATTCCACGCAAACACGTTGTAAGAAGCCTTAGAAGATTTTTATCAACAACAGCTGTTTCAGCCATAAACCCCCGTGACAGACAGAATATATCTAGCTGGTTATCGTACTATCACATGAGCAAGTGTTGACAGTCATTATATAGCTAGCTAGTTATCTCTATCACATGAGTACTACACGTAGTCAGAAACAACGCATTAATAAATAGCAGCACCTGCGGAACTGCACAGCCCGCCTGCAGCACGAAGCGCGCGCAGTTTGGTGTCCGTATTCGAATTCCGAGAGCATAACTGGGAGGGCTAGCTACTCCGGTCTTCTTCGGCGTCACCATGAATCTTCTTATCAGAATGAGAACGCCGTTGAAAGCTTGGTCTCTGAGAGGGATAGCTGTCATGCCGCCGACTACTTCTTCAGCCAGTACCTCAGGCAAAGAGCGCGACCCGAGGACCTTCCGATGGCTGAGGGCGCACAAATACAGGGATAAGCTCGAAGCTCTGGACAGCGTCCAGTTCAGGCGGCCTGCCGAAGTCGACGACCAGTATCTGGACGTGGGCTGCGGACCGGGCAACTTCGTCACGGCAGCCCTCCTGCCTCGTCTGGGCCGGTTCCGCCGACTCATTGCCACGGACAAGTCTGATTCCACGGTAGAGTACGCCCGAAAGAACTACGCCCATCCGGCTGCAGTCTACGACGTCCTCGACATCGAAAGCGGTGGTGTTCAGTCCATCGTGGACAAGTACGGGCAGTTCGACCGCGTCTACTCGTTCATGGCATTCCACTACGTTAACGACCTGGAGCGCGCCTACCGAAACGTTTTCCTGGCGCTGAAGGACGGCGGAGAGTTTATGGCGGTGTCTTTTACGGGTACCGCCATCACAGACGTGTGGTACCAGCTTTGCTGTACTGAAGAATGGAAGCCCTTTCTATCCGTGAGTAATTCGTGCAGGTGTAGCCGGTCGTAGGCGTGCCAAGTGTATTGTGGAGAATGATTTTCTATCATGCATGGGTTTAGACAGGTGCATGTTGCAAGCAGAAGTAAGATTCTTTCGCGGGCTAGTTGGTTCATGACCTTTGAATTAGCTTGGTTTGAAGTGTCGTCATTGTAGGCAGCTGCGCCCCTGTCTTGGCGTTTGGCCTCTCTGTCTGTGTCAATGAAGTGCGCACTTATTCCAAAGGACATGTTGTAAGGCATGCAGCGGGCAAGAGTGAATTGGTTCTGAGCTGCTATTAATGAAAGCATTAAGAGCGAAAGCGACAGGAGTTTTCTCACGGTATCGCGTGTAAAAGCTAGACTGCGGTGGCACTGGTGCGCAATTCGAAATGCGCCCACCATACAAACAACTCGTTCTTTCCCGCGCAGTACACTTCCAGCTTTACTGGCTGATTCCACTCAACTGAATTTCATTTTTTTTTTTACTTAGATCGATCACTGCTTCCTGGCTTTGTCATCAATCATATTGGTATTCCATCTGCCACAGGCATTGCTTTTCGCGGCGCGCCTGCTTTAATGCGAACAATGCAAACATTTCGCATTAACTCGGTTATTGCATACTTTTTAATCCCGAAAGCTGCGGTACAAATTATTTTCTTCAAATTTGAGCGGTCTTTTTTTTTGTGTGTACTTCCTGCAGAAAAAGGGATACAGAGCGCGCTCCTTTCTCACGTTTGCACTATCCTTACCTCGGTGCAGTGATAATTATTCCAAGTCGCCTGCGCACGCACTGGCCCCGATATTTCCCGCGCATGAACAGGGCAGCTGTTATGTTCTTCCTGCGTCGTGAATTCGACGTCCGTCGAAAGCCGTTTCCTCCAGTTTTCTGCCTCAGGGACAGACTTCATTTCGCTGACGAGTTAACACTTTTCGGAATAATGGCGGTCATGCTGGAATGAAACTGGCGCGAAGAACGGCATGAATTCGGTAAAAGCCCACAGAACTGATCATGTGTCCCTCTCACGGCAAAAGCATTAGTGAAGGGATGTAAAGGCGTCCCAGGGGGATGGAAGCGAGGCTGCGGAAATATCCCTGTTGACAAACAGCGGTGTTGCAACTGCGGCCCGATCACGTTGATGGGCAGCACCGTGTTTTTCTGTATCCTTATCTATGCCCTCTGCTTAGTGATGTCACTCCGTGTAGCTTTTCGAGTTTAGTACCTCATGGGGCCTCCTTCGTTTTGATCCCAGAACCCGAAGAAATTGCTGTCCCAGCGGTTCTGCTACAGTGCACCCATAGCGGTGGTCAAGATAGCGGACAACGAAACAAAGGCGGTTGCTGCTGCCGGGCTCCAGCTTTTGTGGTTCAAAATGTACGACAACTACTGGACGATGCCCGACGTCGACAGCTGGCTTGGTAAGTCCCGGACAGAGGAATTGTGGGTAATTAATTCGCACCACGCTTCGAAGCATCGGTTTGGATTGCTGACGCCATATACGTGACACGGGACGTCACGGATTCCTGACAACTAATTTGTTTCCGCTGTACAAGGGAACTGAAAAAAAAAATGGATGCCTTACCGCTCGATCCCAACAGTGGCCAAACCGCTCAGCCAAGGGTGAAAAAAAGCTCTGCGTCTGGCAGACACGGTTTTCTTTGTGTGACTGGAGGACGTTTTAAGTATGTCTTGTGTATCAAGGCTGGCAGTACAATTTCTAGCTGGCGAGGGCCAGCGTACCCTGCCAATTCAATTCCAATATCAATCAGTTTTCCTTATTCGTTCTTAGTGCTTAGCTTGAACGATGCCATTCCCCAGTTATCTCTAGGCCTGGGCGATAAACAACAAAGAAACGGGAGCTAGGCGAGGCGTTCCTGAGACAATTGTAAAGGAACGGAAGAATAATTGGAATGAAATAAACATGAAGCCATCATATCTACTACTCCGGCGCTGTTGGGGAACACCCCAAGGGTCAGTTATCTCCCCCTTACTTTTCAACATAGCTATGATAGGCCTAGCTCGAAAACTAGAGAACATCGAAGGCATCAGGCATGCAATGTATGCTGACGATATAACAGTCTGGACAAACACGGGTTGTCTCGGAGAGAAGGAAGAAAGGCTACAGCAAGCGGCCTCTTGTGTAGAGCAATACCTCGCAGAAAGAGGACTCGCATGCTCGACCGAGAAATCGGAACTGCTGAGAGTCTGGAGAGGCAAGCAAAACCGGACCGTCCCAACCAACGAGGACCTAAAACTCAACGTCTACCTTGACGGGACACCCATACCCGAAAAGACAACAATAAGAATTTTAGGCATGTGGGTTCAATCCAACCACCGCAGTACTCACACTTTTACCCTGCTCAAAGCAACAACACTACAAGTCTCACGCATGATCACCCGCATCACCAACAGGCGACATGGCATCCGTGAAGAGGACACACTCAAACTAGTCAGAAGCCTTGTAGTTAGTAGAATCACGTACAGCCTACCCTACCAGTGCCTCAACAAAAACGAAATACAACAAGCGGATGCCCTGCTACGCAAAGCGTATAAGACAGCGCTCCGACTTCCGCGCAACAAGTCAACCGAAAAACTCATGGCCCTGGGATTACATAACACCTTTGAGGAGCTACGAGAGGCGCAGCTTGAGTCGCAAAAACTCAGGCTGTTGCAGACAACGACTGGAAGAGCGCTCCTGCAGAGGCTCGGATACCGCGAGCAGATGCGAGAAATGACGAGGACGGCAACGATCCCCGACGAGCTTCGCAAGACCCTCAAGGTAGCGCCAATACCAAAAAACATGGATCCCAACCTCCATCGAGGCAGAAGAGAAGCGAGGGCCGACTTCATCGAAAGAACATACGCTCCTCAAGCCACGACCGTGTATGCAGACGCGTCTTGGAGAGGAGGAGACACCAAAATCGCTGTGGCGGCGGTGGTCGATTCGTCTTTACGCGAAATGACCAGCGCGTCTCTCCGAGGCTGCACAGCTGCAGAGTCCGAGGAAGTAGCCGTTGCTCTAGCGGTGGCGGAGGGCTATAGAACCGGGCGGTCGCTAACAATACTCACCGACTCTCAAACAGCCTGCCGAAATTACATGAATGGCAGGATAGGTCGTCACGCGCTCCGTATACTCCTCGCAGCGAGCGACAGAATTAAAAACCAGGAAGAACAAAGCGACAAGATCCCACACAAAATTGTGTGGGTACCGGGGCACACGGGGGTGGCAGGGAACCAAGAGGCCGACAGGATAGCTCGAGGATACATTACTTTCCGAGCATCCGATGAGCCCGCGGAACTCGCGCCAGCACCCAGGGATTACTCGGCCATACTACAAAACTACAGAGGCAGAAGATTGCGGTATCCCCCACCGCACAAATCTCTCAGCAGAGAGGAAGCTGTCACTTGGAGACAATTACAAACAGGCTCTTTCCCAAACCTACATATACTAAACAAAATGCACCCTACCATATACGCGGACAAATGTCCCTGGTGCGACGGAAAACCTACTCTCTATCACATCACATGGGCCTGCCAAAAGATAGACGTGGTCCCCAAAATACAAAACCCGAGTGCGGAGCAGTGGGAGACTCTGCTGTCCAGCGACCGCTGTGAAGACCAAGAAGGTCTGGTACAGCGAGCTCAACGGGCGGCAGTGGCCAGCGGAGCCCTGGACTGAGGGCAACCGACCACTGATTAGAGGCGGACGACTTCGACAGAGAAGACTCCTGGGGGTAAAATCAAGGAGAAAACGTCTCTGAAGATGCTCCCAAACCGCAGGAAAAAGGACTAGAGTAAAATAAAGTTTTTCCTTCCTTCCTTCCTGCGTGCTATTTTAATCCTTCGTGAGACAGGTATGACCAGTATTATTTTTACAGCGATAACTGCTAGTAGTCCCTTCTACGCCGTAGGGGTGGCCACGGCACGAGGCCACGGCAGGTACGAATCTAACTACGCACAATCGCCATGCACGATGAGCCGAAGCGGAGACCAAGCGACGCCATTTGTGACGGCGTCTATGTCTTTCACAGCACAAGCTGCACACGTACGAGCATTGCAAAACCTACCACTGAGTCACGTGCATTACACTGGGAGCATGAACGATGTACATTTTTACAGCGTCACCCGTTCTTAGCTCGTTCTTGAAAAATGTGCGTCATCAGCGCCGTCCGCATAGGCCTTCTGAGCACACTACGTAGAGAGCACCCGCAGGTAAAAGATCCACCTCGGGCATACACGTACAGTACCTCCGGAATACGAAGCGGATACTTTAACCACTAGACTAAATTTTGAGCCTGGGCTAGTAGGTTCTAAGAGGATTCATAGTAGGTTCATACTGAGGACAGCGCAAAAAGGCTGCACAGGACAGAGCAGAAACACTGAAACACAGGACGGGCGCTGTCCTATGTTTCTTTGTTTCTGCTGCGTCCTGTGCAGTCTTTTTGTCTTTTTGAGCTGCCTTTTGATGCTTCTCACTACTAGGCCAACGCAGCAGTGGCTTAGTGGAAAGAGTATCCACTCTAGTCTAGTCTGTCTTTCATATCTATGTTCATTTCTTCGCAATCAAACGATAGCTGACGCTGGATAATTCCCGCTAGCAACTCGTAACCATCCTGTGATTGATTTTCTTCTTTTTGCAGATTGCTACATTCCATTCTTCATGCTTGACTCCGGGGTGCCTGAGGACAGGCGCGCTGCCTTTCGCGATGACTGCAGGTCGCTGCTTCTGAAAGCGTCAATGGCCACGGCGAAAGGACACCACCTGAGGCACAGTGTCATCATCATCCACGCGCAGAAGCCGCCTTGCCCGCGCGACAAAGACCCGAGAGCTCATCAACCCGCGGTGTTGTGATTTCTGCGCGGCTGTGACGCAAGCATAAAAAAAGTCTTGAATGGCTCAGGCGTACGTTTTCTGAGTTCGAGTGGCTCCCGATGCGCTCGATCCTGAAGCCGGCACCCTTCACATTCTAATCTTTTGTTTATGAGGGTTCCACGTCCCAAAGACACTCCGGCTATGAGGGACGCCATAGTGAATGGCTCCGGAATTTTAGACCACCTGGGGTTCTTTAACGTGCACTGGCATCGCACAGTGCACGAGCCTCTAGAATTTCGCCTCCATCGAAACTCGACCACCGCGTCACTTTCTAATCGTACTCGCTGAATGTGAACCCACTTTTGACGCGAAATTTAGCTGCATCATGGTCAGAACGCAGTTAGTCTGCAGATTTCGTTGTGCACCAAACTGCGCCTTAACGGGCTCCCGTAGTCTCCACCAGCAAGCAAGCGAGTGTGTGATGCTTAGTCTTTTATTGAGAACTCGGCGAGGAACACGGATTCGAATGTATTAATCTTGTCGGTGAAGCACGTCAAGCGTTTTTGCGCCAGCTTTTAAAATGGTGCCGTAACCGCCGATATAGCAGCGCCGACAATCGGGCTTCTCCTTGCAACAACCACGGAGTGCGGAGAAGCTCGGGGATGATCTCACTGACGGAGAGGTTTCACACTTCCGCTGTCTTTGCTAACACATAACCGTGAGTCGTCGGATGCCGCCAAACCATGCTCCGTGTGCTTTACATTCGATGGCGTCAGTTTCTTTCGTTCGGAACGAACTTCCTGAGTAGATGACGTCATCAGTGTCACCAACCGGCAGAGTATGCATAGAAGCCTGAACATCGCGACTTTCTCTGGCGAATACTTCACCGTTTCAAATGCTGGCACAGAAACCCTTCCCATGCTTTATCTGAAAGTTTCACATATTCGATCCTTCTAAGCTCGTCGATAACGAACTTTTTCAGTTGCCGGTTAATTGCCATCCACTGGGAACAAGCCGGATTTTGCAACATTTGGGAATGTGTGCCCTCTAGTGGCAAAAGATTCTTGCTTACTTCGGTGCACAATATGAGTAGCAAAGTCGACCACAAACCTGTCTAGGGCCCTCTGCTGAGCATCTATGACAATTTCGGCTGCCTGGTGGGCATGACGCTGCTTTTAAAGAGACGAGGAGTTCAACACGATCCATGGGAATGTGCATGCAGTATAAACTCGGGCCTCGATCCTTGGGGTAAACGACACAAGTGCACTCTGCGGAGCGCTGTACAACATACTAATTCATTGCAGTGTGCGTCGAGCGGAGCCTGTTTAACGATGACATTCACTCCTTTAAGCGCAAGGCTACGCGACGGTGTGACGGTGACGGCGTCTTGAACATATTTCTTTATTTATTTCATTACCCTCAGGGCCAGAGGGCATTACAGAGGGAAGTGGATTACACACGAAAGTGAAACAAAAAATACAGCTGTAAATACACTTAATAATTAGACATAAATGAAGCCCACAGAAAAAAAACGAACAAACAGGTTACGTCAAAACAAGTATAAAATTAACAGCGCATATCGCAGAATGAAAACAACAACAAAAAGCAACAGCATACAATAAAAAGAAACGACAAGAGAAATCACGTTCAAAAGGCAGTAACACGCGCATATAAAAGAAGTGAAACAACCGTAAAAAGGGGGGAAAAAAAAAGATGACAGTGTTAAGGATTCTCGAGTTTATGACAGCAGCAGGTTGGTTAAAGCAGATTTAAACATAGAATTATCAGAAATTTTGACGATAGATCCGGGAAGGTGATTCCAGCTTACTGACGTACTTGGGATGAATGAATTGTGATAATGGTTGGTTTGGCATGAAGGAATACCAACCTTATGACGATGGTCAATGCGATATGAAATGTAAAAGGGTGGTAACATCATTTTATTCTTAAAAATGGGATTATCGTAATAAATCTTATGGAACAGGCAAAGACGGTATATTTTCCTACGTTGTGACAGCAGGGGTAGTGACAAGCTTGTTTTCATAGTCGTGACGCAGGAGTTGCGATGATAATTTGAAAGAATGAAACGAGCCGCCCGGTTCTGGACGGATTCCAGTTGATAGATGAGCGTCTCTTGACTGGGGTCCCAAACAGATGCAGCATATTCCAGTTTATTACGAACTAACTATTTATAAAGAAGTAATTTTACAGAACTATGAGGAAGATAAAAATTTCGGCGTAAGTAGCCCAGCATGCGATTAGCGTTGTTAGTTATATAATCTACATGCGTGTTCCAAGAGAGATTAGAATGAATAAATACGCCTAGATATTTGTAACAAGACACAGATTCGCTGCTGATGTTATTAAGATACGTGGGCAGTGAAGCATTACAACGAGAAACACGCATGTGCTCGCATTTCTTAGGGTTTAGTTCCATGCACCAGGTGTTAGCCCAGTCAAGAACATGATCAATATCGGACTGAAGAAGAGTTACATCAGCGTCACTGTTAATTTCGCGGTATATGACGCAGTCATCTGCAAAAAGGTTAATTGATGAACATATGCTAATAGGCAAGTCGTTGATATATATTAGGAAAAGCAAAGGCCCCAACACAGAGCCTTGTGGTACGCCTGATTCGACTGGTGAAGTGAAGGAGCAAGTGTTGTTTACTGTGACAAATTGTGAACGATCAGTAAGAAAAGAATGCAACAATGCAACGATGAATGTTCACGATGCAACCGTACACACGCAAGGACAGTTTGACCATTTTGACAGATTTGACAGTTTTGGTAAGGCGTAGGTAGAGAATAGACTGAAGACTGCATTCACAATATCCTGAAATGATATTTTGCGTTTCGTTTACATCACTTGTCTTGCTAACATCGAGGAATGGCAAAAGTAGCTGCCAGTGAACGGTCGAGCAGATACATTAAAATTAGGTTGTAGGCGTCAAGGACCTGCACTTTCCTGATAACATGTATCCCAACATAATATTCTTTTCTGTCAGTGTCATCTTCATAACCTGCAACTTTTAAATAAGTCTGAAACAGCAGAAATTTGACCTACCTAAGCAGTTGCACTAGTATAGACGCTGTGACCGAGCACACTTAGCGTAATATTTGTATCTACTGAGACAACGGGCCATTTCCACTGCGAGAAATACTAATATGCCACCTTGTAATTAAAATACTTCCTGCTCACCACGAAAGCAGAAGTGCCGGTTATCGACTCTAAATCAATAGTACCCGAGACGTGTAATGGGTGACACCGCCGCGGTGGCTCAGTGCAAGGTTATGGCACACTGTTGGTGACCAGAAAGACGCGGGTTCGATCCCGGCCGCTGCGGTCGCATTTCAATGAAGGCGAAATGCTAGAGGGCCGTGTGCTGTGCAGTGTCAGTGCACGTTGAAGAACCCCATGTGGTCGAAATTTCCGGAACCCTTCACTACGACGTCCCTCATAGCCTGATTCGCTTTGGGACGTTAAACAACCATAAACGTAATGTGTGACGGTGATTCCATCGTTCCTCAATCTGTAGAAATAATCTGCGTACAGTCTGAAAACCTCACCAGTTTTATCACGAGTCCGTGGGTCACTCCCTTCAACTCTTTGCCTGAGTTGTTAAAACAAACCTTTTCTAACTCGTTCGTTCTGTCGTAGCCGCATGCTGTCTTAATAGGCTACATAGACAGAAAGGTTTTTAATACAGTAAGACATTTACACATCTCGCCTTTGCAGTGTCCACGAATTTTTGTCCTTCCATGCAAATCACCAGAACACTCCCGAACATAAAATACACCGGAAAGAACTTAACACCGGGTCTCGAACTTACACCCCTTGTGTGCGCAACGGAAAGCGTATCTGTAGCGCTTCCGCTCGGCGATCACCGCAACGCTCGCGAGTGTGATTCTGAGAGGCGACGTACAGTCGTCAGCATTACGAAAGGGAACGCGCGAGCACGTGGCAGATAATCTCGAGCCCTACTTGCGGCGATACGTGGCCGTTACTTCTGGCAACGTGGTGGAAAGGGTTCTGCAACCTCGCCTGCTTTTGGCAATTGAGGATCGCACCTCCCTTTCCACTTTGTTTCTTAAAGATCCACTGACCAGGGTCCGGACATTTTTGAAAAACAAGCCCACTGCATAGATGAGGCATCGAAGATAACCTCTGCAAAATACTAGAGCCATGCGCGCCCCGAAAAGCTGCGAAAATTCAAATCAAAGCCCGTTCGTTCTTTCCTTCCTTCAAAAACGGGCCCCGCCCACTACTCTGCACGCCGCTGACGTCAAGGGTGGCTACTTCCGCTAAAGGCACTCCATTGGTGCATCGTTCTGACTGACGGGAGAAGGTTGGGCGTAGCCTTGGCGTCGCGTCGTCTGCACAAGGCTTTCCGCAGCGCCTTCTGTTCTGGCTCATGCCTCCAAACCCGCATGAAGGAAAAAAAAAAAAAAACTGCGGAGGGAGCGTGCGGCGACAGCCTTGAACCCTTGCCATAAAAAGTAAAAAATAGTAAAACTGAGGGAGTTGGTTCGCCCCCCCCTCCCCCCCCGCCGTGATCACGTCACGAGAAGCTCTGCGTGCGCGCTCCCTTCTCAGTTTCTTTTCTTCTATGCGAGCCCCCCAAAACAAGGTTTTAATTAGTAGTGCAGCAGAGCCTTTCCCTCGCTCGTCCACTTGAGCGCTCCGCATAGACACCGCTTATCCTCCATGCATCTTGCGTACGCCCTGACTCCAATGAACGACATGGGCTTCGGAGCGGAGAAAAGACACAAACACACAGAACACAAACACACATGAAGAAAAGCAAACGGGCGGTTGCCGGGTCCGCACTTCGCCGTGTGTTTCGAACAGAAACGACTTCCGCCCATCCGCTCGTGAAACGGTGGGGAGGCCTAAAAAAAAAAATGAAAAGGTGGCTCGCTAACTGGGAATGACAAACAGATGTATGAAAGGGTGCGCTCGCTAACAAGTCTAGGTGGTCGAGCCGATCGCGCCTCTCGATCGTTCAGTGTGCGGAGAAAATGCGACGACGCTGTTTCAGCCCCAGCAGCAAAAACCAAGAAAAGAATTCTATTGAAGGCGGGGCCATGACGTACCCCCTGACGCACTCCACAGACACCACGCCTCCGGCTTACGTCGGAGAAGGAAGGGGTGATTTTGCCTTGCCGAGCCTACTCGACGAGGAGCGGGAGAGAAGAATTTCGAGGAGGGAATGGAAGGAGAGGAGGCTCGCTGAAAGAGAGGTAGAGAGTGTCTGCTGAGCTGGGGTGGTCCGTGGCCCTTTAAAGGGCCCCTGCCCACCCTCGGGTAACAAACACTCTCTACCTCTCTTTGAGCGAGCTTCCTCTCCTTCCGTTCCCTGCTCGAAATTTTTCTCTCCCGCTCCTCGCCGAGTAGGCTCGGCAAGGCAAAATCACCCCTTCGTTCTCCGATGCAAGCCGGAGGCGTGGTGTCTGTGGAGTGCGTCACAGAGCTACGTCTGGCCCCGCCTTCAATAGAATTCTTTTTTTGGTTTTTGCTGCTGGGTCTGTTCGAGGGGAGGGGGGGGGGGGGGCGCTGCGGGCGCGTACATTGAACGATCGAGAGGCGCGATCGGCTCGACCACCTAGATTTGTTAGCGAGCGCATCCTTTCATACATCTGTTTGTCATTTGTTATTCCCAGTTAGCGAGCCACCTTTTCATTTTTGTTTAGGCCTCCCCACCGCTTCACGAGCGGAGGGGCGGAAGTCGGTTCTATTCGAAACACACGGCGAAGTGCGGGCCCGGCAACCACCCGTTTGCTTTTCTTCATGTGTGTTTGTGTTCTGTGTGTTTGTGTCTTTTCTCCGCTCCGAAGCCCATGTCGTTCATTGGAGTCAAGGCGTACGCAAGATGCATGAATGATAAGCGGTGTCTGTGCGGAGCGGTCAAGTGGGCGAGCGAGAGAAAGGCTCTGCTGCACTAGTAATTAAAACCTTGTTTTGGGGGGCTTGCATAGAAGAAAGCAAAACTGAGAATGGAGCGCGCACGCAGAGCGTCTCGTGACGTGATCACGGCGGGCGGGCGAACCAACTCCCTCAGTTTTACTATTTTTTTACTTTTTATGGCTAGGGTTCAAGGCTGTCGCCGCACGCTCCTTCCGCAGTTTTTTTTTTTTTTTTGTTCCTTCATGCGGGTTTGTAGGCATGAGCCAGAACAGAAGGCGCTGCGGAAAGCGTTGTGCAGACGACGCGACGCCAAAGCTACGCCCAACCTTCTCCCGTCAGTCAGAACGATGCACCAATGGAGTGCCTTTAGCTAAAGTAACCCCCCATGACGTCAACGGGGTTCAGAGTAGTGGGGCGGGCCGTTTTTGTTGAAGGAAAGAACGAGCCGGCTTTGATTTGAATTTTCGCAGCTTTTCGGGGCGCGCATGGCTCTAGTATTTTGCAGAGGTTATCTTCGATGCCTCATCTATGCAGTGGGCTTGTTTTTCAAAAATGTCCGGACCCTGGTCAGTGGCCCTTTAACGCGGCCACTGCATATCGCCGCAAATAGGGATCGAGGTTATCTGCAACGTACTCGAGCGTTCTCTTTTATGCAGATTACGACTGTACATCGTAGGATGACACCCGCAGTGATCTTTTCTTGGCAAAGAGCCTTGACGTCCTTGAAAACGGGCTGTGAAGAAGTGAAATATCATATAATGACTTTTAACTATTACTTGCTCTGAAAGGAAAATAATATACCACAACGAGAGAGAGAGAGAAAGAACTTTATTGCACAAGGAATTCGGAGCACGCCCCAATGCCCCCGCACGACCCCACTGCGCTCAAGTGTTTGTGTTCTTAATGTCCATAACACTGGCAGCCCGGCCGGTTGCGAAGGTCTGCACGGCCGGGTCCTGCGAGCGCAGCAGGGTCTCCCAGTCCTCCCAGGTCTTGAGGTTCTCTAGGTCCCGCGGGGGAGGGTCCGCCGGGCAGAGGGAAATGATGTGGAGGGAAGAGGCGAAGGGTTCTGAGCATAGGGCGCATGCCGGAGTGGGGAAGGAGGGATGATAGTGGGCTAGGGTAAGGGGTGAGGGAAAAGAGTGTGTCTGTAGTCTGCGCCAGAGCGTTGCGTGTTTGTTATCTAGGGAGGGGTGGGGCGGGGGGTAGAGCTGGCGTGAGGCTCTGTAGGCCTGCGTCAGCGCGCTGAATGAGTGCATGCGCTCCTTCGTGAATCCCCGATCCAAGGGCACCTGAGCCCGGTTTAAAGAACCTCGGGCTAAAAGGTTGGCGGCCTCGTTTCCGGGATTCCCGGAGTGCGCGGGCACCCATATCAGCTCCACTTGGCGGGGCGGGGGTGCATCGGGCGAGTCTAGTATGCCAAAAGCAGGGACATGAACTCGGCCTCGAGCAAAATTTAGAATCGCAGTTTTAGAATCACTTAAAATGTACCGGGCTTCCGTGCGGGTGATAGCAAGTGCAATGGCTGCTTCCTCTGGAGCTTCTGGGGAGGTGTCTGGAGGGAGAGGTAGTGTGAGGAGGGCGGATAAAGAGGAGTCCACCACAGCTGCTGTCGCTTCATCACCCGTGCAAGCAGCGTCCACCCATACGGCGTCCGGCTCGGGGCCATACGCTCGATGGAGTGCCTTCGCACGGGCTCTGCGGCGCTGCTCATGGTGGGACGGGTGCATATTCCTCGGGAGCGGCCTGATGAGGAGCTCCTGGTGAAGGAGTCGTGGGATGGCGAGGAGGGTTGGGTCGTTGTCCGGTATTCTGATTCCGAGGGAGTCCAGAATATACCGACCTGTGGAGGTTTGTGTGAGCCTGATGTATTGGGCCTGTCGGTGGGCCTCCACCAGTTCCCCGATCGTGTTGTGGAGGCCCAGGCCTAGTAATCTGTCTTTGGGTGTGTTGAGGGGAAGATGAAGTGCTACCTTGAATGCCTTGCGAATCAAAGCATCCAAAGCATTTATGTCATGTCTGGATAGTTGTAAGTATGGGGTAGTGTACAGCACACGGCTGAGGACAAAGGGATGAATGAGGCGACATAGTTCGCGCTCCTTCATACCTCTGTGATGTCCCGAACCCTTCGGATGAGATGCGATATCGCGCCTACAACCTGCTTGAGTTTCTTGAGGGTGGTGGTGTTCTTGCCATCGTTCTGGATGTGCAGGCCCAATACACGGAGGGTGCCAACCTCAGATACCGGGTCACCATTCAGTTCAATGACAATGGGGGAGCGGAGACAGCGGTGGTTCTTAGGACGGATGAGGAGCAGTTCGGACTTCTCTGGGGAGCAAGACACTCCGATGGTCCGTGCATAATTTTGGGTGAGTGTGGCTGCTTCCTGTAAGGTGTTTTCTATGCCGCCGTCACTGCCGTGGGTGGTCCACAGGGTGATATCGTCGGCATAAAGAGTGTGCTTCAGGTGGGGAATAGTTGCCAATTTTCGGGCGAGGGGGATGAGGGTAGTGTTAAAAAGAAAGGGGGAAAGGACGGACCCTTGAGGGGTGCCGATACTCTGAAGCGTGTAGGAGGGGGAAGACAAAGGGCCGAAGTGTATCTCAGCTGTGTGGTCAGTAAGGAATGCTTGAATGTAGGCATACGTGCGCACACCCACATTCAATGGGGATATGGCAGTCATGATTGCCTGGTGTTCAATGCGATCAAAAGCTTTGGAAACATCCAAAGCTTAGACTGCGTTGGTGTGACCTGGAAGAAGCGGGTCAAGAAGGTCGTGTGTGAGTTGCAGCATGGCGCCCTGTGCGGATAGATGGGGGCGGAATCCCACCATGCATGCTATGCGGGTAAAGATTGTTGTCCGCCATGTGACTTGTGAGTCTCGCTAACACAACATGCTCGAGGAGCTTCCCGAGGCATGAGGTTAGCGAAATAGGGCGAAGGTTTTGGATGGTAAGTGGTTTGTTGGGTTTCGGTATGAATATTACCTTCGCGTGGCGCCACGACTGCGGGAGGCTACCCTCCCTCCAGCACTGGTTGAAGTAGTATTTCGTAATCTGGGTGATTGATCGGTCGTCCAGATTACGGAGCATGGAGTTTGTGATTTGGTCTGCACCAGGTGCGGAGTTGGCGCGGAGAATCTGGAGGGCCGCTCTGACTTCCGTCTCCGTGATGTCGGTGTCGAGTGTGGGATTTGCTTGTCCTGTGTAGTGGGGTAGAGGTGTGGGGGTGCCTGGAGAGGTGTACATGGTTTGAAGTGTGTCTAGGAGGGTGTCGGGATCGTCAATGTTTTCGTGTGTGAGGTGTGTCACGTGGTGTTTTGTCGCTGATTTGGTGTGTGTGGGGTCAATGAGGTATCGGAGGAGTTGCCATGCGCGTTTGCTGGACACGTTTCCTGCGATTCCGCCACATATCTGTCCCATGTTGGACCGGCAGAGCTCCTCAGAGTGTTGTTGAATTTGTGTCTGCAGCGCGGCCAGCCGCTTTTTAAGTGCCCTGTTAAGTTTGTTGCCTTTCCAGCGTTCCAGGAGGCTGTGATAAGCCTCCCAGAGGTGGGCTAGGCGCGTGTAGAGTGTACGGGTTTCGGTTGTAGTTTCAATGTGTCGCGTGTTATGGTGAACGTCATGCGTGAGTGATTGCACCGATGCGTCGATGTCCGCGACGGGAGTGTCTGGGAGGGCCACAACGAGACGAACTTCACAATGTTTCATGTGTTTGTTCTGGAAAAAAAACTGTCACGTTTGGTCCGGCGTCTGGAGCGATCCTCATAGATCGATGTGATGCCACAGTAACATCAAGTTATGTTTGATGAAAAATGAAGTGGGTCGTGCTTCGTTGAATATAAACGCGTGCATTGGCAGTCCCAGAACAGGCTTCTCTGTAAGGCACAGTGCAGCAGGGATGAGGAAATATCTCCTTGCGCCGAAGCCAACTTGCAAACTTTTGCTGATACTGACGTGCTGCTTTGTTGACTGAGGGAGATATTTTTTTTTTTTTAAGTTTCAGAGCGTCATGAGCTCCAGTGCAGTCCGTTTTATGCTACCCAATACCAACACGTTGGGAAAGTATCATATCACACCAAACTCAAGCCAAGTCCCGCACACCTAATCCGGAGACCCGGATGTGAAGCGCACATTAAATTTTTCCTCTTTCTCTCTTTTTCACGTGTTCGAACTTTCATACGTTCCTCTTTGCTTACTGAAAGAAAAAGAAAACGCCCTGTTTTTATTATGACCATCCGACTACATGCTAATCATGCGTATTTCCTTCGTTCTACCCTGTAATCTTCCCAGTGCTAACGCGATAGCGTTAAGGGCCCCGTGTCGCAGAAGAGCCGGAGTCGTCGTCGGCGGCGTTGGCCTTGAGCGAAAAATCCCAGAAGCATTAATAAATGTCTTTCGGGTCATAGCTCGGATTAGCCTACAAGGTTTTAAGTGATATAGTGTATTGATACCACGACGTCCTGTCGTATACAAAACTTATCATGCAGGCTTTGGTCGGTACAGAAGTGCGGCTACCGTGTTCGCCGGGTGCCTCTGTATGTTTCTACGCATAATAGGGGCGGGGCTATACCAACATAACACACTGCTGCTTCAACCAGTGTCTTTCGCACACTCGCGCCCCCGCGCCATGACATACAGCACGCGTGAATGCCCCGGCCATGTTTTAATTTCTACGTACACTGCTCATCTGCATCATTGCGACAAAAAGCTATACTCCACGCTCGCGTGTGATGCCTCACAACCCGTATATCTCGTACTCGGGCGTTAAGGTTAATAAAGATGCCCAGGTTTAGCTTGGTTAAGCCAAGAATGCGTTGCATATTGCGCGGTCTTTTTGCGCGAGGTATTGCTTGGCGGCACTCGATTTTCTCAGCAGCTTTTCCTCCGTGACGTATGGATGGATGGATGGATGGATGGATGGATGGATGGATGGATGGATAGGAGCGCCCCCTTTGAAACGGGGTGGTGGCAACCGCCACCATGCTTAGTCGTCCTTTCTTTTTCCTTTTTTTCCCTTTTATTTCTTTTTTTTCTTTTTTAGTGGTTTGGTGACGTCACGTCACGTGGTTTGGTGGCTGCCCGGCCGCGCCCAAGGGCTGAACTGAGTGATTGCAATATGCTACGCATAAAAACAACAAAAATAAATGACATGACGGTCCCCGCGTGTCAACGCAATATTCAGCGACAGCTGTTAATGCGATATATTGTAGTTTAAAATATGAGCGTGATCTCTGCAGTTCTATGGCGTTCTTTTCAGTATCCCTCACACAGTCGGTTACGCACCAGCATGTACAGCTCGTTCGGTCGAAGAGCCTTCGGCGTCGCAGTTGTAGGTGCCGGCACCGCGCTTCGGGAAAAAAAGCCTATAATGCCAACCATTTGTGCCGAATGTTCCAGGTAGTTTAATACGATTCAGCGTTTAGAACAGCACAAACTTCATTCACTTCATTCACTTCAAACTGATCTTGACGCTGTAACGGCTTGGTGTTCTTCCTGGCTAATGTCTCTAAATGCATCTAAAGCAAAGTTAATGTCGTTCACTAACCGTTCCAGTCGAATTGCTACAACCTACTTCCTCAATAACGATACAGTTGAACTTACAACAACTTACAAGTACCTAGGAGTTCACTTTCAGTCTGACCTAACTTGGCATTACCATATTAACACAATCTTAGCATCAGCAAATCGCGCACTCGGCCTTCTTAGGCATAATCTCAAACACGCGCCTTCACATTTAAAAAAACTTGCTTACATCACGCTAATCCGCCCGAAAGTTGAGTATGCTTCTGCCATATGGGACTCTCATCAAGCTTACATCATAAACAACCTTGAATCCCTGCAAAACCGTGCTGATCGCTTCATCTTTTCAGATTATTCACGCTTCACCAGTGTCACAGCATTAAAACAACGTGCCGAGTTGGAACCGCTATCATGTCGACGCCATTTCGCTCGCCTAACCTTGCTTCACAAACTGTATCACCATCCCACCCTCCACGACGACTTCTTTTTGCCACACCCTGCAGTCTTTCCTCGCCGTGACCACGTTAACAAAATAAAACGCATCACGTGCCGTTCATTGCTCTACGCGAAATCATTCATTCCTCGCACTATAATAGATTGGAATAACTTGCCATAACACATAGCTATTGAGGTTAACCCACAATCGTTTCAGCATTCGTTAAAGCAAACCATGGACTAAGCGATTTGGTATTTTTGTTGTATTATGTGCATTTACTGAGTATTTTATTCTGCGTTGTTTGTTGTTATTATTTGTGTACATTACTAGCTTTAATTCATTATTACGTGTATTTTGTTCAAATTCCTGTGCCACATTTTTATGATTGTATCGCCCCCCCCCCCCCCCCCCCTATGTAATACCCTCGCACGAGGGCCCTTAGGGTATTGTAAATAAATAAATAAATAAGTTACCTTGCGGCAGTAATTCCAACCGGCGACCTATAATCGAGGCTGCGGGTGTCCACCGAGATGAGTGAGACAGTAACTGCAACTTCAATACCTCAAATCCAATTTTCGTCTCCTTCATTACGGCTCCTCTGTCTCTCTCTCTCTTCTTTCACTTCTGCCTACCTCCCTTTCCATACGGCGGGGTTCACGTGTACACCGAGGTGTGAGGCAATTACTGAGATTTCCTCTCCTCAAAAATGCGTTGCGTTCAAAGCTGTTTCGAACGGGCAAGGCGTCGCGCTGAAGGGGCGATGGCGTTCCGTGGACTCCCTGGCACCGCTGCAATAAGTTGTCGCGTTCCAATCCATAAGGCGAATTCCAATGTTTTTTATGCGAAGCATACTACTTTAGCTACCACTTCAGTCCTTCGCCGTGGTTATGCGCCTCCAAATCACGTGATACATGACGTCACACCACGTGACACGATGACGTCACGACAGTAGAGAAGCGGGGGCCCACTTCGCGCCGTCGCTGTGGTTGTGCGCCTCCAAATCACGTGATACATGACATCACACCACGTGACACGATGACGTCACGACAGTGGAGAAACGGGGGCCCACCTCGCGCCGTCGCTGTGGTTGTGCGCCTCCAAAACACGTGATACATGACGTCACACCACGTGACACGATGACGTCATGACAGTGGAGAAACGGGGGCCCACCTCGCGCCGACGCTGTGGTTGTGCGCCTCCAAATCACGTGACACGATGATGCCACACCACGTGATACGATGACGTCACGGCAGTGGAGAAACGGGGGTCCACCTCGGGCCGTCGCTGTGGTTGTGCGCCTCCAAATCACGTGACACATGACGTCACACCATGTGACACGATGACGTCACGACAGTGCAGAAACGGGGGCCCACCTCGCGCCGTCGCTGTGGTTGTGCGCCTCCAAATTACGCGACACGATGATGCTTCGCATTCTCCAGGCTTAACCAAGTTAAGCCTCAGCCATTTTTTTGGTTTCCAGTTGATTAGCCACCATACATGGCTGTCCTTGAGCGATCCTCAGTGTGGGTATGTTACATTAAAATTATGAATAACAGCGGCAACAAGCAGCGAGAGTTCGTCTCGTCATTCCACGCAAACACGTTGTAAGTAGCCTTAGAAGATTTTTATCAACAACAGCTGTTTCAGCCATAAACCCCCGTGACAGACAGAATATATCTAGCTGGTTATCGTACTATCACATGAGCAAGTGTTGACAGTCATTATATAGCTAGCTAGTTATCTCTATCACATGAGTACTACACGTAGGCAGAAACAACGCATTAATAAATAGCAGCACCTGCGGAACTGCACAGCCCGCCTGCAGCACGAAGCGCGCGCAGTTTGGTGTCCGTATTCGAATTCCGAGAGCATAACTGGGAGGGCTAGCTACTCCTGTCTTCTTCGGCGTCACCATGAATCTTCTTATCAGAATTAAAACGCCGTTGAAAGCTTGGTCTCTGAGAGGGATAGCAGTCATGCCGCCGACTACTTCTGCAGCCAGTACCTCAGGCAAAGAGCGCGACCCGAGGACCTTCCTATGGCTGAGGGAGCACAAATACAGGGATAGCCTCAAAGCTCTGACCAACGTCCTGTTCAGGCGGCCTGGTGAAGGCGACGACCAGTATCTGAACGTGGGCTGCGGACCGGGCAACTTCGTCACGGAAGCCCTCCTGCCTCGTCTGGGCCGGTTCCGCCGACTCATTGCCACGGATAAGTCTGTGTACACGGTAGAGTACGCCCGAAAGAACTGCGCCCATCCGGCTGTAGTCTATGACGTCCTCGACATCGAAAGCGGTGATGTTCAGTCCATCGTGGACAAGTACGGGCAGTTCGACCGCGTCTACTCGTTCATGGCATTCCACTACGTGGACGACCTGGAGCGCGCCTACCGAAACGTTTTCCTGGCGCTGAAGGACGGCGGAGAGTTTATGGCGGTGTCTTTTACGGGTGCCGCCATCACAGACGTGTGGTACCAGCTTTGCTGTACTGAAGAATGGAAGCCCTTTCTATCCGTGGGTAATTCGTGCAGGTGTAGCCGGTCGTAGGCGTGCCAAGTGTATTGTGGAGAATGATTTTCTATCATGCATGGGTTTAGACAGGTGCATGTTGCAAGCAGAAGTAAGATTCTTTCGCGGGCTAGTTGGTTCATGATCTTTGGATTAGCTTGGTTTGAAGTGTCGTCACTGTAGGCAGTTGCGCCCCTGTTTTGCCGTTTGCCCTCTCTCTGTCTGTGTCAATGAAGTGCGCACTTATTCCAAAGCACATGTTGTAAGGACTGGAGGGGGCAAGTGTGAATTGGTTCCGAGCTGCTATTAATGAAAGCGTTAAGAGCGATAGCGACCGGAGTTTTCTTACGGTACCACGTGTAAAAGCTACACGGCGGTGGCACTGGTGCGCAATTCGAAATGCGCCCACCATACAAACAACTCGTTCCTTCCCGCGCAGTACACTTCCAGCTTTACTGGCTGATTCCACTCAACTGAATTTCATTTTTTTTTTACTTAGATCGATCACTGCTTCCTGGCTTTGTCATCAATCATATTGGTATTCCATCTGACACAGGCTTTGCTTTTCGCGGCGCGCCTGCTTTAATGCGGGCAATGCAAACATTTCGCATTTACTCGGTTATTGAATACTTTTTAATCACGAAAGCTGCGGTACAAATTATTTGCTTCAAATTTGAGTGGTCTTTTTGTGTGTGTGTACTTCCTGCAGAAAAAGGGATACAGAGCGCGCTCCTTTCTGACGTTTGCACTATCCTTACATCGGTGCAGTGATCAAGGGCGTCCGCAGAACTTTTTCCAGGGGGGTACACCCGATGTCTGGGGGTGGGGGAGGCGGTAGGTTTGTAGTTGTTTTCTACTAGGGCATAAATAATATCCGTAATTCCAAGGGGGGCAACCGCCCCCCCTTGCCCCCCCTTCCGGACGCCCATGGCAGTGATAATTATTCAAGTCGCCTGCGCACGCACTGGCCCCGATATTTCCGCGCATGAACAAGGCAGCTGTTATGTTCTTCCTGCGTCGTGAATTCGACGTCCGTCGAAAGCCGTTTCCTCCTGTTTTCTGCCTCAGGGACAGACTTCATTTCGCTGACGATTTAACACTTTTCGGAATAATGGCGGTCATGCTGGAATGAAACTGGCGCGAAGAACGGCATGAATTCGGTAAAAGCCCACAGAACTGATCATGTGTCCCTCTCACGGCAAAAGCTTTAGTGAAGGGATGTAAAGGCGTCCCAGGGGGATGGAAGCGAGGCTGCGGAAATATCCCTGTTGACGAACGACGGTGTGCAACTGCGGCCCGATCACGTTGATGGGCAGCACCGTGTTTTTCTGTATCCTTATCTATGCCCTTTGCTTAGTGATGTCACTCCGTGTAGCTTTTCGAGTTTAGTACCTCATGGGGCCTCCTTCGTTTTGATCCCAGAACCCGAAGAAATTGCTGTCCCAGCGGTTCTGCTACAGTGCACCCATTCCGCTGATCTAGATAGCGGACATCGAAGAAAAGGCGGTTGCTGCTGCCGGGCTCGAGCTTCTGTCGTGCCAAATGTACAACAGCTACTGGACGATGCCCGACGTCGACAGCTGGCTAGGTAAGTCCCGGACAGAGGAATTGTGGGTAATTAATTCGCACCACGCTTCGAAGCATCGGTTTGGATTGGCCGCCGCGGTGGCTCAGTGGCTATGGTGCTCGGCTGCTGACCCAAAAGACGCGGGTTCGATCCCGGCCGCGGCGGCTGGAATTTCTTTGGAGGAGAAATTCTAGAGGCCCGTGTACTGTACGATGTCAGTGCACGTTAAAGAACCGCAGGTGGTCGAAATTTCCGGAGCCCTCCACTACGGCGTCTTTCATAGCCTTAGTCGCTTTGGGACGTTAAACCCCATAAACCAACCAACCGGTTTGGATTGCTGACGCCATATACGTGACACACGACGTCACGGATTCCTGGCAACTAATTTGTTTCCGCAGTAAAAGGGAACGAAAAAAAAAATGGATGCCTTACCGCTCTGGGATCCCAACAGTGGCCAAACCGCTCAGCCAAGGGTGAAAAAAAGCTCTGCGTCTGGCAGACACGGTTTTCTTTGTGTGACTGGAGGACGTTTTAATTATGTCTTGTGTATCAAGGCTGGCAGTACAATTTCTAGCTGGCGCGGGCCAGCGTAGCCTGCCAATTCAATTCCAATATCGATCAGTTTTCCTTATTCGTTCTTAGTGCTTAGCTTGAACGATGCCATTCCCCAGTTATCTCTACGCCTGGGCGATAGACAACAAAGAAACGGGAGCTAGGCGTGGCGTTCCTGAGACAATTGTAAAGGAACGAAGGAATAATTGGAATGAAATAAACATGAAGCCATCATATCGTATTACTACTCCGGCGCTGTTTCCAAGAGGTAGTTCTTTCTGCATGCTATTTTAATCCTTCGTGAGACAGGTATGACCAGTATTATTTTTACGGCAATAACTGCTAGTAGTCCCTTCTACGCCGTAGGGGTGGCCACGGCACGAGGCCACGGCAGGTACGAATCTAACTACGCACAATCGCCATGCACGATGAGCCGAAGCGGAGACCAAGCGACGCCATTTGTGACGGCGTCTGTCTTTCACAGCACAAGCTGCACACGTACGAGCATTGCAAAACCTACCACTGAGTCACGCGCATTACACTGGGAGCATGAACGATGTAAATTTTTACAGCGTCACCCGTTCTTAGCTCGTTCTTGAAAAATGTGCGTCATCAGCGCCGTCCGCATAGCCCTTCTGAGCACACTCCGTAGAGAGCACCCGCAGGTAAAATATCCACCTCGGGCATACACGTACAGTACCTCCGGAATACGAAGCGGATACTTTAACCACTAGAATAAATTTTGAGCCTGGGCTAGTAGGTTCATACTGAGGACAGCGCAAAAAGGCTGCACAGGACACAGCAGAAACACTAAAACACAGGACGGGCGCTGTCCTATGTTTCTTTGTTTCTGCTGCGTCCTGTGCAGTCTTTTTGAGCTGCCCTCTGATGCTTCTCACTACTAGGCCTACGCAGCAGTGGCTTAGTGGAAAGAGTATCCACTCTAGTCTAGTCTGTCTTTCATATCTATGTCCATTTCTTCGCAATCAAACGATAGCTGACGCTGGATAATTCCCGCTAGCAACTCGTAACCATCCTGTGATTGTTTTTCTTCTCTTTTTGCAGATTCCTACATTCCATTCTTCGTGCTTGAATCCGGGGTGCCTGAGGACAGGCGCGCTGCCTTTCGCGATGACTGCAGGTCGCTGCTTCTGAAAGCGTCAATGGCCACGCCGAAAGGACGCCACCTGAGGCACAGTGTCATCATCATCCACGCGCAGAAGCCGCCTTGCCCGCGCGGCAAACATCCGAGAGTTCATCAACCCGCGGTGTTGTGATTTCTGCGCGGCTGTGACGAAAGCATAAAAAAGTCGTGAATGGCTCAGGCCTACGTTTTCTGAGTGCGAGTGGCTCCCGATGCGCTCGATGCTGTAGCCGGCACCCTTCACATTCTTATCTTTTGTTTATGAGGGTTACACGTCCCAAAGCGACTCCGGCTATAAGGGACGCCATTGTGAAGGGCTCCGGAATTTGACCACCTGGGGTGCTTTACCGCGGACTGACATCGCACAGTGCACGGGCCTCCAGAATTTCTCCTCCATCGAAATTTGACCGCGGCGGCACTTTCTAATCGTACTCGCTGAATGTGAACCAACTTTTCACGCAAAATCTAGCTGCCTTGTGATTAGAATGCAGTTAGTCTGCAGATTTCGTTGTGCACCAAACTGCGCCTCCACGGCCTCCCCGTAGTTTGCACCAGCAAGCAAGCGAGCGTGTGTTGCTGAGTCTTTTCTTGAGAACTCCACGAGAAACACGGATTCGAATGTACTCATCTTGTCGGTGAAGCCCGTCAAGCGTTTTTGCGCCAGCTTTTAAAATGGTGCCGCAACCGCCAATACAGCTGCGACGACAACTGGGCTTCTCCTTGCAGCCTGCAAGGAGTGCGGAGAAGCTCAGGAATGATCTCACTAACGGAGAGGTTTCACACTTCCGCTGTCTTAGCTACCACATAACCGTGAGTCGTCGGATGCCGCCAAACCATGCTCCGTGTGCTTTAGATTCGATGGCGTCAGTTTTTCTTTCCTTGGGAACGCACTTCCGCAGTAGATGACGTCATCATTGCCACCAACGAGCACGGTACGCTGCGTAGAAGCCTGAACATCGCGACTTTCTTCGACGAATACGTCGCCGTTTAAAATGCTGGCACAGAAACGCTTCTCATGCTTTATCTGAAAGTTTCACATATTCGATCCCGCTAAGCTTGTCGAAAACGAACTTTTTCAGTTGCCGGTTAATTGCCATCCACTGGGAACAAGCCGGACTTTGCAACATTTGGGAATGTGTGCCCTCTAGTGGCAAAATATTCTTGCTTAATTCGGTGCGCACTATGAGTAGCAAAGTCGACCACAAACCTGTCTAGGGCCCTCAGCTGTGCATTTATGACAATTTCCGCTGCCTGGTGGGCATGATACTGCTTTTAAAGAGACGAGGAGTTCAACACGATCCATGGGAATGTGCATGCAGTATAAACTCGGGCCTCGATCCTTGGGGTAAACGACACAAGTGCCCTCTGCGGAGCGCTGTACAACATACTAGTCCATTGCAGTGTGCGTCGAGCGGAGTCTGTTTAACGATGACATTCACTCCTTTAAGCGCAAGGCTACTAATTGGCTTGACGTGACGGTGTCTTGACCATATGTTCACGATGCAACCGTACACACGCAAGGACAGTTTGGCCATTTTGACAGATTTGACAGTTTTGTTCAGGCGTAGGTAGAGAATAGACTGAAGACTGCATTCACAACGTCCTGAAATGATTGTTCGCGTTTCGTTTGCATCACTTGTCTTGCTAACATCGAGGAATGGCAAAAGTAGCTGCCAGTGAACGGTCGAGCAGATACATCAAAATTAGGTTGTAGGCATCAAGGACCTGCACTTTCCTGATAACATGTATCCCAACATAATATTCTTTTCTGTTAGTGTCATCTTCATAACCTGCAACTTTTAAATAAGACTTAAAGAGCAGAAATTTGACCTACGTAAGCAGTTGCACTAGTAATTCGCAATTCGAGAGGATTTTTCTTTGCCAACCAGGCAAGCACGGCAAAAGCTACTCGAGTTCGCCAAGCTCCAGGATAAGAAGGGCAAACTGGTCGTCGATAAGCTTCGCATTGGCAAAAATACCTACGTATATGATAGCGCGACCAATTCTGTCATTCTATCAACCAGATAGCTCAGCAACAGCCATCCCACTAAGGCTCTGCCTGGGTCTTGTGGCTCCAGTCCACAGTTATCGTTATCATTTACTAACATCCGAAGCCTACTGCCTAAGCGTGAAGAGGTGTGTTCTTTTCTGGATGATTCTGACGATGATATTGTGGCACTAACAGAAACTTGGTTGCACCCTGATGTAGCGGATAGCGAAATTTTCCCCAGTAAAGATAACTACGACGTATATCGCTGTGACCGCTCCGGTAGAAAAGGTGGTGGTGTCCTTAACGCCATCAAAAAAGGATTAAATTCATTCCTCATTAACACCGGGTCTTCACTTGAAATAGTCTGGGCTGCTTGTACTTTGGCATCGGTGAAGGTACTGGTTGGTGTTTGCTACCGTCCACCTGATTCAGATCATTCATTCGTTTCTAAACTCCATAGCAGTATTACTTCAGCTATGCAAATATGCCCAACTGAACTCATTTACCTGGTTGGTGACTTCAATTTTCCGCACATAGATTGGTCACATTTGTCGTCATCTTGCCGCGCCTCAACAGAACTTATCAACATTATGTTAGATTTTAATTTCTTTCAGGTGATTAACCAACCTACTCGCGGTTCAAACATTTTAGATTTAGCTTTCTGCAATGCGCCCGAAACGATTAACGAAGTATTGCTCCTTGACGGTTTTAGTGACCATAAGCTCATTCATCTACAACTTAATGTCCCATTAGCGTTTCAAGGTCTTACATCCAGGAAAATTCGCCATTACAATAGAGCTAATTATAGAGATATGAATATCGCACTTAACGATTTTTTTATTCAAACGTTCTTGCCCTCATTTGCGGACAGGTCCGTCGATCAGAACTGGGTACTTTATAAGATCATGATGTCCAATCTAGTTTACAAATATGTTCCCTTGGTTTCAGTTTCAAACGACAAATCTAATCCATGGTTCACTAGATCTCTCCGTCGTCATCGAAACAAAAAAAAAGCGTTTGTACAGAAAGGCTCGGTTGGTATCTACATCGGATGCTTGGAAAAAATGCAACGATTGTCTGAAATATTACTGTTCGGCCCTCCGAGCATCAAAGAAAAATATTTTTCCCATGACCTACCCGCCCTCCTAAAATCTAATCCCAAAAAGTTCTGGCGCGTGATATCTCCCGACAGTACTAACAACCAATTTCCATTATGCAACGACGATCACGTGCAGCTTTCGGAGAGTGAATGTCCCCAAGCATTTAACAAATACTTTGCGTCAGTGTTCACTCGGGAAGACCATTCCAACATACCCATTGTTCCTGATCATGATTACCAATTCATGGCCCCTATTACCATTAACGCTGAAGGTATCGCTCGTCTCATTGCAAATCTTAAGGTTTCCTCATCAGCAGGTGTTGACAACATAAATTCTAAAATATTGAAAAACCCCGTATCGATCTCCAGTGAAATTCTATGCCTCATCTATCAACAATCATTATCATCCGGTTTACTTCCTACAGATTGGAAAATTGCTAAGATCGTTCCGGTGTTCAAAAGTGGAAACAGAAATTCACCGGATAACTACCGCCCCATTTCGCTAACCTGCATTTGCTGTAAATTACTCGAGCATGTTATCGCTTCCCACATTTACTGCCATCTGGAACTTAATTCTTTCTTTTTTCCTAATCAGCACGGCTTCCGGAAAGGTTTTTCTTGTGACACCCAACTGCTAGAATTTACGACTGACTTGCATTTCAACATGGATGCTAACCTTCAAACTGACTGTATCTTTTTAGATTTTGCTAAAGCCTTCGACCGTGTTGCACATTCCCGCTTGTTCTCAAAATTGTCTGCTCTGTGCCTAGATTCTTTAACACTGTCATGGCTACGTAACTTTCTTTCATTTCGCCAGCAGTTCACTACAGTTAACAATTTCACCTCCCCACTCAGTGATGTAGAGTCTGGCGTACCCCAAGGCAGTGTTCTTGGCCCCTTATTGTTTCTAATATAGATTAACGACTTGCCAACAGACATATCTTCTTCTATACGACTCTTTGCTGACGACTGCATCATTTACCGGCCCATTAATTCTATGCATGATCACCTTGCCCTCCAAACTGACCTGAACTTAATTTCAAATTGGTGTAGTAAATGGCAAATGATGCTCAACTCATCGAAATGCAAAGTCATCTCTTTCACCCGCAAGCGTACTAATTCTAATTTCTCGTACTCCATTGAAGGTACCGCAGTGTCTCGGGCATCATCTTATAAGTATCTAGGTATTCACCTCACGGATAATCTTTCATGGGCCACACACATTCAATCCATCTGTGCCAAAGCTTCAAGATCACTCGGGTACCTGCGCCGGAACTTGCGAAACGCCCCTAATAACGTGAGAAAAGTCGCTTACTTAACAATCGTGCGTCCTCAACTAGAATTTGCCTCACCTATGTGGTCCCCTTATCAAAATTACCTGATCAACATGCTTGAATCCGTACAAAATAGAGCCGCTCGTTTCATCACACAAAAGTACCACCCCCAGTTCAGTATCACTAAGATTAAACTTGATATCTCCCTCGAACCATTACATATTCGTCGCTCCATCGCTCTTTTATGCTTACTTCATAAATATCGTCATAGCACCAGGCCATCTCCCTTGCCCCTCGAAGAGCCTTCACGCATTTCACGCCGCCTACATAATCAGTATAGCATTAAACGCATTTACGGAAGAACCTTAGCATTCAATTCATCTGCACTTCCACGTGCCATTATTCTTTGGAATGATCTTCCCAACTGTATCGCATCTATCGGCAACCACCAATCATTTCAAGACCAACTGCACAAACATTTTCTTTAACGACATAGTGTCTTGTTTCAGGTTGTTCTGTGTCCTTGGTTCCCTTTTCTTCTCGTTGGTATTTTACAAAGTTTTGGTTTCTTGTGCTATTTCAACCATTTGTATGTTTTTTTTTATGGCTACTGCTTTTTCTTTTGATGTGTATTGGGCACATGCGATGCATTCTTGCTACTAAATTAATTTTTGTTGCTCGCGGTGATGTATGTCTTTGAGTACGTTTTGCCCTGTATATTTATAATTGTGTTTAATTTTTGCATTGTATCACGCGTTGTTTTTAATTTATTCTTACTACTTGCTTAATCCATTGTTTTTGCCCCCCTTACTCAATGCCCTTCTGGGCCCTGTAAGGTATTTTGAATAAATAAATAAATAAATAAATAAATATAGACGCTGTGACCGAGCACACTTAGCGTAATATTTGTATCTACTGGGACAACGGGCCATTTCCACTGCGAGAAATACTAATATGCCACCTTGTAAATAAAATACTTCCTGCTCACCACGAAAGCAGAAGTGCCGGTTATCGACTCTAAATCAATAGTACCCGAGACGTGTAATGGGTGACACCGCCGCGGTGGCTCAGTGCAAGGTTATGGCACACTGTTGCTGACCAGAAAGACGCGGGTTCGATCCCGGCCGCTGCGGTCGCATTTCGATGAAGGCGAAATGCTAGAGGGCCGTGTGCTGTGCAGTGTCAGTGCACGTTGAAGAACCCCATGTGGTCGAAATTTCCGGAACCCTTCACTACGACGTCCCTCATAGCCTGATTCGCTTTGGGACGTTAAACAACCATAAACGTAATGTGTGACGGTGATTCCATCGTTCCTCAATCTGTAGAAATAATCTGCGTACAGTCTGAAAACCTCACCAGTTTTATCACGAGTTCGTGGGTCACTCCCTTTAACTCTTTGCCTGAATTGTTAAAACAAACCTTTTCTAACTCGTTCGATCTGTCGTAGCCGTATGCTGTCTTAATAGGCTGCATAGCCAGAAAGGTTTTTAATACAGTTAGTCATTTACACATCTCGGCTTTGCAGTGTCCACGAATTTTTGTCCTTCTATGCAAATCACCAGAACACTCCCGAACATAAAATACACCGGGAAGAACTTAACACCGGGTCTCGAACTTACACCCCTTGTGTGCGCAACGGAAAGCGTATCTGTAGCGCTTCCGCTCGGCGATCACCGCAACGCTCGCGAGTGTGATGCTGAGAGGCGACGTACAGTCGTCAGCATTACGAAAGGGAACGCGCGAGCACGTGGCAGATAATCTCGAGCCCTACTTGCGGCGATACGTGGCCGTTACTTCTGGCAACGTGGTGGAAAGGGTTCTGCTACCTCGCCTGCTTCTGGCAATTGAGGATCGCACCTCCATTTCCACTTTGTTTCTTAACGCGGCCACTGCATATCGCCGCAAATAGGGATCGAGGTTATCTGCAACGTACTCGAGCGTTCTCTTTTATGCAGATTACGACTGTACATCGTAGGATGACACCCGCAGTGATCTTTTCTTGGCAAAGAGCCCCGACGTCCTTGAAAACGGGCTGTCAACAAGAGAGATATTATATAATGACTTTTTAACAATTACTTGCTCTGAAAGGAAAATAATATACCACAACGAGAGAGAGAGAGAAAGAACTTTATTGCACAAAGAATTCGGAGCACGCCCCAGGGTCCCCGCACGACCCCACTGCACTCAAGTGTTTATGTTCCTAAGGTCCATAACACTGGTAGCCCGGCTGGTTGCGATGGTCTGCACGGCCGGGTCCTCCGAGCGCAGCAGGGTCTCCCAGTCCTGCCAGGTCTTGAGGTTCTCTAGGTCCCGCGGGGGAGGGTCCGCCGGGCAGAGGGAAAGGATGTGGAGGGAAGAGGCGAAGGGTTCTGGGCATAGGGCGCATGCCGGAGTGGGGAAGGAGGGATGATAGTGGGCTAGGGTAAGGGGTGAGGGAAGAGAGTGTGTCCTTTAGTCTGCGCCAGAGCGTTGCGTGTTTGTTATCTATGGAGCGGTGGGGCGGTGGATAGAGCTGGCGTGAGGCTCTGTAGGCCTGCGTCAGCTCGCTGAATGAGTGCATGCGCTCCTTCGTGAATCCCCGATCCGAGGGCACCTGAGCCCGGTTTAAAGAACCTCGGGCTATAAGTTTGGCTGCCTCGTTTCCAGGATTCCCGGAGTGCGCGGGCACCCATATCAGCTCCACTTGGCGGGGCGGGGGTGCATCGGGCGAGTCTAGTATGCCAAAAGCAGGGACATGGACTCGGCCTCGAGCAAAATTTAGAATCGCAGTTTTAGATTCACTTAAAATGTACCGGGCTTCCTTGCGGGTGATAGCAAGTGCAATAGCGTCTTCCACTGCAGCTTCTGGGGAGGTGTCTGGAGGGAGAGGTAGTGTGAGGAGGGCGGATAAAGAGGAGTCCACCACAGCTGCTGTCGCTTCATCACCCGTGCAGGCAGCGTCCACCCATACGGCGTCCGGCTCGGGGCCGTACGCTCGATGGAGTGCCTTCTCACGGGCTCTGCGGCGCTGCTCATGGTGGGACGGGTGCATATTCCTCGGGAGCGGCCTGATGAGGAGCTCCTGGTGAACGGGTCGTGGGATGGCGAGGAGGGTTGGGTCGTTGGCCGGTATTCTGATTCCGAGGGAGTCCAGGATATACCGACCTGTGGAGGTTTGTGTGAGCCTGATGTATTGGGCCTGTCGGTGGGCCTCCACCAGTTCCGCGATCATGTTGTGGAGGCCCAGGCCTAGTAATCTGTCTTTGGGTGTGTTGAGGGGAAGATGAAGTGCTACCTTGAATGCCTTGCGAATCAAAGCATCCAAAGCATTTATGTCATGTTTGGATAGTTGTAAGCATGGGGTAGTGTACAGCACACGGCTGAGGACAAAGGCATGAATGAGGCGACATAGGTCGCGCTCCTTCATGCCTCTGTGATGTCCCGAAACCATTCGAATGAGGTGCGATATCGCGCCTACAACCTGCTTGAGTTTCTTGAGGGTGGTGGTGTTCTTGCCATCGTTCTGGATGTGCAGGCCCAATACACGGAGGGTGCCAACCTCAGGTACCGGGTCACCATTCAGTTCAATGACAATGGGGGAGCGGGGACAGCGGTGGTTCTTAGGACGGATGAGGAGCAGTTCGGACTTCTCTGGGGAGCAAGACAGTCCGATGGTCCGTGCATTATTTTGGGTGAGTGTGGCTGCTTTTTGTAAGGTGTTCTCTATGCCGCCGTCACTGCCGTGGGCGGTCCAGAGGGTGATATCGTCGGCATAAAGAGTGTGCTTCAGGTGCGGAATAGTCGCCAATTTTCGGGCGAGGGGGATGAGGGTAATGTTAAAGAGAAAGGGGGAAAGGACGGACCCTTGAGGGGTGCCGATACTCTGAAGCGTGTAGGAGGGGGAAGACAAAGGGCCGAAGTGTATCTCAGCTGTGCGCTCAGTGAGGAATGCTTGAATGTGGGCATACGTGCGTACGCCCACGTTCAATGGGGATAGGGCAGTCATGATCGCCTGATGTTCAATGCGATCAAATGCTTTGGAAAGATCTAAAGATAAGACTGCCTTGGTGTGATCTGGAAGAAGCGGGTCAAAAAGGCAGTGTGTGAGTTGCAGCATGGCGTCCTGTGCGGATAGATGGGGGCGGAATCCCACCATGCTATGCGGGTAAAGATTGTTGTCCGCCATGTCACTTGTGAGTCTCGCTAACACAACATGCTCGAGGAGCTTCCCGAGGCATGAGGATAGCGAAATAGGGCGAAGGTTTTGGATGGTAAGTGGTTTGTTGGGTTTGGGTATGAATATTACCTTCGCGTGGCGCCACGACTGCGGGAGGCTACCCTCCCTTCAGCACTGGTTGAAGTATTTCGTAATCTGGGTGAATGATCGGTCGTCCAGATTACGGAGCATGCATGAGTTTGTGATTTGGTCTGCACCAGGTGTGGAGGTGTGGCAATGGAACTGCCGGGGGTATCGGCGAAAAAGGCCAATCCTCCAGCAGCTTCTTGCGTCTCTGAAGGTCCACCCAGAGGTTATCGCCCTCCAGGAGACTGGAGGCGCGTCAAAATTAATTGGTTATCAAGCTTTTAACGCCACAGGCGACAAACCTAATGTTACCACATTCGTTAGAAGGAACATTACGGCCATTGAACCTGACACGGGCATCCACCACATAGAGCACGTCCTCGTCGGACTTATTCCGGCCAAAAAGACTCAACGCAGTCTTTTCATTCTGAATATTTATAGCACTCCAAGTCAAAAGAAAGTTAAATTCGACTCCCTCTTCAGGAAAGTAATGCGTATCGGCAACAAGCACGCACTGGTTATTCTAGGTGACTTCAATGCCCACCACCCTGCGTGGGGCTACCCGCGGCCCTGTACGAAGGGGAGAGGAGGAGGAGGAGGATATAGAAGAGGAAAGGCAGGGAGGTTAGCCGAAATAATAATCGGTTTGCTACCCTACACGGGGGGAAGGGGGTGAGGGGATAAAGAAAGAAAGAGAAAGGAGGGTAACAGAAAATTGAAGTCACTATAAAACGTCACTGCTCGTTAAAGTCACAGCCTATCGTGCAGGCCAGAAGTTCTCAAGAAGCGGAGCAGTGCCTTGCAGGCCTTCTCCGCCGACGACCGCCGCGGCCAGTGGCCGAGAATCTTCATTTCCGTGAAAGGGCGTGTATCTAGGCGCTCCAACGCACGGCTGAGAGACTGCCTTTCGGTGGTGTAGGCGGGGCAGTCACAAAGAATGTGGGTTATGGTCTTGTCATGCCCGCAGATGGAACATGCAGGACTATCAGCCATACCGATTAAGAATGAGTAGTAGTTGGTGAACGCTACACCAAGCCAGAGGCGACACAGCAAAGTTTCTTCTCGTCGTGGTAGGCCTGATGGTAGCCGGATCTTCAGATCTGGGTCCAAGGATTGTAAACGGGAATTGCAAGGGGAGAGAGCTATGGCTAGACATACAGCAAATGGGCTTCACCCTGCTCACGGATACTATAACCCCCACAAGAATGGGTAACAGCGTGTGCGCTGACACGTGCCCAGACCTCACCCTGGTGAAGAATGCGGGTACAGCTAATTGGTCCAACTCATTGCTAAACCTAGGGAGTGACCATTACATACTTGTCACGGAAACTGACGTTGGCCCTGCCAAGCGCCAAACGCGCTCCCCGCATATTATCGAATGGGACGCTTTCCGCAACGCTCGTGACCAGGACGGGAGAAAGGCAGAAATCACAAACATAGAACAATGGGCGGAGGAACTCCGCAGGGATGCTAATAATGCGACTAAAACGCTCGACGACAACGCGGAACTTGAAGTACTAGACAGCCGCCTTCTTCATATGTGGGAGGCCAAAGCTAGTATGGAAAAGCGATTAAAAAGACAAAAGTGGAATCGCAATCTCAGAAGACGCCTAGCGCGCCACAACAAAGAGATTGAGGCATATGCACTTAGACTCTGCGATCAGAACTGGGAAACAATGTGCGACCAGCTTGAGGGCAATATCGGCCTCGCCAAAACATGGGACCTCCTTCGGCACCTCCTCGATCCAGAAGGTAGTAAATTAACACAGCGACAAAATTTACAGAAATTAGGTTATAAATTTGAAGGTTCGGAGCAGGAACTCCTCGATGCAATTCGTTGTCGATATATAGGCTCCGCCACCCAAAACTTCCTTACCGCGCTATGAGGGTAAATCCAACAGCGAACTAGACGTCCCTATTCACGAATTCGAGGTTCGAGCAGAAATACTAAAACTGAAAACCAAATCAGCCCCCGGACCCGATGGTGTAACCAACAAAATGTTTAGAAACCTAGATGACAAATCTATAACGGCGCTCACCAATTTCATGCAAGAATGCTGGGAGAAGGGTGAGATTCCCAAACAATGGAAAACTGCTAAGGTAATTTTTATACCTATGCCAGGGAAACCGCTCAATCTAGAAAATCTATGGCCTATATATCCCTCGCATCTTGCGTTGGAAAACTGATGGAACATGTCATACAAACGCGACTAAACAATTTCATGGAAGACAGCGACTTATACCCCCATTCGATGATAGGTTCTAGATCGCATTTGTCGACGCAAGATGTCATGATACAGCTCAAACATGACATATTAGACACTAAGTCGCTGGATGCGAAAGTAATAGTGGGACTTGATCTCACTAAAGCTTCCTATAATATAAAACACGAGGCGATATTAGAAAACCTGGCTCTTTTAAACGTCGGGGAGCGCACATACAACTACATTGCCAATTTCCTTTCGGGCAGGATAGCGCGCATCCACTTTGGTGAAAGTCAGTCTCAAAACATACATTTCGGCAGCATAGGCACCCCTCAGGGTTCGGTACTTTCCCCTCTTCTCTTCAACTTGGCCATGATACGGCTACCGAAGAGACTGGAGGGGATAGATGGCTTGAATTTCTGCATGTATGCGGACGATATCACCATGTGGATGACCCGTGGACACGACGCGCACATCGAAAGTACACTACAAAAGGCCATAAATGAGGTCGAAAACTATGTCAGCCGTAGGGGCTTGCAATGCTCGCCGCAGAAGTCTGAACATTTTTTTTATCGACCTCTGCATCAAAGACAAACTAGAACCATCCCTAACATCAAATTACAAACTCAAGGGGCGGAGATTCCTCATGTTGAAAAAATTAGAATTTTAGGAATGATTATACAAAGCAACGGGTATAACGGTGATGCAATAACTAAGATGGAAAACTGCGCGCAACAAACTATGCGGCTCATACAGCGGATTGCAAACAGAAGACACGGCATGAAAGAGCAGAATCTCCTACGGCTGGTACAGGCATTCGTAGTAAGCCGTATCTCGTATGCTGCCCCCTTCCTTGATCTTAAAGTTTCAGAAAAGGAAAAGATAAATGGAATTATCAGGCGATGCACGAAACAAGCTCTAGGATTGCCCATCCGTACATCCACTCACCGCCTCCTAGAGCTAGGAATGCATAATACCCTGGAAGAAATTACGGAAGCAGTGAGAACGTCCCAAATCGAACGCTTAGCCGGGACCACAACCGGCAGGGCCATTCTAGAAAAACTCAATCTCAGCCGAGATAACAGAAGAACCGCCAAAGTTGACATGCTCGGAAAAATTCGAGACAATATAGTTGTACCCCCAGTACCCAGGAATATGCATCCTATTCATCACTCAGTGCGCCGGGCCAAGCAAGCGGGCAGAGGCGCTAGAGAAACGCTTCTGCTCCTACAAAGACGAGGACGTGGTCTACGTGGATGCTGCTGAGTATGGTAAGAACACGATGACCGTCGCGGTCGTCAATAATAAACAACTCCTCAAAATAAGTGCCTCCATACTCTCGGGTAACACAGAGGAGGAAGCTGCCATAGCACTGGCCTGTGTAGGCACAAAAGCGAGATACATCATCAGTGACTCCAAAGTCGCCATACTAAATTTCAGCAGGGGCCGGGTCTCCCCTCTAACAAATACAATTCTAGGCCGTCATGTAATAGACCGGAAAATTACACTAGTCTGGACACCAGCACATGCATCCCTGCCTGGTAATGAGACGGCCCACGAGTTCGCCCGAGGCTTTTCTTTCCGGGCGGACCCGAGCGAGGTGGTCTTTACAGACAGGGATCGCATGGTGACCTACAGAGAAATTACACAACACTATCGTTTCCAACGAGCTAGACTTCCTCCAGCGGATAGATCCTTGTCCAGATACCAAGCCGTCAACTGGCGCCGGTTACAAACTTACACCTTTCCAAACCCGGCCCTCTGGAGTCTTATGTACCCAGGGCAATTTTCAGAAACGTGCGCAAACTGCGACCTTAGGGCCACCTTGGACCACATACTATGGGAATGTCCTCATGCTCCCCGGGAGGGACGAGGTATAAACACAAAAGATCAATGGGAGACCTTGCTACTGAGCTCCGACCCGGCGACTCAGTTACAACTCGTCCGACTGGCCGAAGCCGCCGCCGAGAGTCAAGACCTTTCGGCCGTCGTCTAGGCGGGTAGCCCTCTGGCTAGCCTCTTTCTGTTGGACAATAAAAGTTTTCCTATCCTATCCTATCCTATCCTATCTGGGTGATTGATCGGTCGTCCAGATTACGGAGCATGGAGTTTGTGATTTGGTCTGCACAAGGTGCGGAGTTGGCGCGGAGAATCTGGAGGGCCGCTCTGACTTCCGTCTCAGTGATGTCGGTGTCGAGTGTGGGATTTGCTTCTCCTGTGTAGTGGGGTAAAGGTGTGGGGGCGCCTGGAGAGATGTACATGGTTTGAAGTGTGTCTAGGAGAGTGTCGGGATCGTCAATGTGTTCGTGTGTGAGGCGTGTCACGTGGTGTTTTGTCGCTGATTTGGTGTGTGCGGGGTCAATGAGGTATCGGAGGAGTTGCCATGCGCGTTTGCTGGACAGGTTTCCTGCGATTCCGCCACATATCTGTCCCCTGTTGGACCGGCAGAGCTCCTCAGAGTGTTGTTGAATTTGTGTCTGCAGCGCGGCCAGCCGCTTTTTAAGTGCCCTGTTAAGTTTGTTGCCTTTCCAGCGTTCCAGGAGGCTGTGATAAGCCACCCAGAGGTGGGATAGGCGCGTGTCGAGTGTAGGGGTTTCGGTTGTAGTTTCAATGTGTCGCGTGTTGTGGTGAACGTCATGCGTGAGTGATTGCACCCATGCGTCGATGTCCGCGAGGGGAGTGTCTGGGAGGGCCTCAACGAGACGAACTTCACAATGGTTCATGTGTTTGTTCTGGAAAAAAAACTGTCGTTTGGTCCGGCGTCTGGAGCGATCCTCATAGATCGATGTGATGCCACAGTAACATCAAGTTATGTTTGATGAAAAATGAAGTGGGTCGTGCTTCGTTGAATATAAACGCGTGCATTGGCAGTCCCAGACAGGCTTCTCTGTAAGGCACAGTGCAGCAGGGATGAGGAAATACCTCCTTGCGGCGAAGCCAACTTGCAAACTTTTGCTGATACTGACGTCTTGCTTTGTTGACTGAGGGAGATATTTATTTATTTTTTTAAGTTTCAGAGCGTCATGAGCTCCAGTACAGTCCGTTTTATGCTACCCAATACCAACACGTTGGGAAAGTATCATATCACACCGAACTCAAGCCACGTCCCGCACACCTAATCCGGAGACCCGGATGTGAAGCGCATATGAAATTTTTCCTCTTTCTCTCTTTTTTACGTGTTCGAACTTTCATACGTTCCTCTTTGCTTACTGAAAGAAAAAGAAAACGCCCTGTTTTTATTATGACCATCCGACTACATGCTAATCATGCGTATTTCCTTCGTTCTAGTTTGTAATCTTCCCAGTGCTAACGCGGTAGCGTTAAGGGTCCCGTGTCGCAGAAGAGCCGGAGTCGTCGTCGGCGGCGTTGGCCTTGAGCGAAAAATCCCAGAAGCATTAATAAATGTCTTTCGGGTCATAGCTCGGATTAGCCTACAAGGTTTTAAGTGATATAGTGTATTGATACCACGACGTCCTGTCCTATACAAAACTTATCATGCAGGCTTTGGTCGGTACAGAAATGCGGCTACCGTGTTCGCCGGGTGCCTCTGCATGTTTCTACGCATAATGGGGGCGGGGCTATACCAACATAACACACTGCTGCTTCAACCAGTGTCTTTCGCACACTCGCGCCCCCGCGCCATGACATACAGCACGCGTGAATGCCCCGGTCCTGTTTTAATTTCTACTTCCACTGCTCATCTGCATCATTGCGACAAAAATTATACTCCACGCTCGCGTGTGATGCCTGACAACCCGTATATCTCGTACTCGGGCGTTAAGGTTAATAAAGATGCCCAGGTTTAGCTTGGTTAAGCCAAGAATGCGTTGCATATTGTGCGGTCTTTTTGCGCGAGGTATTGCTTGGCGGCACTCGATTTTCTCAGCAGCTTTTGCTCCGTGACGTATGGATGGATGGATGGATGGACGGACGGACGGACGGACGGACGGACGGACGGACGGACGGACGGACGGATGGATGGATGGACGGACGGACGGACGGACGGACGGACGGACGGACGGATGGACGGACGGACGGACGGACGGATGGATGGACGGACGGATGGATGGACGGACGGACGGATGGACGGACGGACGGATGGACGGACGGACGGATGGATGGACGGACGGATGGATGGACGGACGGACGGATGGATGGACGGACGGACGGACTGATGGACGGACGGACGGATGGACGGACGGACGGATGGATGGACGGACGGATGGACGGACGGACGGATGGATGGATGGATGGACGGATGGATGGATGGACGGATGGATGGATGGACGGATGGATGGATGGACGGATGGATGGATGGACGGATGGATGGATGGATGGATGGATGGATGGATGGATGGATGGATGGATGGATGGATGGACGGATGGATGGATGGACGGATGGATGGATGGATGGACGGATGGATAGGAGCGCCCCCTTTGCAACCGCCACCATGCTCAGCCGTCCTTTCTTTTTCCTTTTTTCCTTTTCTTTCTTTTTTTTCTTTTTTTAGTGGTTTGGTGACGTCGCGTCACGTGGTTTGGTGGCTGCCCGGCCGCGCCCAAGGGCTGAACAGAGTGATTGCAATATGCTACGCATAAAAACAACAAACATAAGTGACATGACGGTCCCCGCGTGTCAACGCGATATTCAGCGACAGCTGTTAATGCGATATGTTGTAGTTTAAAATATGAGCGTGATCTCTGCAGTTCTATGGCGTTCTTTTCAGTATCCCTCACACAGTCGGTTACGCACCAGCGTGTACAGCTCGTTCGGTCGAAGAGCCGTCGGCGTCGCAGTTGTAGGTGCCGGCACCGCGCTTCGGGAAAAAAAGCCTATAATGCCAACCATTTGTGCCGAATGTTCCAGGTAGTTTAATACGATTCAGCGTTTAGGGCAGCACAAACTTACTATATAAGTTACCTTGCAGCAGTAATTCCAGCCGGCGACCTATAATCGAGGCTGCGGGTGTCCACCGAGATGAGTGAGACAGTAACTGCAACTTCAATACCTCAAATCCAATTTTCGTCTCCTTCATTACGGCTCCTCTGTCTCTCTCTCTCTTCTTTCACTTCTGCCTACCTCCCCTTCCATACGGCGGGGTTCACGTGTACACCGAGGTGTGAGGCAATTACTGAGATTTCCTCTCCTCAAAAATGCGTTGCGTTCAAAGCTGTTTCGAACGGGCAAGGCGTCGCGCTGAAGGGGCGATGGCGTTCCGTGGACTCCCTGGCACCGCTGCAATAAGCTGTCGCGTTCCACTCCATAAGGCGAATTCCAATTTTTTTTTGGTTTCCAGTTGATTAGCCACCATACACGGCTGTCCTTGAGCGATCTCCAGTGTGGGTATGTTACATTAAAATTATGAATAACAGCGGCAACAAGCAGCGAGAGTTCGTCTCGTCATTCCACGCAAACACGTTGTAAGAAGCCTTAGAAGATTTTTATCAACAACAGCTGTTTCAGCCATAAACCCCCGTGACAGACAGAATATATCTAGCTGGTTATCGTACTATCACATGAGCAAGTGTTGACAGTCATTATATAGCTAGCTAGTTATCTCTATCACATGAGTACTACACGTAGTCAGAAACAACGCATTAATAAATAGCAGCACCTGCGGAACTGCACAGCCCGCCTGCAGCACGAAGCGCGCGCAGTTTGGTGTCCGTATTCGAATTCCGAGAGCATAACTGGGAGGGCTAGCTACTCCGGTCTTCTTCGGCGTCACCATGAATCTTCTTATCAGAATGAGAACGCCGTTGAAAGCTTGGTCTCTGAGAGGGATAGCTGTCATGCCGCCGACTACTTCTTCAGCCAGTACCTCAGGCAAAGAGCGCGACCCGAGGACCTTCCGATGGCTGAGGGCGCACAAATACAGGGATAAGCTCGAAGCTCTGGACAGCGTCCAGTTCAGGCGGCCTGCCGAAGTCGACGACCAGTATCTGGACGTGGGCTGCGGACCGGGCAACTTCGTCACGGCAGCCCTCCTGCCTCGTCTGGGCCGGTTCCGCCGACTCATTGCCACGGACAAGTCTGCGTCCACGGTAGAGTACGCCCGAAAGAACTACGCCCATCCGGCTGCAGTCTACGACGTCCTCGACATCGAAAGCGGTGGTGTTCAGTCCATCGTGGACAAGTACGGGCAGTTCGACCGCGTCTACTCGTTCATGGCATTCCACTACGTGGACGATCTGGAGCGCGCCTACCGAAACGTTTTCCTGGCGCTGAAGGACGGCGGAGAGTTTATGGCGGTGTCTTTTACGGGTACCGCCATCACAGACGTGTGGTACCAGCTTTGCTGTACTGAAGAATGGAAGCCCTTTCTATCCGTGAGTAATTGGTGCAGGTGTAGCCGGTCGTAGGCGTGCCAAGTGTATTGTGGAGAATGATTTTCTATCATGCATGGGTTTAGACAGGTGCATGTTGCAAGCAGAAGTAAGATTCTTTCGCGGGCTAGTTGGTTCATGACCTTTGGATTAGCTTGGTTTGAAGTGTCGTAATTGTAGGCAGTTGCGCCCCTGTCTTGCCGTTTGCCCTCTCTGTCTGTGTCAATGAAGTGCGCACTTATTCCAAAGCACATGTTGTAAGGCATGCAGCGGGCAAATGTGAATTGGTTCTGAGCTGCTATTAATGAAAGCATTAAGAGCGAAAGCGACAAGAGTTTTCTTATGGTACCGCGTGTAAAAGCTAGACGGCGGTGGCACTGGTGCGCAATTCGAAATGTGCCCACCATACAAACAACTCGTTCCTTCCCGCGCAGTACCCTTCCAGCTTTACTGGCTGATTCCACTCAACTGAATTTCATTTTTTTTTTACTTAGATCGATCACTGCTTCCTGGCTTTGTCATCAATCATATTGGTATTCCATCTGCCACAGGCTTTGCTTTTCGCGGCGCGCTTGCTTTAATGCGGGCAAAGCAAACATTTCGCATTCACTCGGTTACTGAATACTTTTTAATCCCGAAAGCTGCGGTAAAAATTATTTTCTTCAAATTTGAGCGGTCTTTTTTTTTGTGTGTACTTCCTGCAGAAAAAGGGATACAGAGCGCGCTCCTTTCTGACGTTTGCACTATCCTTACATCGGTGGAGTGATAATTATTCAAGTCGCCTGCGCACGCACTGGCCCCGATATTTCCCGCGCATGAACAAGGCAGCTGTTATGTTCTTCCTGCGTCGTGAATTCGACGTCCGTCGAAAGCCGTTTCCTCCTGTTTTCTGCCTCAGGGACAGACTTCATTTCGCTGACGAGTTAACACTTTTCGGAATAATGGCGGTCATGCTGGAATGAAACTGGCGCGAAGAACGGCATGAATTCGGTAAAAGCCCACAGAACTGATCATGTGTCCCTCTCACGGCAAAAGCTTTAGTGAAGGGATGTAAAGGCGTCCCAGGGGGATGGAAGCGAGGCTGCGGAAATATCCCTGTTGACAAACAGCGGTGTTGCAACTGCGGCCCGATCACGTTGATGGGCAGCACCGTGTTTTTCTGTATCCTTATCTATGCCCTTTGCTTAGTGATGTCACTCCGTGTAGTTTTCGAGTTTAGTACCTCATGGGGCCTCCTTCGTTTTGCTCCCAGAACCCGAAGAAATTGCTGTCCCAGCGGTTCTGCTACAGTGCACCCATAGCGGTGGTCAAGATAGCGGACAACGAAACAAAGGCGGTTGCTGCTGCCGGGCTCCAGCTTCTGTGGTTCAAAATGTACGACAACTACTGGACGATGCCCCACGTCGAGAACTGGCTTGGTAAGTCCCGGACAGAGGAATTGTGGGTAATTAGTTCGCACCACGCTTCGAAGCATCGGTTTGGATTGCTGACGCCATATACGTGACACGGGACGTCACGGATTCCTGGCAACTAATTTGTTTCCGCTGTACAAGGGAACTGAAAAAAAAAATGGATGCCTTAACGCTCGATCCCAACAGTGGCCAAACCGCTCAGCCAAGGGTGAAAAAAAGCTCTGCGTCTGGCAGACACGGTTTTCTTTGTGTGACTGGAGGACGTTTTAAGTATGTCTTGTGTGTCAAGGCTGGCAGTACAATTTCTAGCTGGCGCGGGCCAGCGTAGCCTGCCAATTCAATTCCAATATCAATGTTTTACTTATTCGTTCTTAGTGCTTAGCTTGAACGATGCCATTCCCCAGTTATCTCTACGCCTGGGCGATAGACAACAAAGAAACGGGAGCTAGGCGTGGCGTTCCTGAGACAATTGTACAGGAACGAAGGAATAATTGGAATGAAATAAACATGAAGCCATCATATCTACTACTCCGGCGCTGTTTCCAAGAGGTAGTTCTTTCTGCATGCTATTTTAATCCTTCGTGAGACAGGTATGACCAGTATTTTTACAGCGATAACTGCTAGTAGTCCCTTCTACGTCGTAGGGGTGGCCACGGCACGAGGCCACGGCAGGTACGAATCTAACTACGCACAATCGCCATGCACGATGAGCCGAAGCGGAGACCAAGCGACGGCATTTGTGACGGCGTCTATGTCTTTCACAGCGCAAGCTGCACACGTACGAGCATTGCAAAACCTACCACTGAGTCACGTGCATTACACTGGGAGCATGAACGATGTACATTTTTACAGCGTCACCCGTTCTTAGCTCGTTCTTGAAAAATGTGCGTCATCAGCGCCGTCCGCATAGCCCTTCTGAGCACACTACGTAGAGAGCACCCGCAGGTAAAAGATCCACCTCGGGCATACACGTACAGTACCTCCGGAATACGAAGCGGATACTTTAACCACTAGACTAAATTTTGAGCCTGGGCTAGTGGGTTCTAAGAGGATTCATAGTAGGTTCATACTGAGGACAGCGCAAAAAGGCTGCACAGGACAGAGCAGAAACACTGAAACACAGGACGGGCGCTGTCCTATGTTTCTTTGTTTCTGCTGCGTCCTGTGCACTCTTTTTGAGCTGCCTTTTGATGCTTCTCACTACTAGGCCAACGCAGCAGTGGCTTAGTGGAAAGAGTATCCACTCTAGTCTAGTCTGCCTTTCATATCTATGTCCATTTCTTCGCAATCAAACGATAGCTGACGCTGGATAATTCCCGCTAGCAACTCGTAACCATCCTGTGATTGTTTTTCTTCTTTTTGCAGATTGCTACATTCCATTCTTCATGGTTGACTCCGGGGTGCCCGAGGACAGGCGCGCTGCCTTTCGCGATGACTGCAGGTCGCTGCTTCTGAAAGCGTCAATGGCCACGGCGAAAGGACACCACCTGAGGCACAGTGTCATCATCATCCACGCGCAGAAGCCGCCTTGCCCGCGCGGCAAAGACCCGAGAGCTCATCAACCCGCGGTGTTGTGATTTCTGCGCGGCTGTGACGCAAGCATAAAAAAAGTCTTGAATGGCTCAGGCGTACGTTTTCTGAGTTCGAGTGGCTCCCGATGCGCTCGATCCTGAAGCCGGCACCCTTCACATTCTAATCTTTTGTTTATGAGGGTTCCACGTCCCAAAGACACTCCGGCTATGAGGGACGCCATAGTGAATGGCTCCGGAATTTTAGACCACCTGGGGTTCTTTAACGTGCACTGGCATCGCACAGTGCACGAGCCTCTAGAATTTCGCCTCCATCGAAATTCGACCACCGCGTCACTTTCTAATCGTACTCGCTGAATGTGAACCCACTTTTGACGCGAAATTTAGCTGCATCATGGTCAGAACGCAGTTAGTCTGCAGATTTCGTTGTGCACCAAACTGCGCCTTAACGGGCTCCCGTAGTCTCCACCAGCAAGCAAGCGAGTGTGTGATGCTTAGTCTTTTATTGAGAACTCGGCGAGGAACACGGATTCGAATGTATTAATCTTGTCGGTGAAGCACGTCAATCGTTTTTGCGCCAGCTTTTAAAATGGTGCCGTAACCGCCGATATAGCAGCGCCGACAATCAGGCTTCTCCTTGCAACAACCACGGAGTGCGGAGAAGCTCGGGGATGATCTCACTGACGGAGAGGTTTCACACTTCCGCTGTCTTTGCTAACACATAACCGTGAGTCGTCGGATGCCGCCAAACCATGCTCCGTGTGCTTTACATTCGATGGCGTCAGTTTTTTTCGTTCGGAACGAACTTCCTGAGTAGATGACGTCATCAGTGTCACCAACCGGCAGAGTATGCATAGAAGCCTGAACATCGCGACTTTCTCTGGCGAATACTTCACCGTTTCAAATGCTGGCACAGAAACCCTTCCCATGCTTTATCTGAAAGTTTCACATATTCGATCCTTCTAAGCTCGTCGATAACGAACTTTTTCAGTTGCCGGTTAATTGCCATCCACTGGGAACAAGCCGGACTTTGCAACATTTGGGAATGTGTGCCGTCTAGTGGCAAAAGATTCTTGCTTACTTCGGTGCACAATATGAGTAGCAAAGTCGACCACAAACCTGTCTAGGGCCCTCTGCTGAGCATCTATGACAATTTCCGCTGCCTGGTGGGCATGACGCTGCTTTTAAAGAGACGAGGAGTTCAACACGATCCATGGGAATGTGCATGCAGTATAAACTCGGGCCTCGATCCTTGGGGTAAACGACACAAGTGCACTCTGCGGAGCGCTGTACAACATACTACTTCATTGCAGTGTGCGTCGAGCGGAGCCTGTTTAACGATGACATTCACTCCTTTAAGCGCAAGGCTACGTGACGGTGTGACGGTGACGGCGTCTTGAACATATTTCTTTATTTATTTCATTACCCTCAGGGCCAGAGGGCATTAGAGGGAAGTGGATTACACACGAAAGTGAAACAAAAAATACAGCTGTAAATACACTTAATAATTAGACATAAATGAAGACCACAGAAAAAAAAAACGAACAAACAGGTTACGTCAAAACAAGTATAAAATTAACAGCGCATATCGCAGAATGAAAACAACAAAAAGCAACAGCATACAATAAAAAGAAACGACAAGAGAAATCACGTTCAAAAGGCAGTAACACGCGCATATAAAAGAAGTGAAACAACCGTAAAAAGGGAAAAAAAAAAAGATGACAGTGTTAAGGATTCTCGAGTTTATGACAGCAGCAGGTTGGTTAAAGCAGATTTAAACATAGAATTATCAGAAATTTTGACGATAGATCCGGGAAGGTGATTCCAGCTTACTGACGTACTTGGGATGAATGAATTGTGATAATGGTTGGTTTGGCATGAAGGAATACCAACCTTATGACGATGGTCAATGCGATATGAAATGTAAAAGGGTGGTAACATCATTTTATTCTTAAAAATGAGATTATCGTAATAAATCTTATGGAACAGGCAAAGACGGTATATTTTCCTACGTTGTGACAGCAGGGGTAGTGACAAGCTTGTTTTCATAGTCGTGACGCTGGAGTTGCGATGATAATTTGAAAGAATGAAACGAGCCGCCCGGTTCTGGACGGATTCCAGTTGATAGATGAGCGTCTCTTGACTGGGGTCCCAAACAGATGCAGCATATTCCAGTTTATTACGAACTAACTATTTATAAAGAAGTAATTTTACAGAACTATGAGGAAGATAAAAATTTCGGCGTAAGTAGCCCAGCATGCGATTAGCGTTGTTAGTTATATAATCTACATGCGTGTTCCAAGAGAGATTAGAAGAAATAAATACGCCTAGATATTTGTAACAAGACACAGATTCGCTGCTGATGTTATTAAGATACGTGGGCAGTGAAGCATTACAACGAGAAACACGCATGTGCTCGCATTTCTTAGGGTTTAGTTCCATGCACCAGGTGTTAGCCCAGTCAAGAACATGATCAATATCGGACTGAAGAAGAGTTACATCAGCGTCACTGTTAATTTCGCGGTATATGACGCAGTCATCTGCAAAAAGGTTAATTGATGAACATATGCTAATAGGCAAGTCGTTGATATATATTAGGAAAAGCAAAGGCCCCAACACAGAGCCTTGTGGTACGCCTGATTCGACTGGTGAAGTGAAGGAGCAAGTGTTGTTTACTGCGACAAATTGTGAACGATCAGTAAGAAAAGAATGCAACAATGCAACGATGAATGTTCACGATGCAACCGTACACACGCTAGGACAGTTTGACCATTTTGACAGATTTGACAGTTTTGGTAAGGCGTAGGTAGAGAATAGACTGAAGACTGCATTCACAATATCCTGAAATGATATTTTGCGTTTCGTTTACATCACTTGTCTTGCTAACATCGAGGAATGGCAAAAGTAGCTGCCAGTGAACGGTCGAGCAGATACATCAAAATTAGGTTGTAGGCGTCAAGGACCTGCACTTTCCTGATAACATGTATCCTAACATAATATTATTTTCTGTCAGTGTCATCTTCATAACCTGCAACTTTTAAATAAGACTGAAACAGCAGAAATTTGACCTACCTAAGCAGTTGCACTAGTATAGACGCTGTGACCGAGCACACTTAGCGTAATATTTGTATCTACTGAGACAACGGGCCATTTCCACTGCGAGAAATACTAATATGCCACCTTGTAATTAAAATACTTCCTGCTCACCACGAAAGCAGAAGTGCCGGTTATCGACTCTAAATCAATAGTACCCGAGACGTGTAATGGGTGACACCGCCGCGGTGGCTCAGTGCAAGGTTATGGCACACTGTTGGTGACCAGAAAGACGCGGGTTCGATCCCGGCCGCTGCGGTCGCATTTCAATGAAGGCGAAATGCTAGAGGGCCGTGTGCTGTGCAGTGTCAGTGCACGTTGAAGAACCCCATGTGGTCGAAATTTCCGGAACCCTTCACTACGACGTCCCTCATAGCCTGATTCGCTTTGGGACGTTAAACAACCATAAACGTAATGTGTGACGGTGATTCCATCGTTCCTCAATCTGTAGAAATAATCTGCGTACAGTCTGAAAACCTCACAAGTTTTATCACGAGTCCGTGGGTCACTCCCTTCAACTCTTTGCCTGAGTTGTTAAAACAAACCTTTTCTCACTCGTTTGTTCTGTCGTAGCCGCATGCTGTCTTAATAGGCTACATAGACAGAAATGTTTTTAATACAGTAAGACATTTACACATCTCGCCTTTGCAGTGTCCACGAATTTTTGTCCTTCCATGCAAATCACCAGAACACTCCCGAACATAAAATACACCGGAAAGAACTTAACACCGGGTCTCGAACTTACACCCCTTGTGTGCGCAACGGAAAGCGTATCTGTAGCGCTTCCGCTCGGCGATCACCGCAACGCTCGCGAGTGTGATTCTGAGAGGCGACTTACAGTCGTCAGCATTACGAAAGGGAACGCGCGAGCACGTGGCAGATAATCTCGAGCCCTACTTGCGGCGATACGTGGACGTTACTTCTGGCAACGTGGTGGAAAGGGTTCTGCAACCTCGCCTGCTTTTGGCAATTGAGGATCGCACCTCCCTTTCCACTTTGTTTCTTAAAGGGCCCCTGCCCACCCTCGGGTAACAAACACTCTTTACCTCTCTTTGAGCGAGCTTCCTCTCCTTCCGTTCCCTCCTCGAAATTTTTCTCTCCCGCTCCTCGTCGAGTAGGCTCGGCAAGGCAAAATCACCCCTTCGTTCTCCGATGGAAGCCGGAGGCGTGGTGTCTGTGGAGTGCGTCACAGAGCTACGTCTGGCCCCGCCTTCAATAGAATTCTTTTTTTGGTTTTTGCTGCTGGGTCTGTTCGAGGGGAGGGGGGGGGGGGCGCTGCGGGCGCGCACATTGAACGATCGAGAGGCGCGATCGGCTCGACCACCTAGACTTGTTAGCGAGCGCATCCTTTCATACATCTGTTTGTAATTTGTTATTCCCAGTTAGCGAGCCACCTTTTCATTTTTGTTTAGGCCTCCCCACCGCTTCACGAGCGGAGGGGCGGAAGTCGGTTCTGTTCGAAACACACGGCGAAGTGCGGGCCCGGCAACCACCCGTTTGCTTTTCTTCATGTGTGTTTGTGTTCTGTGTGTTTGTGTCTTTTCTCCGCTCCGAAGCCCATGTCGTTCATTGGAGTCAAGGCGTACGCAAGATGCATGAATGATAAGCGGTGTCTGTGCGGAGCGGTCAAGTGGGCGAGCGAGAGAAAGGCTCTGCTGCACTAGTAATTAAAACCTTGTTTTGGGGGGCTTGCATAGAAGAAAAGAAAACTGAGAATGGAGCGCGCACGCAGAGCGTCTCGTGACGTGATCACGGCGGGCGGGCGAACCAACTCCCTCAGTTTTACTATTTTTTTACTTTTTATGGCTAGGGTTCAAGGCTGTCGCCGCACGCTCTCTCCGCAGTTTTTTTTTTTTTGTTCCTTCATGCGGGTTTGTAGGCATGAGCCAGAACAGAAGGCGCTGCGGAAAGCGTTGTGCAGACGACGCGACGCCAAAGCTACGCCCAACCTTCTCCCATCAGTCAGAACGATGCACCAATGGAGTGCCTTTAGCTAAAGTAACCCCCCATGACGTCAACGGGGTTCAGAGTGGGCTTCTTCGATTAACCGGGCTCGGGCAGCCCGCTGGCGGCCCGCAAGTTCGTCTCTGACAGGAAAACGCATCATGGTCACGTGGGCTGGCGGCCACCGGAACCAGACTGTCGGCAATCTCGGCGGCAAGCAAGTCGCGGATCACGGAGGGCAGATGCTCTCTCTAGCTTCGCGTTCTGCGTCTCATTCACGCGTACGGTAGAAATAGGCTGCTTGGTATCGAAAACAACGACTTGCAGTTATTGAGGGCTGCGTGCCGCAGACTGCAGAACATGCAGCTGATCAAGCTCGCACTCGTATACATCGGCAACGACAACGCGAGCGTGTGCCTTCGGTGCACTGTGTAAGCTTCAAGAAATCCTCAAAAGCATGCGATGAGCAATCGCAATCTAACGTGTTTCAGTCGACACCACATAGAACGGAAAAACTGCCCGTGCGTTGTTTATCAAACGACAAGCCGTACTCTCGGATTATTGCGTGTTTGCTTACTACGCAGTAAGTTATATATGACTGGTATGACCGCCGACGATCGACCCAGCTGGTGTACTCTGCTGTGGTCGTTGCGATTTTTACGCTCGTAACCTGCTTCCCGTAAGCTGTAAGCAGAAAAGAATCGGGATACGTTCGTTCAACTGTAGTCTGTCGGCCGCCGGCTTTTGCTGCGGGCAAGGAACGCCTAATCTCAGCAAAATTTGCGCATATCAGCTTGTTGAACGTCCACCTAGAACAATCGGGTGCACTGTATAAATTTAGCTGCGTATCGTTTCTGTAATAATACAGCTTTATAGCAGAGAACTGGCACTGAAATGAAAGGCGCTACAATCCCTGCGTGTCGGCTCCTCACGTTCCGCGTGATGACGATCAGCGCTAGAGCTCATTTTTATCTATTTTTTTTAATGGGCCAAACGCGAGGAGGTGCATGCCTGCGGTACTTCTCAGATATTTTGAGCATATGTGGCAGAAGGCCCGAGCATGAAGCTGTTCAACAGTTGGTGACAACAGAATCAGCACTTGGTCGGCGCGACAATTCTGTGTGGCCATATGCCCGCAGAGATGTCTCGAGCAATGTGCTCGTTAGGGCTTTTAATAAAGGACATGTTTCAGTCAAGCGTTTTTCAAAGCATATCCACTTTTGCACTGCGCCAAACGCAATGAAGACCATACGCTCCCGTATCGCGCTCAACCAACTCTTCGTAAAACACGGTCAGCACATGCATCTATGCGCGCGTCTGAACGCGTACTCGGAACTGGAATCCGGCTGCTCTCGTGAAAGGCCTCGAACACCATCGCAATATCCGCCGGGCGCACGAAATTAACAGCCGAAATATTTTGTGAATCAGAAGTATGCGATCGTAATATGAAGCGAGCAATTGTGCTTTCGAGGTGGTGAGACGATCGAAATATGATCGTGCATACGCACGCAAAACATATCAATAAACAGCGAGAACTACCGCAAAAGGTGTCATTGCAGGCGACACAGTCGATATGCACCGTGGCCTAGTCGAAACAAGCGCCTGCATTGCGCAAAACATCGCATGAAGAACCGCGGTCCTTCTAGTCCTTATAAAAATGGCCGCGCGAGCTTCCCGCTACCAAACACCTCTCTGTCGTCTGCTAGCTGCCCGAGCGCTGCCAGCACAAAATCGTCCTGGCGAGTCTGGCCGCCGGCTGGCAGCCCGAAACCGCCCAGCCAGAGAAAAACGAACGCGTTCCGGGCAGCCACCGGAAGTGGGCGGAGCAACCCGAGAAAATCGAGCGCGCTCGGGCAGCCCGCAAGCAACCCGCGGGCTGCCAGAGGCGGATAATCGAAGAAGCCCAGTAGTGGGGCGGGCCGTTTTTGTTGAAGGAAAGAACGAGCCGGCTTTGATTTGAATTTTCGCAGCTTTTCGTGGCGCGCATGGCTCTAGTATTTTGCAGAGGTTATCTTCGATGCCTCATCTATGCAGTGGGCTTGTTTTTCAAAAATGTCCGGACCCTGGTCAGTGGCCCTTTAACGCGGCCACTGCATATCGCCGCAAATAGGGATCGAGGTTATCTGCAACGTACTCGAGCGTTCTCTTTTATGCAGATTACGACTGTACATCGTAGGATGACACCCGCAGTGATCTTTTCTTGGCAAAGAGCCTCGACGTCCTTGAGAACGGGCTGTGAAGAAGTGAAATATCATATAATGACTTTTAACAATTACTTGCTCTGAAAGGAAAATAATATACCACAACGAGAGAGAGAGAGAAAGAACTTTATTGCACAAGGAATTCGGAGCACGCCCCAATGCCCCCGCACGACCCCACTGCGCTCAAGTGTTTGTGTTCTTAATGTCCATAACACTGGCAGCCCGGCCGGTTGCGAAGGTCTGCACGGCCGGGTCCTGCGAGCGCAGCAGGATCTCCCAGTCCTCCCAGGTCTTGAGGTTCTCTAGGTCCCGCGGGGGAGGGTCCGCCGGGCAGAGGGAAATGATGTGGAGGGAAGAGGCGAAGGGTTCTGAGCATAGGGCGCATGCCGGAGTGGGGAAGGAGGGATGATAGTGGGGTAGGGTAAGGGGTGAGGGAAGAGAGTGTGCCTGTAGTCTGCGCCAGAGCGTTGCGTGTTTGTTATCTAGGGAGGGGTGGGGCGGGGGGTAGAGCTGGCGTGAGGCTTTGTAGGCCTGCGTCAGCGCGCTGAATGAGTGCATGCGCTCCTTCGTGAATCCCCGATCCAAGGGCACCTGAGCCCGGTTTAAAGAACCTCGGGCTAAAAGGTTGGCGGCCTCGTTTCCGGGATTCCCGGAGTGCGCGGGCACCCATATCAGCTCCACTTGGCGGGGCGGGGGTGCATCGGGCGAGTCTAGTATGCCAAAAGCAGGGACATGGACTCGGCCTCGAGCAAAATTTAGAATCGCAGTTTTAGAATCACTTAAAATGTACCGGGCTTCCGTGCGGGTGATAGCAAGTGCAATGGCGGCTTCCTCTGGAGCTTCTGGGGAGTTGTCTGGAGGGAGAGGTAGTGTGAGGAGGGCGGATAAAGAGGAGTCCACCACAGCTGCTGTCGCTTCATCACCCGTGCAGGCAGCGTCCACCCATACGGCGTCCGGCTCGGGGCCATACGCTCGATGGAGTGCCTTCGCACGGGCTCTGCGGCGCTGCTCATGGTGGGACGGGTGCATATTCCTCGGGAGCGGCCTGATGAGGAGCTCCTGGTGAAGGAGTCGTGGGATGGCGAGGAGGGTTGGGTCGTTGTCCGGTATTCTGATTCCGAGGGAGTCCAGAATATACCGACCTGTGGAGGTTTGTGTGAGCCTGATGTATTGGGCCTGTCGGTGGGCCTCCACCAGTTCCCCGATCGTGTTGTGGAGGCCCCGGCCTAGTAATCTGTCTTTGGGTGTGTTGAGGGGAAGATGAAGTGCTACCTTGAATGCCTTGCGATTCAAAGCATCCAAAGCATTTATGTCATGTCTGGATAGTTGTAAGTATGGGGTAGTGTACAGCACACGGCTGAGGACAAAGGGATGAATGAGGCGACATAGTTCGCTCTCCTTCATACCTCTGTGATGTCCCGAACCCTTCGGATGAGGTGCGATATCGCGCCTACAACCTGCTTGAGTTTCTTGAGGGTGGTGGTGTTCTTGCCATCGTTCTGGATGTGCAGGCCCAATACACGGAGGGTGCCAACCTCAGATACCGGGTCACCATTCAGTTCAATGACAATGGGGGAGCGGAGACAGCGGTGGTTCTTAGGACGGATGAGGAGCAGTTCAGACTTCTCTGGGGAGCAAGACACTCCGATGGTCCGTGCATAATTTTGGGTGAGTGTGGCTGCTTCCTGTAAGGTGTTTTCTATGCCGCCGTCACTGCCGTGGGTGGTCCACAGGGTGATATCGTCGGCATAAAGAGTGTGCTTCAGGTGGGGAATAGTTGCCAATTTTCGGGCGAGGGGGATGAGGGTAGTGTTAAAAAGAAAGGGGGAAAGGACGGACCCTTGAGGGGTGCCGATACTCTGAAGCGTGTAGGAGGGGGAAGACAAAGGGCCGAAGTGTATCTCAGCTGTGTGGTCAGTAAGGAATGCTTGAATGTAGGCATACGAGGGGGTACCCAAAAGAAACCGGACTTATTTTTGTTTGAACTTATTTGTACACATTTTAAGCACAAACCTTCAATCTCCTTCAAAGTATTCCCCACTTGCAATGATACGCTTGTCGAATCTTTCATTCCATTTTTCAAAACATTGTTTAAATTCATCTGTTGTGATGCTTGACAGTGCCTCCGTCGTTTTTTTCTTCACCTCAGCAACATCAGCGAAACGCTTTCCATTTACCTATTTTTTCATTCCAGGAAACAAAGAAAGTAGCACGGGGCAAGGTCGGGAGAGTATGAGGGTTGAGGAATACGGGTCATGCCATTTTTGGTCCAAAATTGTCATAGAGACAGGGCTGTGTGAGCAGGGGCATTGCCATGATGGAAAAACCAGTCACCCGACCGCCACAAATCTGAACACTTCCTCCGCACACTGTTGCCCAATCTTTTCAAAACATCCAAGTAGAAAGCCTGGCTAACTGTCTGACCCTGCGGAACAAATTCTTAATGGACGACTCCTCTCACGTCGAAAAAACAAATCAGAATTGTTTTGAGGTTTGGTTTCACCTGACGAGCTTTCTTGAGGCGAGGTGAATTTGAAGTTTTCCATTGACATGATTGTTGCTTTGATTCAGGATTCGATTCAGGAACACTTGAGTTGTCCCCATAGCATCGTCCTTGTACGTCTTTCTTAATATTTCAAGAGTTTGCATTCAACTTTTTCCGAGCAAAAATCAGAATTTCACCGGCGCACTCTGTTCACGAAAATCAGCCATTGCAAAAACGACATTCACACAAAACAGTCGTCACTCTAAAACTCTGCCTAAACTAGTCTGACCTCTTTCAACGACGGCACTCGGCTTACTGAGTCTAGAATGTTCGTTCTATGCGCTCCTAGTGACAAAACGCGGTACCACAGAAGCTTTACCGACCAAAAAATTTAGTCCGGTTTCTTTTGGGTACCCCCTCGTACGTGCGCACACCCACATTCAATGGGGATATGGCAGTCATGATTGCCTGGTGTTCAATGCGATCAAAAGCTTTGGAAACATCCAAAACTTAGACTGCGTTGGTGTGACCTGGAAGAAGCGGGTCAAGAAGGTCGTGTGTGAGTTGCAGCATGGCGCCCTGTGCGGATAGATGGGGGCGGAATCCCACCATGCATGCTATGCGGGTAAAGATTGTTGTCCGCCATGTGACTTGTGAGTCTCGCTAACACAACATGCTCGAGGAGCTTCCCGAGGCATGAGGTTAGCGAAATAGGGCGAAGGTTTTGGATGGTAAGTGGTTTGTTGGGTTTCGGTATGAATATTACCTTCGCGTGGCGCCACGACTGCGGGAGGCTACCCTCCCTGCAGCACTGGTTGAAGTATTTCATAATCTGGGTGATTGATCGGTCGTCCAGATTACGGAGCATGGAGTTTGTGATTTGGTCTGCACCAGGTGCGGAGTTGGCGCGGAGAATCTGGAGGGCCGCTCTGACTTCCGTCTCCGTGATGTCGGTGTCGAGTGTGGGATTTGCTTGTCCTGTGTAGTGGGGTAAAGGTGTGGGGGCGCCTGGAGAGGTGTACATGGTTTGAAGTGTGTCTAGGAGGGTGTCGGGATCGTCAATGTGTTCGTGTGTGAGGTGTGTCACGTGGTGTTTTGTCGCTGATTTGGTGTGTGTGGGGTCAATGAGGTATCGGAGGAGTTGCCATGCGCGTTTGCTGGACACGTTTCCTGCGATTCCGCCACATATCTGTCCCCTGTTGGACCGGCAGAGCTCCTCAGAGTGTTGTTGAATTTGTGTCTGCAGCGCGGCCAGCCGCTTTTTAAGTGCCCTGTTAAGTTTGTTGCCTTTCCAGCGTTCCAGGAGGCTGTGATTAGCCTCCCAGAGGTGGGCTAGGCGCGTGTAGAGTGTAGGGGTTTCGGTTGTAGTTTCAATGTGTCGCGTGTTATGGTGAACGTCATGCGTGAGTGATATCACCCATGCGTCGATGTCCGCGACGGGAGTGTCTGGGAGGGCCACAACGAGACGAACTTCACAATGGTTCATGTGTTTGTTCTGGAAAAAAAACTGTCGTTTGGTCCGGCGTCTGGAGCGATCCTCATAGATCGATGTGATGCCACAGTAACATCAAGTTATGTTTGATGAAAAATGAAGTGGGTCGTGCTTCGTTGAATATAAACGCGTGCATTGGCAGTCCCAGAACAGGCTTCTCTGTAAGGCACAGTGCAGCAGGGATGAGGAAATACCTCCTTGCGGCGAAGCCAACTTGCAAACTTTTGCTGATACTGGCGTCTTGCTTTGTTGACTGAGGGAGATATTTCTTTATTTTTTTTTAAGTTTCAGGGCGTCATGAGCTCCAGTACAGTCCGTTTTATGCTACCCAACACCAACACGTTGGGAAAGTGTCATATCACACCAAACTCAAGCCACGTCCCGCACACCTAATCCAGAGACCCGGATGTGAAGCGCATATGAAATGTTTCCTCTTTCTCTTTTTTACGTGTTCGAACTTTCATACGCTCCTCTTTTCTTACTGAAAGAAAAAGAAAACGCCCTGTTTCTATTATGACCATCCGACTACATGCTAATCATGCGTATTTCCTTCGTTCTACTTTGTAATCTTCCCAGTACTAACGCGATAGCTTTAAGGGCCCCGTGTCGCAGAAGAGCCGGAGTCGTCGTCGGCGGCGTTGGCCGTGAGCGAAAAATCCCAGAAGCATTAATAAATGTCTTTCGGGTCATAGCTCGGATTAGCCTACAAGGTTTTAAGTGATATAGTGTATTGATACCACGACGTCCTGTCGTATACAAAACTTATCATGCAGGCTTTGGTCGGTACAGAAGTGCGGCTACCGTGTTCGCCGGGTGCCTCTGTATGTTTCTACGCATAATAGGGGCGGGGCTATACCAACATAACACACTGCTGCTTCAACCAGTGTCTTTCGCACACTCGCGCCCCCGCGCCATGACATACAGCACGCGTGAATGCCCCGGCCATGTTTTAATTTCTACGTACACTGCTCATCTGCATCATTGCGACAAAAAGCTATACTCCACGCTCGCGTGTGATGCCTCACAACCCGTATATCTCGTACTCGGGCGTTAAGGTTAATAAAGATGCCCAGGTTTAGCTTGGTTAAGCCAAGAATGCGTTGCATATTGCGCGGTCTTTTTGCGCGAGGTATTGCTTGGCGGCACTCGATTTTCTCAGCAGCTTTTCCTCCGTGACGTATGGATGGATGGATGGATGGATGGATGGATAGGAGCGCCCCTTTGAAACGGGGTGGTGGCAACCGCCACCATGCTTAGTCGTCCTTTCTTTTTCCTTTTTTTCCCTTTTATTTCTTTTTTTTCTTTTTTAGTGGTTTGGTGACGTCACGTCACGTGGTTTGGTGGCTGCCCGGCCGCGCCCAAGGGCTGAACTGAGTGATTGCAATATGCTACGCATAAAAACAACAAAAATAAATGACATGACGGTCCCCGCGTGTCAACGCAATATTCAGCGACAGCTGTTAATGCGATATATTGTAGTTTAAAATATGAGCGTGATCTCTGCAGTTCTATGGCGTTCTTTTCAGTATCCCTCACACAGTCGGTTACGCACCAGCATGTACAGCTCGTTCGGTCGAAGAGCCTTCGGCGTCGCAGTTGTAGGTGCCGGCACCGCGCTTCGGGAAAAAAAGCCTATAATGCCAACCATTTGTGCCGAATGTTCCAGGTAGTTTAATACGATTCAGCGTTTAGAACAGCACAAACTTCATTCACTTCATTCACTTCAAACTGATCTTGACGCTGTAACGGCTTGGTGTTCTTCCTGGCTAATGTCTCTAAATGCATCTAAAGCAAAGTTAATGTCGTTCACTAACCGTTCCAGTCGAATTGCTACAACCTACTTCCTCAATAACGATACAGTTGAACTTACAACAACTTACAAGTACCTAGGAGTTCACTTTCAGTCTGACCTAACTTGGCATTACCATATTAACACAATCTTAGCATCAGCAAATCGCGCACTCGGCCTTCTTAGGCATAATCTCAAACACGCGCCTTCACATTTAAAAAAACTTGCTTACAACACGCTAATCCGCCCGAAAGTTGAGTATGCTTCTGCCATATGGGACTCTCATCAAGCTTACATCATAAACAACCTTGAATCCCTGCAAAACCGTGCTGATCGCTTCATTTTTTCAGATTATTCACGCTTCACCAGTGTCACAGCATTAAAACAACGTGCCGAGTTGGAACCGCTATCATGTCGACGCCATTTCGCTCGCCTAACCTTGCTTCACAAACTGTATCACCATCCCACCCTCCACGACGACTTCTTTTTGCCACACCCTGCAGTCTTTCCTCGCCGTGACCACGTTAACAAAATAAAACGCATCACGTGCCGTTCATTGCTCTACGCGAAATCATTCATTCATCGCACTATAATAGATTGGAATAACTTGCCATAACACATAGCTATTGAGGTTAACCCACAATCGTTTCAGCATTCGTTAAAGCAAACCATGGACTAACAGATTTGGTATTTTTGTTGTATTATGTGCATTTACTGAGTATTTTATTCTGCGTTGTTTGTTGTTATTATTTGTGTACATTACTAGTTTGAATTCATTATTACGTGTATTTTGTTCAAATTCCTGTGCCATATTTTTATGATTGTATGGCCCCCCCCTATGTAATACCCTCGCACGAGGGCCCTTAGGGTATTGTAAATAAATAAATAAATAAGTTACCTTGCGGCAGTAATTCCAACCGGCGACCTATAATCGAGGCTGCGGGTGTCCACCGAGATGAGTGAGACAGTAACTGCAACTTCAATACCTCAAATCCAATTTTCGTCTCCTTCATTACGGCTCCTCTGTCTCTCTCTCTCTTCTTTCACTTCTGCCTACCTCCCTTTCCATACGGCGGGGTTCACGTGTACACCGAGGTGTGAGGCAATTACTGAGATTTCCTCTCCTCAAAAATGCGTTGCGTTCAAAGCTGTTTCGAACGGGCAAGGCGTCGCGCTGAAGGGGCGATGGCGTTCCGTGGACTCCCTGGCACCGCTGCAATAAGTTGTCGCGTTCCAATCCATAAGGCGAATTCCAATGTTTTTTATGCGAAGCATACTACTTTAGCTACCACTTCAGCCCTTCGCCGTGGTTATGCGCCTCCAAATCACGTGATACATGACGTCACACCACGTGACACGATGACGTCACGACAGTAGAGAAGCGGGGGCCCACTTCGCGCCGTCGCTGTGGTTGTGCGCCTCCAAATCACGTGATACATGACATCACACCACGTGACACGATGACGTCACGACAGTGGAGAAACGGGGGCCCACCTCGCGCCGTCGCTGTGGTTGTGCGCCTCCAAAACACGTGATACATGACGTCACACCACGTGACACGATGACGTCACGACAGTGGAGAAACGGGGGCCCACCTCGCGCCGTCGCTGTGGTTGTGCGCCTCCAAATCACGTGACACGATGATGCCACACCACGTGATACGATGACGTCACGGCAGTGGAGAAACGGGGGTCCACCTCGGGCCGTCGCTGTGGTTGTGCGCCTCCAAATCACGTGACACATGACGTCACACCATGTGACACGATGACGTCACACCATGTGACACGATGACGTCACGACAGTGCAGAAACGGGGGCCCACCTCGCGCCGTCGCTGTGGTTGTGCGCCTCCAAATGACGCGACACGATGATGCTTCGCATTCTCCAGGCTTAACCAAGTTAAGCCTCAGCCATTTTTTTGGTTTCCAGTTGATTAGCCACCATACATGGCTGTCCTTGAGCGATCCTCAGTGTGGGTATGTTACATTAAAATTATGGATAACAGCGGCAACAAGCAGCGAGAGTTCGTCTCGTCATTCCACGCAAACACGTTGTAAGTAGCCTTAGAAGATTTTTATCAACAACAGCTGTTTCAGCCATAAACCCCCGTGACAGACAGAATATATCTAGCTGGTTATCGTACTATCACATGAGCAAGTGTTGACAGTCATTATATAGCTAGCTAGTTATCTCTATCACATGAGTACTACACGTAGGCAGAAACAACGCATTAATAAATAGCAGCACCTGCGGAACTGCACAGCCCGCCTGCAGCACGAAGCGCGCGCAGTTTGGTGTCCGTATTCGAATTCCGAGAGCATAACTGGGAGGGCTAGCTACTCCTGTCTTCTCCGGCGTCACCATGAATCTTCTTATCAGAATTAAAACGCCGTTGAAAGCTTGGTCTCTGAGAGGGATAGCAGTCATGCCACCGACTACTTCTGCAGCCAGTACCTCAGGCAAAGAGCGCGACCCGAGGACCTTCCTATGGCTGAGGGAGCACAAATACAGGGATAGCCTCAAAGCTCTGACCAACGTCCTGTTCAGGCGGCCTGGTGAAGGCGACGACCAGTATCTGAACGTGGGCTGCGGACCGGGCAACTTCGTCACGGAAGCCCTCCTGCCTCGTCTGGGCCGGTTCCGCCGACTCATTGCCACGGATAAGTCTGTGTACACGGTAGAGTACGCCCGAAAGAACTGCGCCCATCCGGCTGTAGTCTACGACGTCCTTGACATCGAAAGCGGTGATGTTCAGTCCATCGTGGACAAGTACGGGCAGTTCGACCGCGTCTACTCGTTCATGGCATTCCACTACGTTAACGACCTGGAGCGCGCCTACCGAAACGTTTTCCTGGCGCTGAAGGACGGCGGAGAGTTTATGGCGGTGTCTTTTACGGGTGCCGCCATTACAGACGTGTGGTACCAGCTTTGCTGTACTGAAGAATGGAAGCCCTTTCTATCCGTGAGTAATTCGTGCAGGTGTAGCAGGTCGTAGGCGTGCCAAGTGTATTGTGGAGAATGATTTTCTATCATGCATGGGTTTAGACAGGTGCATGTTGCAAGCAGAAGTAAGATTCTTTCGCGGGCTAGTTGGTTCATGATCTTTGGATTAGCTTGGTTTGAAGTGTCGCCATTGTAGGCAGTTGCGCCCCTGTCTTGCCGTTTGCCCTCTCTCTGTCTGTGTCAATGCAGTGCGCACTTATTCCAAAGCACATGTTGTAAGGACTGGAGGGGGCAAGTGTAAATTGGTTCCGAGCTGCAATTAATGAAAGCGTTAAGAGCGAAAGCGACAGGAGTTGTCTCACGGTATCGCGTGTAAAAGCTAGACGGCGGTGGCACTGGTGCGCAATTCGAATTGCGCCCACCATACAAACAACTCGTTCCTTCCCGCGCAGTACACTTCCAGCTTTACTGGCTGATTCCACTCAACTGAATTTCATTTTTTTTTTACTTAGATCGATCACTGCTTCCTGGCTTTGTCATCAATCATATTGGTATTCCATCTGACACAGGCTTTGCTTTTCGCGGCGCGCCTGCTTTAATGCGGGCAATGCAAACATTTCGCATTCACTCGGTTATTGAATACTTTTTAATCACGAAAGCTGCGGTACAAATTATTTGCTTCAAATTTGAGCGGTCTTTTTTGTGTGTGTGTGTGTACTTCCTGCAGAAAAAGGGATACAGAGCGCGCTCCTTTCTGACGTTTGCACTATCCTTACATCGGTGCAGTGATAATTATTCCAAGTCGCCTGCGCACGCACTGGCCCCGATATTTCCCGCGCATGAACAGGGCAGCTGTTCTGTTCTTCCTGCGTCGTGAATTCAACCGCCGTCGAAAGCCGTTTCCTCCTGTTTTCTGCCTCAGGGACAGACTTCATTTCGCTGACGAGTTAACACTTTTCGGAATAATGGCGGTCATGCTGGACTGAAAGTGGCGCGAAGAACGGCATGAATTCGGTAAAAGCCCACAGAACTGATCATGTGTCCCTCTCACGGCAAAAGCTTTAGTGAAGGGATGTAAAGGCGTCCCAGGGGGATGGAAGCGAGGCTGCGGAAATATCCCTGTTGACAAACAGCGGTGTTGCAACTGCGGCCCGATCACGTTGATGGGCAGCACCGTGTTTTTCTGTATCCTTATCTATGCCCTTTGCTTAGTGATGTCACTCCGTGTAGTTTTCGAGTTTAGTACCTCATGGGACCTCCTTCGTTTTGCTCCCAGAACCCGAAGAAATTGCTGTCCCAGCGGTTCTGCTACAGTGCACCCATTCCGCTGATCAAGATAGCGGACTTCGAAGAAAACGCGGTTGCTGCTGCCGGGCTCGAGCTTCTGTCTTGCCAAATGTACAACAGCTACTGGACGATGCCCGACGTCGACAGCTGGCTTGGTAAGTCACGGACAGAGGAATTGTGGGTAATTAATTCGCACCACGCTTCGAAGCATCGGTTTGGATTGCTGACGCCATATACGTGACACATGACGTCACGGATTCCTGGCAACTAATTTGTTTCCGCAGTAAAAGGGAACGAAAAAAAAATGGATGCCTTACCGCTCGATCCCAACAGTGGCGAAACCGCTCAGCCAAGGGTGAAAAAAAGCTCTGCGTCTGGCAGACACGGTTTTCTTTGTGTGACTGGAGGACGTTTTAAGTATGTCTTGTGTATCAAGGCTGGCAGTACAATTTCTAGCTGGCGCGGGCCAGCGTACCCTGCCAATTCAATTCCAATATCAATCAGTTTTCCTTGTTCGTTCTTAGTGCTTAGCTTGAACGATGCCATTCCCCAGTTATCTCTAGGCCTGGGCGATAAACAACAAAGAAACGGGAGCTAGGCGTGGCGTTCCTGAGACAATTGTAAAGGAACGAAGGAATAATTGGAATGAAATAAACATGAAGCCATCATATCTACTACTCCGGCGCTGTTTCCAAGAGGTAGTTCTTTCTGCATGCTATTTTAATCCTTCGTGAGACAGGTATGACCAGTATTATTTTTACGGCAATAACTGCTAGTAGTCCCTTCTACGCCGTAGGGGTGGCCACGGCACGAGGCCACGGCAGGTACGAATCTAACTACGCAGAATCGCCATGCACGATGAGGCGAAGCGGAGACCAAGCGACGCCATTTGTGACGGCGTCTGTCTTTCACAGCACAAGCTGCACACGTACGAGCGTTGCAAAACCTACCACTGAGTCACGCGCATTACACTGGGAGCATGAACGATGTAAATTTTTACAGCGTCACCCGTTCTTAGCTCGTTCTTGTAAAATGTGCGTCATCAGCGCCGTCCGCGTAGCCCTTCTGAGCACACTCCGCAGAGAGCAACCGCAGGTAAAAAATCCACCTCGGGCATACACGTACAGTACTTCCGGAATACGAAGCGGATAGTTTAACCACTAGACTAAATTTTGAGCCTGGGCTAGTTGGTTCATACGGAGGGCAGAGCGGAAAGACTGCACAGGACGGGCGCTGTCCTGTGTTTCTTTGTTTCTGCTGTGTTCTGTGCAGTCTTTGTGAGCTGCCCTCTAATGCTTCTAACTACTAGGCCGATGCTGCAGTGGCTTACTGGAAAGAGAGTATCCACTCTAATCTGTCACCTTTCATATCTGTCTCCATTCCTTCGCAATCTAACGATAGCTGACGCTGAGTAATTCCCGCTACCAACTCGTAACCATCCTGTGATTGTTTTTCTTCTCTTTTTGCAGATTCCTACATTCCATTCTTCGTGCTTGACTCCGGGGTGCCTGAGGACAGGCGCGCTGCCTTTCGCGATGACTGCAGGTCGCTGCTTCTGAAAGCGTCAATGGCCACGTCGAAAGGACGCCACCTGAGGCACAGTGTCATCATCATCCACGCGCAGAAGCCGCCTTGCCCGCGCGGCAAACATCCGAGAGTTCATCAACCCGCGGTGTTGTGATTTCTGCGCGGCTGTGACGCAAGCATAAAAAAGTCGTGAATGGCTCAGGCCTACGTTTTCTGAGTGCGAGTGGCTCCCGATGCGCTCGATCCTGTAGCCGGCACCCTTCACATTCTTATCTTTTGTTTATGAGGGTTAGACGTCCCAAAGCGACTCCGGCTATAAATGACGCCATTGTGAAGGGCTCTGGAATTTGACCACCTGGGGTGCTTTACCGTGCACTGACATCGCACAGTGCACGGGCCTCCAGAATTTCTCCTCCATCGAAATTTGACCGCGGCGGCACTTTCTAATCGTACTCGCTGGATGTGAACCAACTTTTGACGCGAAATCTAGCTGCATTGTGATTAGAATACAGTTAGTCTGCAGATTTCGTTGTGCACCAAACTGCGCCTCCACGGCCTCCCCGTAGTTTGCACCAGCAAGCAAGCGAGCGTGTGTTGCTGAGTCTTTTCTGGAGAACTCGACGAGAAACACTGATTCGAATGTACTAATCTTGTCGGTGCAGCCCGTCAAGCGTTTTTGCGCGAGCTTTTAAAATGGTGCCGTAACCGCCAATATAGCAGCGACGACAATTGGGCTTCTCCTTGCAACAGGCAAGGAGTGCGGACAAGCTCAGGAATGATATCACTAACGGAGAGGTTTCACACTTCCGCTGTCATAGCTAACACATAACCGTGAGTCGTCGGATGCCGCCAAACCATGCTCCGTGTGCTTTACATTCGATGGCGTCAGTTTTTTTTTTTCCTTGGGAACGCACTTCTGCAGTAGATGACGTCATCATTGCCACCAACCAGCACGGTACGCTGCGTGGAAGCCTGAACATCGCGACTTTCTTCGACGAATACGTCGCCGTTTCAAATGCTGGCACAGAAACACTTCTCATGCTTTATCTGAAAGTTTCACATATTCGATCCCGCTAAGCTTGTCGAAAACGAACTTTTTCAGTTCCCGGTTAATTGCCATCCACTGGGAACAAGCCGGACACTGCAACATTTGGGAATGTGTGCCCTCTAGTGGCAAAAGATTCTTGCTTACTTCGGTGCACAATATGAGTAGCAAAGTCGACCACAAACCTGTCTAGGGCCCTCAGCTGTGCATTTATGACAATTTCCGCTGCCTGGTGGGCATGATGCTGTTTTTAAAGAGACGAGGAGTTCAACACGATCCATGGGCATGTGCATGCAATATAAACTCGGGCCTCGATCCTTGGGGTAAACGATACAAGTGCACTCTGCGGAGCTCTGTACAACATACTACTCCATTGCAGTGTGCGTAGAGCGGAGTCTGTTTAACGATCACATTCACTCCTTTAAGCGCAAGGCTACTAATTGGCTTGACGTGACGGTGTCTTGAACATATGTTCACGATGCAACCGTACACACGCAAGGACAGTTTGACTATTTTGACAGATTTGACAGTTTTGGTAAGGCGTAGGTAGAGAATAGACTGAAGACTGCATTCACAACGTCCTGAAATGATTGTTCGCGTTTCGTTTACATCACTTGTCTTGCTAACATCGAGGAATGGCAAAAGTAGCTGCCAGTGAACGGTCGAGCAGATACATCAAAATTAGGTTGTAGGCATCAAGGACCTGCACTTTCCTGATAACATGTATCCCAACATAATATTCTTTTCTGTCAGTGTCATCTTCATAACCTACAACTTTTAAATAAGACTGAAAGAGCAGAAATTTGACCTACGTAAGCAGTTGCACTAGTATAGACGCTGTGACCGAGCACACTTAGCGTAATATTTGTATCTACTGGGACAACGGGCCATTTCCACTGCGAGAAATACTAATATGCCACCTTGTAATTAAAATACTTCCTGCTCACCACGAAAGCAGAAGTGCCGGTTATCGACTCTAAATCAATAGTACCCGAGACGTGTAATGGGTGACACCGCCGCGGTGGCTCAGTGCAAGGTTATGGCACACTGCTGCTGACCAGAAAGACGAGGGTTCGATCCCGGCCGCTGCGGTCGCATTTCGATGAAGGCGAAATGCTAGAGGGCCGTGTGCTGTGCAGTGTCAGTGCACGTTGAAGAACCCCATGTGGTCCAAATTTCTGGAACCCTTCACTACGACGTCCCTCATAGCCTGATTCGCTTTGGGACGTTAAACAACCATAAACGTAATGTGTGACGGTGATTCCATCGTTCCTCAATCTGTAGAAATAATCTGCGTACAGTCTGAAAACCTCACCAGTTTTATCACGAGTTCGTGGGTCACTCCCTTTAACTCTTTGCCTGAATTGTTAAAACAAACCTTTTCTAACTCGTTCGATCTGTCGTAGCCGTATGCTGTCTTAATAGGCTGCATAGCCAGAAAGGTTTTTAATACAGTTAGTCATTTACACATCTCGGCTTTGCAGTGTCCACGAATTTTTGTCCTTCTATGCAAATCACCAGAACACTCCCGAACATAAAATACACCGGGAAGAACTTAACACCGGGTCTCGAACTTACACCCTCTCTGTGCGCAACGGAAAGCGTATCTGTAGCGCTTCCGCTCGGCGATCACCGCAACGCTCGCGAGTGTGATGCTGAGAGGCGACGTACAGTCGTCAGCATTACGAAAGGGAACGCGCGAGCACGTGGCAGATAATCTCGAGCCCTACTTGCGGCGATACGTGGCCGTTACTTCTGGCAACGTGGTGGAAAGGGTTCTGCTACCTCCCCTGCTTCTGGCAATTGAGGATCGCACCTCCCTTTCCACTTTGTTTCTTAACGCGGCCACTGCATATCACCGCAAATAGGGTTCGAGGTTATCTGCAACGTACTCGAGCGTTCTCTTTTATGCAGATTACGACTGTACATCGTAGAATGATACCCGCAGTGATCTTTTCTTGGCAAAGAGCCTCGACGTCCTTGAAAACGGGCTGTCAACAAGAGAGATATCATATAATGACTTTTTAACAATTACTTGCTCTGAAACAAAAATAATAAAACGCAACGAGACAAACTTCACAATGGTTCATGTGTTTGTTGTGGAAAAAAAACTCACGTTTGGTCCGGCGTCTGGAGGGATCCTCATAGATCGATGTGATGCCCCAGTAACATCAAGTTATGTTTGATGAAAAATGAAGTGGGTCGTGCTTCGTTGAATATAAACGTGTGCATTGGCAGTCCCAGAACAGGCTTCTCTGTAAGGCACAGTGCAGCAGGGATGAGAAAATCCGTTCTTGCGGCGAATCCCACTTGCAAATTTTTGCTGATATTGACGTGTTGCTTTGTTGACTGAGGGAGATATTTATTTATTTTTTTAAGTTTCAGAGCGTCATGAGCTCCAGTACAGTCCGTTTTATGCTACCCAACACCAACACGTTGGGAAAGTGTCATATCACACCAAACTCAAGCCACGTCCCGCACACCTAATCCAGAGACCCGGATGTGAAGCGCATATGAAATGTTTCCTCTTTCTCTCTTTTTTACGTGTTCGAACTTTCATACGTTCCTCTTTTCTTACTGAAAGAAAAAGAAAACGCCCTGTTTTTATTATGTCCATCCGACTACATGCTAATCATACGTATTTTCTTCGTTCTACCTTGTAATCTTCCCAGTACTAACGCGATAGTGTTAAGGGCCCCGTGTCGCAGAAGAGCCGGAGTCGTCGTCGGCGGCGTTGGCCGTGAGCGAAAAATCCCAGAAGCATTAATAAATGTCTTTCGGGTCATAGATCGGATTAGCCTAGAAGGTTTTAAGTGATATAGTGTATTGATACCACGACGTCCTGTCGTATACAAAACTTATCATGAAGGCTTTGGTCGGTACAGAAATACGGCTACCGTGTTCGCCGGGTGCCTCTGCGCGTTACTACGCATAATGGGGAGCGGGGGGCGAAAACATCAGCCTTGAGGAGAAGTTTATTGGACCCATTATTCATACAAAGGGACCATAGTCCCTCACAAAGACAAAAACAACAATGCAGCGACTAGTGTCGCTCGGTACAAACAAGCTATGAAACAAGTACACGACGGCGACTGCTGTCGCCGTTCACACAAAATCATTCACAGCACAGAATGTTCAAAGGGTCCATAATGTCCAGGCATCGCGGGGGGAAGCACGCTCACTAAATACGATGAACACGCACCGACACCACGCACCACACACTCAATACGGCAGGAGCCGCACCGTCACGCGGCCCCCGAGAGCGGCGATGAAGCGGGTGCTCCACCGCCGCAGGAACTCGTCTTCTGGGAGGGTCACATTATCTAAACACGCGTGTTGAAACAGGCGCGCCCGAACCCTCTGCAGCATGGGGAACATGGCGCGTTGAGGCCGGCCCTGCACGGAAGCGACGCCTCTCTGGTGCCACAAAACAAAGGCCCCGACGCACAGCAAGAGCCGCACAAATGCGTCGCGCGGCCTGGTGTGCGAGTCGAGGCTAACAAAAAACATGCGCGACATCAGCCGCCAAAAAGTGCGCGCTACGACGCACTCAAAAGGCGCGTGTTCCAGGGTGTCGGTCGCACCGCATTGGGGACACCGATGCCTCACGCGGCGATGCACACGGTTGCTTCAACCAGTGTCTTTCGCACACTCGCGCCCCAATGCCAGGATGTACAGCACGCGTGGATGTACAGCACGCGTGGGGGGGGGGGGGGGGGGGGGGGGGGGGGGGCGCTGTGAGCGCGCGGAGCGAGAGGACGTCAGTGCATCGGCTCCGCCAAATTTTGGCTGGAGCCACGGAACTTCGACCGCAACCCCGTCAACACAGCCGCGTCTGGCTTCCCGAAGTCGGCAGCTACCTGTGCATACCTCTCGCACACAGGTGGGGCAAAATTTAGGCCTTTTAGGGCCGATCTTCACTTGGGTACCGTGGCGGCGGCGCTAGGCCTAACGCCTACGCCGGCGCCCGGCCGTGAGTCGCCCACCCGCGACAAGATGGCTTCGCCAAACCTACAACGTGGCTACGACCCGGACGCCATGGCCTGGTCCGAGGTTCCAGCAAATCCAGCGCCTGACAGCCCGGACTCTGCGCCCATCGAGAACTTAAGTTATTCAAGCTAGTGGAACGCCGCTCCCGCAAGCGGAACGCTAACTCCAAGAAAGCGGACGCCACGTCGCCAGGCCGCTCAACACGGCACAACGCTGCTGCGCGCGCTGCAGCGCTTCACGCAGGGCCCCAGGGACCTGCTTGGAAACCAAAGCCGCTTCCGCGGCTTCATCGCGAAGACATCGTTATCATCCTGAAGCCCCGGGTGACCGTCGCTCTGAAGGATGTCTTTCAACATGGTGAGGTGGGAGCAGCGTTCGCGGCCTACCTGGGCGCCAAGGCCGCAGCATCGCTCAGCCTGCTCCCCACATGGGAGCAAAACCTGATCGTGGCAGGCACCCGAGAGCCGCACGTCGCAGACAAGCTATTGCGGGACTTCGAACTAACAACATCGAAAGGCCAGCTCTCTATTTACGGCCAGTTGAAGCTCACTGGTGACGTGTGCCGCGGCGTCATCACCGTGGCCAAGCACGAGACCAGTGAGTCCCTGCAAAACAAGATCCAGTGGCGCGCTGGAGAGCTTGCCGATATCCGCAAGCTTGGAAAATCAGACGTCGCGACGCTCACCTTTGTGGGCAAAGTGGTGCCGCGATAAGTTCATTACAACTCAGAAGTCACCCTTGTGCGTGCAAAACGATCCCGGCCTGCGTGCGGTGCGGTACCGTGGGACACCGAGCGGACACTTGCCCCTCCGGATCAAAAGTGTGGCCTTTGTGGCAGTGCGGTGTCGGCCGTCGACGGGGTGAAGACACCGCATGAGTGCACTCCGTCCTGTGCAGTCTGTGGGCAAGCCCACGCCACCAACTCCCGGGACTGCACGGGGAAATTCAGGCAGCTCAAGGTGCCTGCCCACAAGGCTAGACGCCCAGAGCTCCCTGGAAAACAGCGACCTGGCCGGCAGCCAAGTCATCCCAATTCAGGTGCCGGTGGGGGAACGCCGCGTGGGGCTGACGGAATCGACAACCAAACGTCATCATCATCCTTGGTGAAGTCACCGCCCGGGAACAAGACTACGCCCCCACCGCCACCGCCCAGCGGCAGGGACGCTGGCCACTTCCCGGCGCTCAAGACAAATGGCGCTGCCGGCGCCCGGGCATCAGCGTCTCAACACGGCAAACAACAGGTGAGCAGCTGGGATGAGATCGCCTCCTCCTCCTCCCATTCCCCCTCCTCACCAGTTACCGTCTCCGCACTCGACGCAGAATACAAAAAACAGATCGACATGCTCCGGGCACAGTATGAGCTTTTGCTCAACAAAATTCAAAATTTAGAATCAAAATTGGCGTCCGCCGCTCCGAGCCCGCAGAACTCGGACGTAATGGAGAGCGACGCGGAGATCTCGCCAGCCCTCGTGACAGCCATCTCCGCGATGGAGGATCGCTTAACCTCTATATTACGATCTATGATCGAGACCACCATGGACCAAATCTTGACCAAGGTCAAATCTGCCGTCCCCGCGGTAGTATCAAAACACATCTTGGACAACCCCCGCCTCCTCCGTCGGACGGGGCCCATTAGGGACGTATCCCGTCCTTCAAAATTCAACCGTCTGATTATTGATTCGGACAATGAGGACAGCTGCCCCGCTCCTTCCATCATCACCCCCTTGATGGCGCAAGTAGCTGGCTATGGGGCAGCCAATCCCTCCTCCTCCCCCCAAGAATTTTAAATCATGGCGAGACACCTTAATCAAGGAAGTTCCGCCATCTCCAATTCGGCCATATCAACTTCCATAACACAATGGAACTGTAGAGGCTTTAAAAACCGCACTAAGCGGGCCGATTTCCGCCTCTACCTTGAAACCTTCGAATCCCTACCAGCCGTGGCTGCCCTCCAGGAGCCAGGCCTGGGCGCCACACTTTCAAATTACACGACGTTCCAACAGGATCCCGCGTCATGTCTTCTCGTTCACAAAGCCTACACAGCCAACTTAGTGGATCTCGACCTCATGCTCGAGTATTCCTATGTAATGGTGACTATCCTACCACTCCGCCGCAGGGACCCGCCATTGCATATACTCAACGTGTACTGCGCTCCCAAACTCAAGCGAGTGACTTTTGCGGACCTCTTTAGCCGCGCGCTAAGAGTAGCGGGCCACGATCTCCTGCTGATTGTGGGCGACTTTAACGCTCCCAGTCAGCTGTAGGGGTATCGCAAGGAGGAGTCGCGCGGACGTAGGATGGCGGAGCTTGCGTCCACGTTGGGCCTCACCCTCCACACGGACCCCGTCCACCCAACACAGCTAGGAAACTCCGTGACACGGGATACGTGCCCGGACTTAACCTTCACTCTCAACATACGACACGCAGACTGGCTCAACACCGAGGAGACCCACGGCTGCGACCACTGCATCATTAACACTACACTACGCACACGCCCCCTCAAGCGTCCCAGAACACAAGCCCGTATCCCAGATTGGACGAAATTCAGGCAAAATTTTAACTCACTTGATAATACACCCATTTCCGCGCAAGGCTACACAGCATGGTCCCAACAGCTGCTGGCACATCTTTCCTCGCATGAAAAACACATCCAGCTCTCAGAGGCGGTCACGGACGTGGATAACCACCTTCTACACCTCTGGGAAGCCCGTCGCAGCCTCGTCCGCCGTTGGCGACGCCAGAAACACAATAGAAAGCTTAAAGCTCGAATTGCCGAGCTTACCCAGAAAGCGGCAGAGTACGCGGCCCAACTCGCCGACTCCAACTGGGTAGATAGATGCAACACGGCCGCGCGACAAATGTCCAGCCGAAACACGTGGCGTCTCTTTCGAGCCCTAATCGACCCAACCCAAACACGAACCGAAACACGAAAACATTTGCAGCGAGCCATGCACGCTTTTCCTGGCACCACGACTCAACTGGCGCAGAAACTTCGGGACCAGTATCTGTGTACAGCCCAAGACCCCCGTGGATCTGCGTACTCTTATGCAGGCAGAGAGAACACGGAGCTGGATCAACCTTTCCAGCTCCATGATCTGCGGGCGGTTCTCGCCAAAATGAAACGGGGCACTGCGCCAGGACGGGATAAGGTCACCGTCAAGCTTTTGACGAACCTGCCCGACTTGGCATACCAGTCCCTCCTGGAATACGTCAATGCGATTTGGCGTGGGGACACCCCCCTGCCAATCGAATGGAAAACGGCTTTGGTCACTTTTATTCATAAAGCTGGCAAACCAATTGACACAGATAACCTCCGCCCCATCTCTCTCACCCCATGTGTGGGCAAACTAATGGAGACGATGGTGCGGGATCGGTTATCTACATATCTTGAACACAAACATGTCTTTGCGAGCACCATGTTCGGATTCCGCCCACACAGATCCGCACAGGATGTCCTCCTGCAACTCAGTCGGGAAGTCCTTGACCCCCTCGAATGCCCCCATAATGACCGGGTAGTACTCGCCTTGGATCTTAAAGGGGCATTTGACAATGTAACACATGAGATCATACTCACTAACCTAAGTCACACCGACTGTGGCCTCAACACATTCCGATACATAAGCCAATTTTTAATGGATCGTCAATGGTCCTTACCTACTCGGCACGCGGGGAACCCCTCAAGGCGCGGTACTTTCCCCGCTGCTCTTCAATCTGGCCATGATGCACCTGCCGGCCCAGCTGAGTGGTGTCGCCGGCTTGCAGCACGCCCTGTACGCCGATGACATCACTCTGTGGGCCACGCAGGGCAGCACAGGGGACATTGAAACCAGCCTGCAAACAGCGGCGACGATAGTAGACCGCTATGCCCGCCGCTGCGGTCTTCAATGTTCCCCTCAAAAATCGGAATTTGTGCACCTCCGCCCCTCACAGAAGTCCACAACTAAAATATATCTCTCTCTTGAGAGTGGTCCCATACGCGAAAGTGATGAGATACGGGTACTCGGACTCTACATCCACAAACACAGGCGGCCAGACACTACATTGGCCAAACTCCGTAAGGTGGGGGATTAGGTGGGCCGCATGGTCTGCCGGGTTTCCTACAAACGCTGAGGGTTACGAAGTAAGGATGCCTTGCGGCTGGCAAACGCCTTCGTAACTAGTCGAATTCTCTATTCGACTCCTTATCTCCACCTACGGAAACAAGAGGAGGACGCCCTTGAGGTCATCCTTCGCAAAATTGTTAAACGTGCCCTTGACCTCCCCATCACTACTTCAAACAGCCGGCTTATGGCCCTTGGGGTGGTGAATACTTTCCGGGAGCTCCGGGAGGCGCACCTTACAAACCAGTACACGCGCTTGTCGCTAACGGAGTCGGGTCGCCGCCTTCTTGCTCGACTCCATATCCAACACAACCCTCCAATGGAAGACAGGTTTCGCATCCCGGAACTGTGTAGACGTGCCCTCCACGTGCGGCCTCTTCCAGCAAACATGTCACATGAAGACCATAATGGTCGGCGCCTGGCACGGGCGGAAGCGCTAGCCCGATATTATGGCAACAAAACAGGTGTATAGAGAGAGAGAGAAAAAAAAACTTTTATTTGAATTGAGGAAGGTTGCTCGAGCAACTTGGGTGGCACCCCTAGTCCAAGGCGCCACTGGCTTTAGCTGACTGACGGACTTGCTGAACCAACTTAAGTTGCTGATCCAGGGTCTCGCTGGTCAGGGCCACCTCCCACTGGTTATATGTCGGGTTGGATACAGTTAAGTGTTTTGGTTTCGTTGTGCATTCCCACGATATGTGGTAGAGCGTAGGGCAAGCTCCACACCAAGGGCATGTATTCTGATATTGAGTGGGGCTAATCTTGTGTAGGATGAACAAGTTAGTGAAAGTGTTGGTCTGAATTTTCCTCCAGTCTATGGCTGCGGAGGAGTCTAGTTTTATGTGAGGGGGTGGGTATTTTCTGCGTTCCAGCCGAATATGTTCTAATCTGTCACCATAGATGCTAGGCATGGGCGTGGGGTAGGGATGAGGATCCGCCCGGTTGGTTAAATCTCGGGCTAGATCGTTGGCTACCTCATTTCCAGCTAGTCCTTCGTGACCAGGTGTCCATGTTAGTCTGTGTGTTTGGCTGAGATTGCCAAGTAACTGTGTTGCTCTTGTGAGAAGCCTGCCATTAAGAAAGCCTTGGCAGGCTTGTTGGGAGTCTGTTATAACGTGGGAGGACTCTCCTCTTTGGTCTTTATGTTTGATGGCGATAGCTATTGCCAGAGCCTCTGCAGAGGAGGGGTTTTCTGCATAGATAGAAGCTTGGAGAGCCGGTTTTAGTTGATGGTCAATCGCAGCGACTGAGAACTTTCCCGGCGTGGGGTTGACCCCAATGTCTACGTAAACGGCTGCACGGTCGCTTTCTAGGTGTTTCTGAAGTGCCTTTGCTCTCGCTTGTCGTCTGCCTTTCTGATGAGCATGATGCATGTGCCATGGGATTGGGCTAGCGGTGATCTTTTCTCGGGTTTGGAGTGGAAGAGAGGTTTTACTGCCTCTTGTCTCCAGCCCCGGCCATGTCCATAATTTAGTCAGGATCGTGCTTCCCGCATTGGTTGTTAGAAGGCGTTCTTTTTGGCTTTCCAAGTGGGTTTCTTGGAGCTCGGTAAAAGTGTTGTGTAGACCAAGCTCTAGGAGTCGTTCTGTAGAAGTGGCTATTGGAAGATTGAGGGCAGTTTTGTAAGCCCCTCTTATGATTGAATCGATAGCTCTGGTTTCCACAGTGCCCAGTTTTTGGTAAGGAAGGCCGTATGTTATCCTGCTCAGAACTAGGGCCTGGATGAGTCTAAGGGTGTCCTCTTCTCTCCTACCATTGCGGTGCCAGGTAATGCGGCGGATCATTCTTGAGATTTGATTAACTGTTGTTTTGATGGTTCTGATCATATGGTCGGATCTGAGGTTACTTTGAAGCCAGAGCCCCAGTATCCGGATCTTGTCCACTTCATTAATCTTGCGTCCTCCCAGGAAAAGGTCAACTTCTCCTGGGGATGTGTAAGGGAGTTTGTGGAGTCTAATGACCTCAGACTTCTCCGGGGCACATTCCAGACCACTTTCCGCAGCAAATTCTTCAACCCTGTGTATGGCTTCTTGTGGGGCTTCTTCTTTTTGGGCTAAGGAGCCGTGTGTGGCCCATAGAGTTATATCATCGGCATAGACCGTGTAGCCTATGTCGGGCTACGTTTGAAGCTTTCTTGCTAGCTTTAGCATGGCAATATTGAAGAGGAGAGGGGATATTATAGCCCCTTGAGGAGTACCCTTGTTAGGCATGGGGAAGGGATGAGAACGGACTTCACCAATGTCTATGGTGGCGGTTCTGTTGGAGAGGAAAGCCTTGATGTAGTTAAAGATCCTCTGTCCACAGTGTAGACCACTCAGCTCCTCTAGGATAGCCTGATGGGAGACGTTGTCAAAGGCTCCTTTTAAATCCAGGGCTAAAAGAAGGTTTTCTCCGTGGGTGGGTATTGTATTAATCCCTTCCTCGCTAATCCTTAGGAAGGCATCTTGTATACAGAGACTTTCTCGGAATCCCACCATAGTGTAGGGGTAAAAGTTGTTAACTTCTATATAGTTCTGGAGTCTGGTGTGTATGATTCTTTCATACAGTTTGCCCAGACAGGAGGTTAAGGAGATTGGGCGGAGGGACTCTACTGCCGGGGGTTTCCCGGCCTTTGGAATCATAATGATGTCCGCATGGCGCCACTCAGCTGGAACCTGGCCTTTCTCCCATAATTCCTTGTTAATGTATTCTGTTAGGTCTTTCAGTTGGTCGTTGCTGAGGTTTCGAATTATAGCGTTGGTAACCTTGTCTCCGCCCGGTGCTGTGTTCCGCTGAGCTATATTCTTGCTGCAGCATAAACTTCAGATACCGTTATAGAGGCGTCTAAGCTTGGATTTTGTTGTCCTTCATACGTCAGGGTGCATGGAGGGGTGTGGTCTCCCATGTACTTGCGATGCATGGCTGTTATGAGGTCTTGGTCTGTGCCTTGAAACTTATCGGCAACTGTTTGGAGAGTTCGGCTGGTAACTGATTTGGCCTTATTCGGGTCGAGCATGCATCTTAAGATGGTCCATGTCTGGGCTGTGCTTAGGGTGCCTTTCAGGGAAGCACAAAACTCAGACCAGTTTTGCCTACATAGTTGTATAGCATATGCTTGCGCTTGCTGTGTAATCTTGGCAATTCGTAGTTGTAGTTTTCTATTGAGACGCTGCTTTTTCCAGCGTTTAGTGAGACCTTTTCGAGCCTCCCATAGATGCAATAGGTGGCGATCTACTTCCGGTGCTTCTACGGTCCGTTGGATGGTTCGAGTGTTACTTGAGTGGGCATCTGATTAGTTGAGTCCACTCTACAATATTTTTAATGCCTCCTTCTGGCGGCGGGCAGTCTCTGAATTTTGTCCAGTCCGTGATGTGTACATTTCCCAGAGCTCTTCTGATTCTGGCAGCTGGTATAGAGAGACTTATTATCTTGTGGTCGCTGCCCAAGGATTCCTCTAGATTAGTCCAGGTTGCGTGATTAATGTTCCTAATGAAGCTGAGGTCTGGGCAGGTATCTCGGCTAATACTGTTCCCTGTTCTGGTAGGAGAGGTAGTATCAGTGACGAGCCCTAAACCTAGCATTTCCACGGCTTAAAGTAGATTAGCACCTTTTTGAGAGTCGCTTATGTAGCCCCAGGAGCTGTGTCTTGCATTCATGTCTCCGAGAACCACCAAGGGGTTGTCCTGGGCTATTCTGGTGCAATCTTTTAGTATAGGCAGAAAATCTTCTTGCGGCTTGGAGGGCTGTAGACATTTAGGATAAAGATGCTCTGCTTTCCCCTCTTTTGCGGCAGAACTTCAACTAGAATATGGTTAATATCTATGAAGGGGAGTTGATGTGCGACTGTCGTAACTGATTTGGCCACAAGAGTAGCTACTCTCGGCGAGTCCGTAGGTGCCATTGTATAATATCCACGAAGGTAAGGAGCCACGCGGGTTTCCTGGAGACAGATTATATCTGGGGGTATAGGAGACTTTTGAATGAACATAAGCAAGGAACTGTCCTTATTTTTGAAAGTTCTAAAATTCCGTTGCCAGATTTCTAAGTGGTTTTGTGCTTGTTTAGGGGAGGGGGCCATCTTGACTGCTAACAACGGATTCACAATCGCTGACGTCAGCCGCGCTTGTGTGTCTTCTGTGGACTTCGGCCCGGGGGTTGTCAGTCAGTCCTGCGCGTTTCCTGACTCCTTGCGTGACGACTTGGATTTTAGAATTGAATTCTTCTTGCACAGCGGAAATTTGCTGCTGCATCTGGAGGGATTGTCGTTGCATTTGTTGTTGCAGAACTTGCATCTGAGCCTGGATTTTGACCATAATTTGTTGGAGAGTGGGTTGTTCAACATTCTTGTTAGGGGGAGGGCATTGAACAGAGGCTTGGTGTGTTGTGTTCTGCGTCTGAGGCCGGAGATTGCTAACGTCTTCCATACTTGCTGGGGCTGGTAATACTTGTACTGGGCTATGTGTTGCTGAGCGAGAGCTAAGGAGTTGGTTTACCTTTTCCTCTAACCTCTGTATGCGTTGGTTTTGCTCCGCTATTTTTGCTCTGAGCTGTTTGTTAGTATTTTCTAGTTGTTTGCAATCCTGGCATGTATTAGTATTGTTTTGAGCAGGGGAGACGGCAACCTGAGACCAGCTTACCCTTTTGTCGGGGGAGTCCATTTTCTTCCCTGGTGGAGGTCCTTGGCCCTGGCTGGTCTTGGTCTCCTGCTTCGCCTTGTCTTGCTTGTGTTTTGGGAGGGAAAGGTCTCCTGGCCTTAACTGGGACCGGGAACTAGATCGCCCTCTGGAGCTGGAGCGGTCGGTATACTCGGCCTCCTCGTCTTCTGATGAGAACCACCTGAAATCTCGCTTGGACTTGTCGATTCGGCTGAGCCTGCCTTGCTTTTTGGTGTTTAGGGGGGAGGTGGGAGGAGTAATTTATTTATTTATTTATTTATTGAAAGTACCTACAGCGCCCATGAGGCCTTATTGTAGGGGGGTTATCACTATAGACAATAACACATGCAAAGAAGATATTGGAAAACATGTCAGCAAGGATAACACAACATATTAAAAGAAGACTAAATGAGTTTACAACTAGTATGAGTGATGGCACAGTGCTGGTAAACACACGAGACCTGAAAAAAAAAATACATCAGACTATCGCTTCAACAGCACTTTCGAAATCAGGTGCACAAACCACATCATTCGGAAGCTTATTCCAGCCCAGGATTGTGTTAGGGAAAAACGAATACTTAAATACATTAATGCGGCATTGATAACTATTAATCTTTTTCGTGTTATCGAGTCTCTCCGAAATGTAATATGGCTGCATTAGATAAGTGTTTTTATTAATACCGGTACAATCATTGTAAAAACTGTGCAAGAACTTCAGCCTGAAGATTTTTCCTCGGGTTGCTAAAGTCTTCCAACCAATACTGTCGCGAAGTTCGGAGCTCTTTATATGAAAATTAAAATTTCCAGTCACAAACCTTGCAGCGCGTTTCTGTACCCTTTCTAACTTGTCAATGAGTGTACCCGTGAAAGGGTGCCATGCTACACGTGCATATTCTAATACTGGAAGTAATGTTGGTCTTCAGACGCTGTTTGCACTCCTTGGATCCCGTTGGGTGTTTTCCCTCGCAGATAGCACACTTTACTGTGCAGGGATGGTCTTTCTCGGGGTTGTGTTGGCCACAATTCTGGCATACTTTGATGTTGGGGTCGGGCAGACGTCCGATCTGTGCCCCATTCTCAGGCACACATGGCATACTTGTTGGGCAGGTCTTAACGGATAGCAGGCCATCTCACCCCCGTAATATATGACATAGCGGGGAATGATCGGGCCGCGAAACGTAATGACCGCTGTTTTGGTCTGGCCCAGCATGCGGGCTTGTAGTACTTCGGCTCCCTGGGTTCGGACACGGAGGTTGGCCAAAAGTTCTTCGGACGGTGTTCCTGGGTCAACTCCGTGAATCACGCCCCGCACGACGTCTTCCGGCGCTGCCACATAAGCATTGACGTGATATTCCTTGCTCCCTAGGACCAGCTTGGTTATGCAGCGGAGAGCCTCAGCTGTGTCGTCGTAGGGAGTACTTGCGATGATTATATATTGGAGCCCATGCGAAGTCTCACCAGGAATTTGGTGTGATCGCATTTTTCCCGGTCGTTGCAGGCTGCTACGATGGCTCGGGAAAACTGGAGGGTCGTATATTGTTTGACTTCTAGGCCTTTCTTTGGTCGGATTATTACCTTCAGGTCGATCTTGGGTAGCGGTGGCAGGCGTCGGCGCCTCGGTGGCGGTTTGCTCGGTGCCACATGGCATTCCGGTTGGGGAGTGGTAATTGGATTCACAAAGGTTTTCAACAAATGAGCTGGGGGGACATAAGCCGTTCCTGCGACGACGACTGTTTCCCCTCGTGCAAGCTTCTTCTGGTTACGTTTACACATATGGAGATGCCAGTTAGAGCTGGGGTCGTCGGGCGTCCACGTACGCCCCCCTTCCGTCACTTGAAGATTGGTGTTGGTGGGTCTACATCCATTCCCTGATAATTCTGGACGTCCATGTGGTCAACGGAAGGCGGTTGGAGTCCGCTGGGACCAGCTGTCGCTTGGGTAGACGAAGCCATGGGGTTCGGTCGGCTGCGTTTCGACACACCACGCGCTGGCTAGGGAGCTAGGTAGTTCCTAGGGAAATCCTAGGGAGCTCCTAGTTGCTTTAAGCCTAGCGCGTCTCCCGCCGCCTCGAAACTTCACAAGTCCGTAAAAGAGTCCGAAAAACACGCACAGACTTGATTGTAGTCTCGATGGAATCCGGAAGGCTTCATAAAGGTCCTCGAAACAAAATTCGGGAATCCAGGGGAGAACTTTCACAGGATTTCGACACTTTGTTGCGGAGCCCATGCGAAACGCGTCCGCCCCGCACGGCCCCCTAGCGGAGCTCCCAGGTGTATACTACGTGGACGCCTCCGGCCCTCACCACGGGGGATGGTACACGGCCGCGGTAGTTCACAACAGCAACACAGTTAACGGCCTCACTTTCAGAGCCCGCAGTGCAACACAAGCAGAAGAGGTCGCGATTGCTCTCGCGGCCTCACATTCCAATTCAAAATACATAATCACCGACTCGCGAGGGGCCTGTCAGAACGTCGAACAAGGCTGCACTCCCTTCCTAGCCTATCGAATATACAAAATTGCATACGGGATACGGACCCCGCACACCGTTACCTCATATGGGCCCCTTCTCATCAGGGGTTGGCAGGAAACGAGGCAGCAGACGCAGCCGCCCGCGCGCTCTCTTACCGGGCTGTTTTCTCCTCCCCACCTGATCAGGAACCCGATTTTAATCCGGTCTACACGTTCAAAAATATCGCAACCTACTATCAAGATAGCCATCGCCTTTACCCTAGCCCATGTAAAGGCCTCAAGAAGGCGGATGAGAGGCTCCTTCTCCGCCTCTTCACCAATACATTGCTGTGCCCGGCAGCCCTAAAACATTTCGACCCCTCCTTTAGCGGCAACTGCCTGCACTGTAGTGCGGTGTCTTCGGACACCTATCACATGGTGTGGGCCTGCCCCTCCAACCCGGCCATTCCCCCTATCCCCAACCCAACCCGGGAGGACTGGGAGGCGACCCTGCACGGCTGCCACGACTTACAGGCCCAACAAGCCTTAGTCGGGCGCGCCCGGGCGGCGGCTACCGCCACTGGGGTCACAAACTAGGCACCTCCACCTAGTTTTTATGCGAGGCATATTACTAGAGCTACACTACAGCCCGTCGAGCGCGGCGGTGGAGCTACCATTGACCTTTAGCGTGACCACGTGACACCACGTGACAACATGACGTCACAGCAGAGCAGAGATGGGCTGCCGGCTCGCGCGGTCGGCCGCGGCGGTGGAGGCTCCACATCAGAGGCGCTGCAGCTGACCACGTGACGCTACAGCAGCGGTATAAACCTGAGCTTGCCTCAGCTTTCCAATATACTTTCCATGGGTGCCAAGAATGCTGTTGTAGCCAGTGCTGGGGCAGCGGTTGTACACTCTGCATTGAATTCACCGATGATCCCGTATATAGCTGCCACGGCAATCCTTGCTACACTTCTAGTGGTTGTATTAAAATGACCAAGTATTCAAACAAGGAAAGCCATGTATTACCAAGCATAGCCATCAATATGCTTCGCATCTGACTAGGCTTAACCTTAGCTAAGCCTCAGCCATTTTTTGTAAGGATCGGTCCCTTACGGGCTGATCCAAACACCTCCTGTCCGTTCTGAATAAATGTTTTCACCACCACAGCACGCGTGAATGCCCCGACCCTGTTTTAATTTCTACTTCCACTGCTCATCCGCATCATTGCTACAGAAAGCTAGCGCTCCACGCTCGCGTGTGATGCCTCACAACCCGTATATATCTTACTCGGGGGTTAAGGTTAAAAAACAACAAAAATAAATGACACGACGGTCACCACGTGTCAACGCGATATTCAGCGACAGCTGTTGATGCGATATATTGTAGTTGAGAATATGAGCGTGATCTGTGCAGTTCTATGGCGTTCTTTTCAGTATCCCTCACACAGTCGGTTACTCACCAGCGTGTACAGCTCGTTCGGTCGAAGAGCCGTCGGCGTCGCAGTTGTAGGTGCGGGCACCACGCGTCGGAAAAAAAGTCTATCATGCCAACCGTTTGTGCAGAATGTTCCAGATAGTTTAATACGATTCAGCGTTTAGGGCAGCATAAACTTTTAACGTTTAGGGCAGCACAAATCTCCTACGCGTGGTGACTCTATACTCGATCTTGTGCTTTTGAACGAGCAGTTGTTACAGTGTGGGTTCAAATGCGAGGTCACTGATGGCCTTTCCGATCAGAAATCAGTCGTTCTTAATTTGAACATCGCACCTGAACCCAAAAGACCTGAATACAAGATGGTTACTGACTTCTCTCGTGCCGATGATAACATGATACTTGGCTCTTTGGCGTCAAATTCTGATGAATTTTTCTTTAGTAGTGATCAATGCAATGTTCATACGTTGGTCGAACAATTTTATAAAGTTTTGCATGACTGTCTGTGTAAGTTCGTCCCCAAGAAATGTGTCAAGAGAAACCCTACGCATATATGGTACAACAGGGAAATCATCCAACTTATACGCCGCATAAAAAGGCTTCGCAACCGGTGTAAATCACGGCATAAAAGTGATGCTGGGCTTCTTGTTTCCTTGAAAACGACTCTGCGAACTAAAATGCACGACGCTAAGAAATTTTATTATGAGAACACGCTAACAACATTTATGAAATCCAACCCATCCAAATTCTGGAAAACAATTACTCCGTCCGGTCGCTGTTCTTCATCATTTGTTGTTAATGATAAACCATGTTCTAACCCTTCAGTTATCTCCGAAGCTCTTAACAATTACTTTAGATCGGCATTTGAGACTGACAATGGCAGTACACCAACATTTAGTTTAGTCACTGAATTGCCGTCCTTCCCGAAGTTGGATATAACATACAATGGAGTTCTTAATCTACTGTTACAAATTGACACGACGAAAAGCGCTGGAGCCGATGGTATACCCAATATGTTTCAAAAAAGTATCCTGAGTGGTGTGCCCGCTACCTGACTGTGATTTTCCAAAAGTCCCTCCTATCCGAAACGGTTCCACAAGTCTGGAAAATAGCTAATGTAGTACCAGTATTTAAGTCCGGTAATAAACAATGCCTCTCCAATTATAGACCAATTTCCTTATTGTGTACTTGTTGCAAGGTATTAGAGCACATTATTCATAAACACATTGTGTCGTACTTGTCTAACAACAATCTTCTCTGTAATAATCAGCATGGTTTCCGGGCTGGGTTCTCCACACTCACGCAGTTAATTGAATTCTCACACGACATTGCATCATGCTTAAATAACCGCGGTCAGCTGAACGCCATTTTTATCGACTACTCCAAAGCATTCGATTTGGTTTCTCATAGTAAACTCATTACTAAACTTGGCGCTTTTCTCAAAGGAACTCGCGGCGGTCCACTACTAGGCTTGATCAAGGACTATTTACGGTTAAGATCCCAGTTTGTCACCTTCAATCCCTCTCAATCAGCGTCTGTCTCTGTAACATCTGGCGTCCCGCAGGGATCAGTTCTAGGGCCACTTCTATTTCTCATCTACATTAATGACGTCGTCCAGATAACTGCTAACACACCTGTTAAAATTCGTTTATATCCAGATGACTGCGTTCTGTATTCAAACATAAATAATGCATGCGACCAACTAATTTTAAATAATGTGTTTTCTTCATTCTGTGCTTGGAGCAACACATGGCAGATGAAGATAAATTTCAGCAAAACTGTGTCGATGACATTCACTAACAAGAAGAATCCTTTGCGTTTTTCGTACACTAACAGCACTCATCAACTAACGCACGTAAACGAGTTCAAGTACCCAGGAGTAACCTTTTGTTCTAATTTAAATTGTTCAAAACAGGTCGATTTAACTTGCTCCAAGGCACTGAAGAAACTCGGATATTTAAAACGTACCTTAAAGGATTCGACTAAAAACTGTAAGTTGACGGCGTACAAATCTCTGGTAAGGCATGTGCTTGAATACGCCTCGGCAGTCTGGTCACCGCACTTCGCTAAATACGTCACTAAACTAGAAAATGTGCAGAATAAAGCAATAAGATTTATATATAAACGTTATGACCGCCAGTTCTCTCCCACAGCTCATGCCCGCACCTTATCACTTGACACACTTCAACACAGACGCATATGTGATTGCCTTATCACTCTTCACAAGATCATCAACAAATGCATTTATGTTGACGCCCCGCTTTTCTTTTCTTTCGGCAGTTCTTCAGCACGTGTCACTCGCCGTACTAACCTGCTTAACATTGTGCCATTTATGCCGTTTTTGGACTGTTTCAAATATTCATTTTTTCCTTCGACAGTCGAGCTATTGAATAATTTGGATATTACATTACGTCAGATGTCTGTTGACCGCTTTGCGCAAGAATTGTCTAATCATGTATTTTCTTATTAATAGCACACTTTTGTTCATGTAAAATGTCCGATTCACACTTGTTTATACACTTTCCTACTGTTTCATCTGTTTTCCATCCTCTGTACCACTCCTGCAATGTCCCAACTGGGATAGCAGTATTTGTAAATAAAAAAAAATAATTTAAGTTACCTTGCGGCAGGAATTCGAACCGGCGACCTATAATCGAGGCTGCGGGTGTCCACCGAGATGTGCGAGACAGTAACTGCAACTTCAAGGCCTCAAATCCAACTTTCGTCTTCTTCATTACGGCTCCTCTGTTTCTCTCTCTCTTCTTTCACTTCCGCCTACGTGCCTTTCCTTACTGCGGTGTTCGGGTGTCCACCGAGATGTGAGGCAATTGCTGAGATTTCCTCTCCTCAAAAATGCGTTGCGCTCAAAGCTGTTTCGAACGGGCAAGGCGTCGCGCTGAAGGGGCGATGGCGTTCCGTGGACTCCCTGGCAGCGCTGCAATAAGCTGTCGCGTTCCACTCCATAAGGCGAATTCCAATTTTTTTTTTGTTTCCAGTAGATTAGCCAACATACATGGCTGTCCTTGACCGATCCTCAGTCTGGGTATGTTACATTAAAATTATGGATAACAGCGGCAACAAGCAGCGGGAGTTCGTCTCGTCATTCCACGCAAACGCGTTGTAAGTAACCTTAAAAGATTTTTATCAACAACAGCTGTTTCAGCCATAAACCCCCGTGACAGACAGAATATATCTAGCTGGTTATCGTACTATCACATGAGCAAGTGTTGACAGTCATTATATAGCTAGCTAGTTATCGCTATCACATGAGTGCTACACGTAGGCAGAAACAACGCATTAATAAATAGCAGCACCTGCGGAACTGCGCAGCCTGCCTGCAGCACGAAGCGCACGCAGTTTGGTGTCCGTATTCGAATTCCGAGAGCATAACTGGGAGGGCTAGCTACTCCGGTCTTCTTCGGCGTCACCATGAATCATCTTATCAGAATGAGAACGCCGTTGAAAGCTTGGTCTCTGAGAGGGATAGCTGTCATGCCGCCGACTACTTCAGCAGCCGGTACCTCAGGCAAAGAGCGCGACCCGAGGACCTTCCTATGGCTGAGGGAGCACAACTACAGGGATAACCTCAAAGCTCTGACCAACGTCCAGTTCAGGCGGCCTGCCGAAGCCGACGACCAGTATCTGGACGTGGGCTGCGGACCGGGCAACTTCGTCACGGAAGCTCTCCTGCCTCGTCTGGGCCGGTTCCGCCGACTCATTGCCACGGACAAGTCTGCGTCCATGGTAGAGTACGCCCGAAAGAACTACGCCCATCCTGCTGTAGTCTACGACGTCCTTGACATCGAAAGCGGTGATGTTCAGTCCATCGTGGACAAGTACGGGCAGTTCGACCGCGTCTACTCGTTCATGGCATTCCACTACGTTAACGACCTGGAGCGCGCCTACCGAAACGTTTTCCTGGCGCTGAAGGACGGCGGAGAGTTTATGGCGGTGTCTTTTACGGGTGCCGCCATCACAGACGTGTGGTACCAGCTTTGCTGTACTGAAGAATGGAAGCCCTTTCTATCCGTGAGTAATTCGTGCAGGCGTAGCCGGTTGTAGGCGTGCCAAGTGTATTGTGGAGAATGATTTTCTATCGTGCATGGGTTTAGACAGGTGCATGTTGCAAGCCGAAGCAAGATTCTTTCGCGGGCTAGTTGGTTCATGATATTTGGATTAGGTTGGTTTGAAGTGTCGTCATTGTAGGCAGTTGCGCCCCTGTCTTGCCATTTGCCCTCTCTCTGTCTGCTTCAATGAAGTGCTCACTTATTCCAAAGCACATGTTGTAAGAACTGGTGAGGGGCACTGATGCGCAATTCGAAATGTGCCCACCATACAAACAACTCGTTCCTTCCCGTGCAGTACCCTTCCAGCTTCACTGACTGTTTCCACTCAACTGAATTTCATTTTTTTAACATAGATCGATCACTGCTTCCTGGCTTCGTCATCAATCATATTGGTATTCCATCTGCCACAGGTTTTGCTTTTCGGTGCTCGCGTGCTTCAATACGAACAATGCAAACATTTCTCGCTCACTCGGTTATTGAATACTTTTTAATCCCGAAAGCTGCGGTCCAAATTATTTGCTTCATATTTGAGCGGTCTTTTTTTTTTGTGTGTGTGTGTGTGTGTGTACTTCCTTCAGAAAAAGGGATACAGAGTGCGCTCCTTTCTGACGTTTGCACAATCCTTACCTCGATATAATTATTCAAGTCACCTGCGCATGCACTGCCCCGATATTTCCCGCGCATGAACAGGGCAGCTTTTATGTTCTTCCTGCGTCGTGAATTCGACGTCCGTCGAAAGCACGTCCTCCTGTTTGCTGCCTCAAGGACAGACTTCATTTCGCTGAGGAGTTTGTAAAACTTTTCGGAATAATCGCGTTCATGCTGGAATGAAATTTTTGCTCGAAGAATAGCATGAATTCGGTAAAATCCCGCAGAATTGATCATGGGTCCCTCTCACCGCAAAAGCATTAGTGAAGGGATGTAAAGGCGCCACATGGGGATGGAAGCGAGGCTGCGGAAATATCCCTGTTGACAAACAGCGGTGTTGCAACTGCGGCCCGGCCACGTTGATGGTCAGCAGCGTGTTTTTCTGTATCCTTAACTATGCGCTTTGCTTAGTGGTGTCACTCCGTGTAGCTTTGCGAGTTTAGTACCTCATGGGGCCTCCTTCGTTTTGCTCCCAGAACCCGAAGAAATTGCTGTCCCAGCGGTTCTGCTACAGTGCACCCATACCGGAGACCGCGATAGCGGACATCGAAGAAAAGGCGGTTGCAGCTGCCGGGCTCGAGCTTGTGTCGTGCCAAATGTACAACATCTACTGGACGATGCCCGACGTCGACAGCTGGCTTGGTAAGTCCCGGACGAAGGAATTGTGGGTAATTAATTCGCACCACGCTTCGAAGCATCGGTTTGGATTGGTGACACACACGACGTCACGGATTCCTGGCAACTAATTTGTTTCCGCAGTAAAGGGGGAACGAAAATTAAAAGGATGCCTTACCGCTCTGGGATCCCAACAGCGGTCAAACCGCTCAGCCAAGGGTGGAAAAAAAAGCTCTGCGTCTGGCAGACACGGTTTTCTTTTTGTGACTGGAATGACAGGTACACACCTCATTAATATTAGTGCGTCCTCTCGTTTTAAGTACGGCTTATGTATCAAGGCTGGCACTACAATTTCTATAAGGCGCAGGCCAGCGTACCCTGCCAATTCAATTCCAATGTCAATCAGTTTTCCTTATTCGTTCTTAGTGCTTAGCTTGAACGATGCCATTCCCCAGTTATCTCTACGCCTGGGCGATAGACAACAAAGAAACGGGAGCTAGGCGTGGCGTTCCTGAGACAATTGTAAAGGAACGGAAGAATAATTGGAAGGAAATAAACATGAAGCCATCATATCGTATTACTACTCCGGAGCTGTTTCAAAGCAGTAGTTCTTTCTGCTTACTATTCTCATCGTTCGTGCGATAGGTGTGACCAATATTATTCTGACAGCGATATCTGCTAGTAGCGCCTTCTACGTCGTAGGGGTGGCCACGGCACGAGGCCACGGTAGTTACGAATCTAACTACGCAGAATCGCCATACACGATGAGCCAAAGCGGAGACGAAGCGACGCCATTTGTGACGGCGTCTACGTCGTTCACAGCACAAGCTGCACACGTACGATCATTGCAAAACCTACCACTGAGTCACGTGCATTACGCAGGGAGCATGAACGATGTAAATTTTTACACCGCTACCCGTTCTTAGCTCGTTCTTGAAAAATGTGCGTCATCAGCGCCGTCCGCATAGCCCTTCTGAGCACACTGCGTAGAGAACCCGCAGGTCAAAATCCACCTCGGACATATACGTGCAGTACCTCCCGAATACGAAGGGGATACTTTAACCACTAGAATAAATTTTGAGCCTGGGCTAGTAGGTTCATACTGAGGACAACGCAAAAAGGCTGCAAAGGACACCGCACAAACACTGAAACACAGGACGAGCGTTGTCCTGTGTTTCTTTCCTTCTGCTGCGTCCTGTTTAGTCTTTTTGAGCTGCCCTTTGATGGTTCTAACTACTAGGCCAACGCTGCAGTGGCTTAGTGGAAAGAGAGTATCCACTCTAGTCTGTCACGTTCATGTCTATCTCCATTTCTTCGCAATCAAACGATAGCTGACGCTGGGTAATTACCGCTACCAACTCGTAACCGTCCTGTGATTGTTTTTATGCGAAGCATATTACTAGAGCTACACTACAGCCCGTCGAGCGCGGCGGTGGAGCTCCTATTGACCTTTAGCGTGACCACGTGACAACATGACGTCACAGCAGAGGAGAGATGGGCTGCCGGCTCGCGCGGTCGGCCGCGGCGGTGGAGGCTCCACATCAGAGGCGCTGCAGCTGACCACATGACGCTACAGCAGCGGTATAAAGCTGAGCTTGCCTCACTCTCCGGGCATTTACGAGGCGGCCAGGTGTTGGGATGCCGCCTAGAAGCAGGGCTGATTTGAACGAGAAGCGGAAGCTTCAGCGTGCCACAGAGACCGATGAAAAGCGGGATGAACGTCTGGCTAAGCGGCGTGCTCAATATGCGGCTCGGCGACAACGTTCTACAACAACTGAAGAACAAAGCGAGGAACTTTACCAAGCCTAGCCATCAATATGCTTCGCATCTGACTAGGCCTCAGCCATTTTATTATTCTCTTTTTGCAGATTGCTACATTCCATTCTTCAGGCTTGACTCCGGGGTTCCTGAGGACAGGCGCGCTGACTTTCGTGATGCCTGCAGGTCGCTGCTTCTGAAAGCGACCATGGCCACGCCCAAAGGACGCCACCTGAGGCACAGTGTCATCCTCATCCACGCGCAGAAGCCCGCCTCGCCCGTGAGGCGAACATCCGACAGTTTCGTAACTCGCAAAGTTGTGATTTCTGCGTGACTGTGACGCAAGCATTAAAAAAATCGTGAACGGCTCAGGTCTACGTTTTCTGTGTGCGAGTCACTCCCGATGCGCTCGAGCCTCTAGCCGGTTTCTGACGCCGCCTTCCCGTACCCTTCACTTCCTAATCGTACGCGCTGAATGTAAACCCACTCTTGCCGCAAAATCTAGTTGCATCGTGTTCAGTATGCAGTTAGACTGCAGACTTGTTGTGCGCCAAACTTCACCCCCACGGGCTCCTCGTAGTTTGCACCAGCAAGCAAGTGAGTGAGTAATGCTGAGTCTTTTCTTGAGGACTCGATGAGAAACACGGATTCGAATGTATTAATCTTGTCGGTGAAGCACGTCAAGCGTTTTTGCGTCAGCTTTTAGTGACGTAATCTTTGGTATAGCCACAACGACAATCAGGTTTCTCCTTGCAACGGCCAAGAAGTGCGGAGAAGCTCGGCGATGGTCGCGCTGACGACGAGGTTTCACACTTCCGCTGTCTTTGCCAACGCACCACCGTGAGCCGTCGTATGCCACCAAAGAATGTTCAGCATGCTTTACATTCCATGGCGTTAGTTTTTTTCGTTGGGTAATGTACTTCCACCGTAGATAACATCGTCATTGCCTCCAACCGGCGCGATACGCTGCGTAGAAGCCTGAACATGGCGACGACTTTATTTGACGATTACGTCACCGTTACGAATGCTGGCACAGAAAAGCTTCTAATGCTTTATCTGAAAGTTTCACATATTCGATCTCTTTAAGCTCGTCGAATGCTGCAACTTTTCAGTTGCCGGTTAATTGTCATGCTCTAGGAACAAACCGGACTTGGCAACATTTGGGAATGGCTGCACTCTAGTGGCAAAAGATTCTTGCTTGCTTGGGTGCACACTACGAGTCGTACAGTCGTCCACAAACTTCTTTACAGCGCTCTGCTGTAAATTTCTGAAATTCTCCTCTGCATGGCGGGCATGATGCTGTTTTAAAGACACGAGGAGTTCAACGCAATCCATGGGAATGTGCATGCAGTATACGGTAGGGTCTCGCGAGTCCTGGCCACTCGTAAACGACGCAAGTGCACTCTGCGGAGCGCTGTTCGAGCGTTCTAGACAAGAATGTGGACCACTGTACAATCTACTATTCAACTGCAGTGTGCGTCGAGCGGAGCGTGTTTAACGGTGGCATTCACTCCTTCAAGCGCAAGGCTACGAATTGGCCGGACGTGACGGTGTTTTAAACATATCTTCACGATGCATCCGTACACAGGCAAGGACAGTTTGACCGGTCAAGCATAGGTAGAGAATAGACTGAATACTGCATTCACAACATCTTGAAATGATTGTTCATGTTTCGTTTACATCGGTTGTCTTGCTCACACTGAGGGCTGGCAAAAGTAGTTGCCAGTGGACGGTCGACGAGATAAATCAAAATTAAGTTGCAGGCGTCAAGGACCTGCACTTTGCTGATAACATGTAGCCCAACGTAATTTTCTTTCCTGTCAGTGTCATCTTAAGTCTGAAAGAGCAGAAATTTGACCTACGTAAGCAGTTGCACTATAGACGCTGTGACCGAGAACGCTTAGCCTAATCGTTGTGCCTACTGGGGCTACGAACCGGTTCCACGGCGAGAAATAGGAATATGCCGTACAGTATCTAAAATACTTCTTGCTTCAATATGCGCCGTGAGACGTAATGGGTGATGGTGATTCCATCGTTCCTCAATCTGAAGAAATAATCTGCGTAGTCTGCAACCTCATCAATTTTATCACGAATGGGTCATTCCATTCAACCCTTTGCCTGAGTTGTTAAAAAAAATCTTTTCCAACTCCTTCGTTCTGTCGTAGCCGTATGCTGTCTTCATCGGCTGCATAGCCAGAAAAGTTTTTTAATGCAGTAAGATATTTAACGCTCACATCTCGGCTTTGCAGTGTCCGCGAATTTTTGTCCTTCTATGCAAATCACCAGAACACTCCCGAACATAAAATACACCGGGAAGAACTTAACACCGGGTCGCGAACTTACACCCCTTGTGTGCGCAACGGAAAGCGTATCTGTAGCGCTTCCGTTCGGCGATCACCGCAGTGCTCGTGAGCGTGATTCTTAGAGGCGTTATCATTTGCGAAAATTAGCGGTCTACGTTAAACGTTGAGAAAAGACTTTCGTGGCAGAAAAGCAACGCGCAAGACCGAAAAGCGATGAGTGGACGATTGGCTGAACATGTCGCCTTAAAACAGGGCGACGCACAAAGAGAGAGAAAAAAAACGTGAAATCGAGTGTCCCGTCATCACCTCCATTCTTGTGTGCTGTGCGCTCTTGCCAAAGGAGAAATGGAGCCAAGAGACAGAAACACACGTTGGATGCTACATGAAATACTATCAAAAATAAGTTGGCCCTGTTGAAGAAGAGCAAAGAAGAATGGAAAAAAAAAAGGATGATGGGAAACTTCGCCCGGTGCCACGAACGCCTGGATAGGATTCCGACGTGTTGCGTGCACTGGAAAGATTGCTTTGCCTGCAAGCTTCTCGAAAGCGTACGTACTTTGGCGCGGTGTTGCCAAAATTTGTAAGGACACAACGCCGAGGGTGACCGTGTTTTCGAAATTCTAAAAACTGATATGGATATTACTTACGGTGGCTTACACGCCTCTCAATAATTAAGGAGCCTAACAGTAATAGTTAGAATGTTAACTATTCATTATTGGTTAACCAACCTGCTAGTTAGCGCGTCTTAGCTATATTCTGATGTACTGCACCACAGGCAATGCTATGCTGAAAAAAGCGCACTTCTAAATAAAAAGCCTACTTTTAAAAATTCGGTAAAGTGTTAGGTGAAACATCCAGTATAGCAGCACACGACATAAGCGGAGAGTTTGCACTGAGTGGAGTAAATCCGCTACAAAACATAAAGCGGCTTTAATGACAATGTACCCACGATTTCGAGCAGCGTGTGCTCGAGTCATCAACAGAACTAGTCCCCAGTACAGGAAATAAAAACCTTAGAAGCAAAGTCTGACGGTTCAAGCTTACGGCTGGAGATTTCGCCGCAAGTACGGCTCAATCAGTTTTAGTGCCAAAACACTACTTAACGCAGTCATACCCAACCAGTAATCTTGTGGCTTGCATGACCTAGAGGTAGATCTTGGCCAACCTGCAGAAATGAAATAAACATCGCAGCGACTGGGTTTCGAACTCGCGGGGGTTCGAGCAGATCAGCTTCGCTGGCCACTGCACAACAGCATTATGCTATCACCGCAGCCGATCACGCCTCGTGTTAAACTGCTACACATTCTCGCGCTGTGCATTGCACGTCGTTGTCTCCATCGAATTCCATCTGTGCCAAAAGCTTTCGCACGTCCTGCTCGGTTGAACTACGTTTTTTTGTTTTTGTTTTTTCAAGTCTTCAAGTCAAACACCCACTGAAGCGTATATGTGCGCATGTAGAATAGTAAGTATAATATGACCACTCAATATTGCTACACTCAGGATTAGAAAAAAGAAATTGGTAACTCCCAGTGTTTTTTTCATCTCCAGAAATATGGAGTGACACATCAATATCTGTATACCGCACCTATCCCCTTGTTGTGACAGCGATGTACAGCCATTTCCAAAAAGAAATAGCCAGAACGGTAACACTTTCAAACTGGCGCATGGCTGTTCTCGCTGGCTTTCGCCGTTAAAAAGGTTAGCGTACCTACTCTTTTCCTTTCGCTGTAACGAAACTTCGCTCAAGAGGGCCTATCGAGCCAGCGCGGAGGCATCCCTTCCGGCCCAATATATCGTGCACGCGTCGGCCGTGTCTTCGACCGAGGACACGAGCTGAGAGTCTCGTCCGAGGGCGAAGGGAAAGGGTGGCCCAGGCTCGACTACGCTCGTGGAGATCGAAGCAGGAAAAAAAGAGAGCGCCGAAAGAGGCGCGCCATTTTTCACGGCATCCTTCCGCCCCCGTCGGCGTCGTTAATAACCATATTCCGACGACAGCGCGACGACGATGCGTCCGCCACCGGCACGGCGCACTTGGGGCCACCGCCGACACGCCGACCACACCAGCGCTCGCCAAAGGGAACCGATAGGCGGCGGGGGCGGTGAGCCCCATAGGATCGCCGCCAACAACGCCAACAAAATCCCGAACAAACTGGGAGGCTTTAGCCAGGCGGGCATCGACGGCCCTCACGCGGCCATCTACGCCTCCGTCGGTCATCGTGTCCGTGCCTCACTTCCTTCTCCTCGTGCGTGCCTTCGTCTTATCGCTTGTTTTCTGCGCTCTTCTTCTACTCATTCTTTTCAGCGAGCGTGTACTTTCGGGACGTACTGTTCTCACCAGGAAGCCGCTGCTGGTCGTCCCCTAGCTCCATGTGTGTGTATGGGCGCGCGCGCCAGCTAGCCTGCAGATCGAACGGCGGGTCATCCATCATTTCCAGCTTCGCACGCGAAGACCTCGATTGTTTGCTGGATTCGTTTCGATTGGCTCTTGCCGACTTATTTTGTCCCGCTCTGATGGTTGCGAGAACGCCGCCTTCCGCCCACTGCGGTCTGTGTGCCGCATTTCGGGTTTGCGTGCTATCCTCTCTTTTTCATTTTTTTTTTTGTCTGTTACATTTGGGTTGGTTCTTCCCGTGGTTTTTGTGGCGGCAAAGAGGATTTCTGTGGAGGCCTAGACGCCTTGGTCCGAAACCATGGCTGCCGGATTCCCGGGAAGAACGGAGGTGCCGGCCCGGAGACCGGATGCGGAACCACTGAACACTCAGCTGTGAAGCAGTGAGTCTTCGCCGACAGGCGTTTCGGATCGAAACAGCGCTTCCTGGATGGCTGTTGTTGTGGTGCGAATTGGTGTGCTGTGCGCCTCGAGAATTTCTTTCAAGAATAAGCTAACCCGGCCGAGAATAGAATGAGCACTTCCACCCACGCCTTCATTGCTTTTCAGACTAAATAGTGGTTTGAACCACACGGTATACCCAGACCAGAGTCGCTGAGTATGGGTTTAGAAACGGCTCCTTGTGCGAAACATCCTGGCTTGTGTAAACGCGTATAGGATAACGTCTAAAGCTGCGGCCAGTCGAGGTATGTTGCTAGTTAATAACACGGACAGATAGCGGGCAAAAAAGTTTGTTAATATTTTTGGCCTTCTTGTCTCATTTGCTTTCTGCCAAACTGCTTCCAAACCCTGCTACATCACTTATATCGCAACATTTTTTTGTCTTGTAACGAAGTTTAAAAGGCACCTTTCTTTGGGTGCCTTTTACAGTGAAGGTGCTATTCTAGGTACTGTAGTGCCGGAGCCCACATTTCGCTGGCTGGCCTCTCTGGAAACAAGCGCTGCGCGCCCGCCGTCGCTCAAAGCAGGCCCAGACTCTCTCGGGCATGTCGCGACGTGCAGCGTGACTCATCCAGCCACGCCGGCGCCGACACGGACCCTTCCTCCTCTCCTCCTCTCCGTCGGTGCGAACTCCTCCGACGCTCGCCGGCTCTCGACCATTGGTCTAATTTGAACGGTGGCCAGTGATTGGAGGATTTGAACGGCTGGCTGCCGTAACCGTTACTAGCGGCTATAAAAACGGAGCCGCGCTGAACCAGAGCAGCAGACGGGCAGCAGAAGAGCCATCACGCCGGAGCTACGCTCGCCGCCGGGGCCGCCCTTCTTCTGTGTGCCTGCCCGTGGTGCTCATGACCCTTGTATCATGTAAAAGCCCTTGTACATACTGTACATAAAGTTCATTTGACTCACCGTCGCCTCGACCGTTTCATGGCTCGGACACCCAGTCCCAACAGTACCTTGCCTTTCTAGCTGCAGCGGTGGCTCAGTGTTTACAGCGCTCGGCTGCTGACCCGAAAGACGCGGGTTCGATCCCGGCCGCGGCGGTCGAATTTAGATGGAGACGAAATTGTAGATGTCCGAGTACTGTGCGATGTCAGTGCATTTTGAATTTTTCGGAGCCCTCCGCTATGGCGTCCCTCATAACCTGAGTCGCTTTGGGACGTTAAACCCCCATAAACCAAAAACCAGTTTAAAAAGTACATTATAAAGTGAAGTCTAAAACCGCGAGTATATATTCTCATGCCTCACTGGAAATGAATAAGTTCTTCCTGAAAGCCATTACCGAAGGCATTAATCGGGGTCTGAATCTGGGAACATACACCCCTTAAGGATACTTGTTTCTTCGGCTCCATCATAATCCTGAGTCCAGCTACGTCAACTAAAGGACAAATAAACCGATCTTCAGTTAACTCTCTCCTCTGCAACTGCGACCCCCGCAAACTTCAAAATTGTGCTCCTCCCCGCTTTAACGGGCTCCAAACGACGATAAATTACCTCGTTTCGCGACGCCGCATAACCACGCAGTGTGTTGAGAGACGTTCACCTGCGAACTCCAGTGGGCTTCCAGCAGGCAGGCTCGGCAAGCAGGCGGCGAACTCATCCAGCGGTCTGCGCACAGGTTTATACGTAGACCGCAAACTGCCGCCATAATGGAGTCCTTATACGCCGTCGTGCTACAGTTATCCGAATGACCGCGCTCGCCACCTGCTCGCCGCAGTCTGCTCGCGCACTCGGGAAGACGGGTTCTCGGTGGGAGGTCTACGAGCATGTAACAAGCTCCTGTCCGCGGGAGGGGCGCTAAAAATACACACGCACACACACAGCGCACGATTATCGCGTCCGCCTGAAACTCGTCCGGTTTGATGAGGCCCTTGCGAGGCTCACGATCTTTCGAAAGGCGAGCCCGCTACGTCGGATTCCGAGAGCCCCGCAACGAGCCGCCGAGTGTGCGTTCCATAATAAGCTGTTAAGCCAGTTGCACGCCTCTTGTTTTTAGCCGAGAGTTGCTGAACTCGTGTGCACTGTGTTGTCCAACTTACTTTGGCCGCCCACTGAAGACACTCTCTCTTTCCGGCTCCAGTTTTCCTAGAGGCGTGAATATTTCAGATGCTTGGCTGCAGTTAGCGCCCCAAGTCTCCTCCTTGTGTCACGCATCTGACGCCTCGAGCTGATTGTGAAAGATCGCAGTTGTTCCCCCCTTGTGGACGCTCAGAAGAGCCCCGATTTAATGAGAAGTATCACGTGCTCCAGGAGACAGCGCTTGCCTTGGGGTCGTTGCTAAACTTGGCCCCTGTCACCGATGGAACAGGCTCGACACCTACTTCGCGTTGTTTCACTCAGGTTTGTTTCGTTTTCTTTTGTTTTCGGGCATGCTGCAAGCCGCAAAATCGTAAATTATGTTCAACGGCAGTTTTGCGTGTAGCAGTACCTGTGTGCGTTGGCAAGATGCAAACATAAATGCGTAATCACTAGTTTTGAAGCCATTCTTATCGGCACACCCCGGGGAAGAAACTAAAAGCTCGTGGTTCGATTATGTATGTCTTTGTTATCGGTAGGAAGTGCCGCATTAATCATATGCCGTCAAATACCAGGAAAACGCCCCCCCCCTGCCCTCTCCACCCCCCACCAAAGAGATAATTCAACCAAAATTGTGAAGGGGGGGGGGAGGGGGGGGAGGAGGCACTTTTTCAGTTCCGCCCCAATATCCAACATAACCCCTAAAGAAAATGGCGGCCACTAAAAGTATGCAATACAGTCTGCACTGCTTTAGCAAAACTGATTTTCGAATACTGTTTCCTTACTGTCTTTGTCGTTTTATTCAATCACAAAGCCGTCTAAGGATTCATCAGTATCCGACCCAAAAACGAGGCCAATGCATTTGTCCTTCAGCCCATCGCGGTCTTTCGGGACCACGGCGCCAAAGTCGGCGAGCCGATCATGCAGCTCGCCGTCCTCAGACACATCGAGCGCGCTCGCGATCCTTAAGCCGTTGAAGAAGCGGGCAATGGTGTCTTATGGGACGGCAGTCCACATCTCTAGCATGTCCTGTCGTGAAGGCTTCCATACGCTTCCTTTCGGCGTTTTCTCGCCCTTCGGCATACAGGCTTTACAAGTTCGCCAAAGACTGGAACTGCCAAAGACTGGAACTGCCAAAGACTGGAACTGCTTGTTCTAGAACACGTCGGCAGACTGAAGAAGCCTGGTGCAACTGGCTGGCACGTACACGATGTCAGTGCAGCACTCCTGAGGTTCGTCTTTTGCCGCTCGAGCTTTGTGTATACGTGCCTGATCCGACACCAGAAGCCGCCGGTCGTCATCAGTGTTCGGACCCCACATTTTGGTCGACCATTCCTGGACTTTTTGACGTCTTCCAGTGTTTTTTGCGTTCGCTGAAAATGAAAAAAAAAATGCTGTTTAGCACACGAGCTCATAGTCAAGCATGCTATTTTTCTTATGTAAAATAGCAAAACAAATTCTCCTCACCTGGTACGCGAAGACTCACGCGGACGATCACTGGAATTTTTCCCTTCGGCTCTTTCAGGATGACGAACGGCGGCAAATTGTGGCCACAGCCGCAGGCTGCTAAGGCAACCGTGGAGCCCCGCCTGGCACAACCGGCGTTGGCAATCCGGACAGTGCGGTGCCTTCGCCGTAGTGTCCATTCAAACCATGGTCTGAAGCATGTTCGCAATGCTGTACGGAGTCTAGTCGTGGCGACTTCACGGAAAGCCAATTGCCGAATGGAATGCTCGCGACTCCTCCGCGTAGTCCTCGAACACTTTACGACTTTCATTCTTTGCGCATGGATACACCGAACTGCATGCTGCCATCTGCCCCTAGGTGGGCCACTTCGGAGGCAGCTGGCCCACCTGACTCCTAGGGTTGCTCTCTGGGGACCACCTGCCAGAGCCATGCTCGGGATTTGTCGCTCGCAACGCCGACAACGCCGACGCCGTATTTTCTGGGGAACAAGGCCTCTAATGCTATCGCGTAAAATAATAGAAAACGTGCATTTTTTTCGAACACAGCTTTTCTTTACAACAGTGATTAAATTTTTTACCCGATTTGTCTGTTTAATTGCTCTGGTACGCCCGAAATGTGTGTGTGAGCAGGCGGGCATTATGGTATGTGAGAGTGTCTGAAGAGGTCTCTCCCTTCCGTTATGAATTTCCCAACCTATGGGAGATGGCGAATGTTTTATATTGTTTTATGTGTTGGCAATAATTTTCTTTCGGAGCAATAATACACGGCAAAAATGCATGTATAAATTCTTGTGCTTTTGTTTCTAATAAAGTTGTTGGAAGTTAGCGCTGTGTGTGTCTACTCTTTCTTGGTCCCTTGTCCTGTTCGCTCTGCCGCTGCGGTGGCTCAGCGGTTATGGTGCTCGGCTGCTGACCCAAAAGACGCGGGTTCGATACCGGCCGCGGCGGCTAGAATTTCTTTGGAGGAGAAATTCTAGAGGCCCGTGTACTGTGCGATGTCAGTGCACGTTAAAGAACCCCAGGTGGTCGAAATTTCCGGAGCCCTCCACTAAGGCGTCTCTCATAGCCTTAGTCGCTTTGGGAGGTTAAACCCCATAAACTAAACTAACAGTTCGCTCTATTGCTCCGAAGTATGAAGCAACAAGCCCGAATTTCAACGTTGTTAAAGCAATTTTTTTTCGTTTATAGATACCTTTATTATGTTGCAGAGCTGATGATTGCTGTGTCCAGTATTGATGTCTGCCAATCGTAGTTATAATGCAATATATGTTTCCGCAGCTGTTCAAGCTGTTCTCAAAGCTTTTTATTCCCAGTTCCCGCAATCTTCAGGACGGAAAATAGTCATTGTTATCGTCATCGTCACAGCTGAAAAAAGAAGGGGAGGGGGGGGGGGGGGGGTTCTATCCAGAAACACGAACAGGTGGAGAATAAATTCACCTCGTTGCTTTCCTACCGGGAGTGCGAATTAACCTCAGTGCAGCCAAATGCACAAATTTAAGGCGAGAAATCAGACCGTGACGTGCTTTGAACTGCACACAGGCGAATGACAAATTAATATTTAAATTTCAGGGTCAGTGCTCACTTGTGCCTTGCAGTTGCACACGGACCTATCTTTCCCAAGTTCAATGGACTCAACAGGAGAACCTGTGAGGCAAGAAATTAATTGAAAGAAAAAAAAAGAGTGAAACGGGAAGACAGAAACGCGAAACGAATTTGTGTGCACACAAACAAGTGTAAAAAATAGCAGGAGAGAGAGAGAGAGAGATAGACAGAAAGAGTTTAAATGAGAGAACCATGCGAACATCTCCGAGACATATTTCGAAAACCGTGCGCATTAATTTCATATATGGCTCCAAGCGCAAATCCAGCTCCGCAAAAAAAAAAAAAAAATAAACAATCGCCACCGCATAGAAGAGGCATAAACTTGCGCTCCGCCGGGCAAGTTATGGATTTCAGGAGAAAAAGTGCCTCGGTCGGAAATGTGCTTAGTTGAGGAAAAGCACGAACTTTGGAACGAAAGGCAACCAGCGGCTGGAGAGGCATAACGTTACGCTCCGAGAATTTGGCTTATTGTTGCCTCCTATCGTATTCAGAATCGGAGGCTCTTTGCGCAAGAGCCCACTGAAAAAAAAAGAAGCTAAATAAATAAAACAAGGAATTGTGTGTGGGGAAGTGCGTTGCAGAGTGTGAAAGCAGGGAAAACCAAGGCCTGCCATCCGATAAAAAGATCAAAAAAGGAAAGATTGGTGCTCTGGAAAGTGCTCTGTGCGGAACTGAAACGTCATTAACGGAAGCGACGGGTAAAAACGGTGTGATAAACCTGTTCTTTCTTCTCGGCCCAAACCCAGTCCCCAATACGGGCTGTTAATTTTTTCTTCACGAGCGCTTCTTTCATTGCTTTCGAGCGCTTCTTTCAAGTTGCGCAATTAAAAAAAAGGTTCTTAATGCTTTTACCACAGTGTCGAGTGTAGTTGAAATCGATGTTTCACCTGAGTAGCACGGAACCTGAACAAAGGCACAGACAGCGTAAGGATATAGAGAGCGAAATATATGGGTCATGAAGGTAACGTTCAACATAAGTTCAGGTTATTATGCGGGATCTAAACTTTCGCATTCAGGTATTAACCAAGAGGTACAACCCCTTTGACTTGTATTTCAGGTCGATACGCTGACGCGGTCGTCATGGGTGCTAAAAACTGCTTTGCCAGCAGCTGAAATCGATATCGGATTGCAGCAACGTTCAAATAAAAAATGCACATGTAGTCAAAAAAGAATGAACGGAATCACAGATGCCAAAATATATGATTTCTTCGATAGTATTTACGGCACTCTCATGAGATTCTTCGCAAGTTTGCTCCTGTTGAGCCCGGGGACAGGAATTTATCAGAAGAAAGGGCTATTATTCCTCATTAAGGACCAGGGAACTGAGGACTTCCTGCAGTAACGCAGAATACGCCCAACGTAGCGGCGTAAGCGAAGTTTTGGACGTCGCTAAAAGGCAAAACAGCGCAACAAATCCGGAAAAAGCGGTGAAGCTTCTTCTACCAGTCTTCGTTATTTACAACTCCGGGGAAGGCAGAGGAGTCTGATCTGGAAAGAATGGCTTCCCGCGGAGCTTATGCGTTTATCGAGAGAGGCGTCAAGGCGGCGAAAATGCATTCGCATAATTCTCTCGAGCAATGCATATTGAAGACGTCGCATATCCCGGTCGAGATTGCAACAAAAGAAAAGAAGAAAGACAACAGTGCGAAGCAGAACACACTCACTCTACACCGAATACACAGACTCTTATTTAGCGGGCAAAGATAAAAAAAAAACGGTGAAAACTTTCATTAAAATAAAGAAACAAGCAAACCGATGAGAAGGCAGTGCATGCCTTCGGCAGAGAACAACAAAACGGGTAGCCCCGATGGTGAGAAGACATTTCTCCTTCGTAGCGACTTCTCCCATGAGAGGATCGGTAAGCAGGAGAAGGAGGGAGCGGTCGGAAAAAAAAAATTAAAGGGAGAGGGAGAAGATGCGTGCGGCCATGTGCAGTGCTTTTGAATCCGTACAAGCATACAGAGATTTCATTTCACACACTATCGCTTCTGTAAGGTCGCCGTCGTCTGAAGAGAACGGAAGGAGAATGTGCGGAGAAGCCGATGATGGAGAGAGAACGGGGGAAAGGGGTGGAATGGGGGGAAACGGACGATGGCCGTCGTTCTGGTCTGTTTGTTTCATTTTTTGAACCTTCCAACTTATTTACACACTTCGGCTGCCGTCCGCACCTACCCTCCCACCTCCTCCCTTCCTTCTTTCCCCTTTTCTCCGATTTGTCCCCTTTCTCCCTCTTCTGAGCTCCTCGTTGTCCTTTTTGCCGGCTCTCAATGTTTTGCCCTCATCAAGTTACGTTCCTTAGGTTTCATTTTTTTTTTCTTCATAGAGATGAGGCAACGCTAGCGCGCGTATCCGAGGAAAACTGCCGTGCTCCACGCGAATGAAGTGAAGAAAAACGTGGCGACGCGCAGGCGAAGGAACGTGCGGGCGAAAGAACTGAAAAGCCAGATATGGTTCCAGAATGCGGAAAACGAGTTTTGAAAGTCGTCCGCGTGCCACTCGCACATATAATATCTATACGCGTACGAATACGCGCGTGGCGCAGCCTTTTCGTATTACGAGTGAAGAAAATAAAAATAAAGAAATCCTCCCAGCGATGACAGCGCCATATACGGCGGACGAGGGCCGAGGGGAAGGAGAGGAAGATGACTTTGCTCTTTGCTTTTCCAACGCGTGTTCGCGACATTATTTTTCATCTTTATTAGAGAGCGCTCTCTTAAACAAAAGACGAATACTTTGCCTCGAGGCGGTGAGAGATAAGTATTACTCGCGCGGTATGCTTTGTTCACATCTGGGCACGCTACGTGCGCGTCGGTCTGTGAGGGCCGTGTCTTTTTACTTATTCTCGCAGGATGATTGCGAGATTTGTTCTTCCCTATTTAGTTTCCGACATCGGCTTTATTTAAAGTTTGCTACTTTGGAACTCTTTGTCGTTTGCAGTTCTACTCACTCGCGACGCGCGGACAAATACTTTACCCATTATATGCGTTTATGTGCGCCCTTCCTCTCGAACGGCCGGAAATATGCGGAGCGCGCGGAAGGACGTCGAAAATTGTTTCGCAGAGCGAGCCTTTGGGGCTTGTACGCAAAGGAAACGGCTGCAGAGAGAACGAGAAATGTGCTTAATGACTTCAGGCTGCTCGTGAGCAACGTTGGAAAGCATCGAAATACTGAGTCGAATGAGCGATGTTATTTTTTTTTACTCTCTCTCTCTCTCTAGTTTTTCAATTCCTGCAGGCCTAAGCTAATTCAATGCGCTCGCAAGTAGCTGCAGAAATATACGCGGTGGAAATCAATTGTACGGAAGAGTACACAAACCGCCGACGGGAAAGGTACGTTGATGAAATGTTCGGCTTTAATGCGTAACTATTTAGAAACACATACCTCAAAGACGAACCCTAACTAACCGTATCTAGCCAGCTTGAAAATGAAGCACTGGAGACTGCGTGCAATCTGCTGGGAGAGCCGTTCGACGGGGTTTTGTCGAGCGTTTTTTACTAAGTCGAACCTCATTATAACGAAACTGAAGGGGCTCGGTGATTACTTCGTTATAGCCTGTGTTGATCGAGTTTCCAAGGGGAATCGTCAATTCTTCGTTATGTTCATTATTTAGTCATATACCGTTTTGTTATAACGAGGTTCGAATTGCGTGGGCATTCGAAGCCGAATAGTCGGGCCCGTGCGTGGGCATTCATTACTGGTCTAGTGGTCTTATTGAAGACCACCTACGGCGAGTGAATTTGCATCACCCATAGAGAGAGAGAGGGAGAGAGAGAGGGAGAGAGAGAGAGAGAGAGAGAGCAAACTTTATTTGTCCAACAAAACAGACCACGCCTAAACCCCGGGGCAGGAACCCAGGGTTCGGGCGGTCAGCTTAGGTGCAGGCCGGAAATGAGCCATGGGATATACTCTGCAATCACTTCTTTTCTGCAGCTTGCGGATTCTACGCAGAAAGAAACGTGGCTGTTGCTACGCCGATGAACGGCGCACTTTCAAGAAGCATTTTTTTAGATGCCAAGAGAAAACTGCATTGCAGACGGCATTTTTGAAATGAGCGTGTTTAAAATCAGGGCCACTGCGGTCATCTGGCTGATTCAGTGAATTTTGTAGTGGGCTCGCAAAACTGATTCCAAATGAATAACTTGACCCTTGTCCCAACAGTTTCATCTTACTATTGCAGTTCACCAAATTAAATGAATAAATAAAAAGGAAAAAGAGATGCCCCCCCCCCCCCCCTTCCCCCCGACAAAAAGGACCAACATGGAGAGCGGGCCCAGCCGTGGGCTTCTGGTGCCAGTTTTTGGACTCTCCTGCACTCTAAACACGAATACGCCTATATGGGTGTAAAAGAGTAAGCTGTCCTCAAACGCCCTCCGGTTTAAAAGGCGGTGCGCTAGAGGACAGATTACTCTCTGTTTACCCCCTTCTGTTTAGAGTGGGGACTTTGAAGGCGCCTAGTTTTCCTCTTTGAGTGATTACGTTGCGCGAGAACATACTACGTGACTCAGGCTCTCGTGACTGACGTCTACATTGATCTCATGACTACAGACAGCGCATTCTCATTAAATAAGCCAACAATTTTGCACGGGACGCACACTATTAGGTCATGCTTCATGTCCTTCAGCTCTCCTAATTGTCCTATACTGCTGCTACGAACTACTACCACCAGCTACTGCTACTAACTACTAATGCTACAATGAACTACTACTACTACGGCTCTCAATCTGAGGCCCAAGCCCGGCCCGGGCCCGAGACCTGGAGCCCGAGCCCGGCCCAGGCCCGCGGCTTCAAGCCCGGGCCCGGCCCAGGCCCGCTAAATTATCGCTCTAGCGAGCCCGGCCACGCCCGTGAATACCGGAGTGAAGCACAGCACGGGCCCGGCCCGGCCCGTTTCACAGTAACGCTTGAGGTACGAGGTCTGTTAAAAAAGTATCCGACTTTATATTTTTTTTCGAACACCTGATGGATACGAAACAAGAGCGCTTGCATCAGCCGACCTTGAACCTTCGTGCACATGCACGAATTTTTTCCCGCCCACCGATAGCGTCAGTCGCTGGGACGCAGCGTTTGAGTGAGACAGTGCGCAGTGCTCTCGTCGGTTTTTTAATCCAAGGAAAATGGCGGAGCGACAGGAGCAGCGTTACTGCATCAAATTTTGCCAGAAACTGGACGACAGCCAAGTGGAAACCGTTCGGAATATTCAGTACGGCTGTCGGGGAAGATGCTATGAGCAGCACACAAATTAAAAAGTGGTAAAATTGGTTTAAAGACGGCCGCACATCGGTGGAGAGCGAGCCACGCTCCGGTCGGCCATCAACATGCCGAAATGACCAGGTCATTGCCGAAGTTAACGCTGTGGTGATGCGGGACTGTCGTGTGACTATCCGAGAAATTGCGGAAGAGGTGGACATCAGCAAATTTTCTGCACATTCCATTTACACCCAAGATTTGGCCATGGAGAGAGTTGCCGCGAAATTCGTGCCGAAGCTGCTCACGGTGGACCAAAAGCAGCTTAAGCAGCTTCGTGTTGAAGTCTCACAGAACATGCTGAATTCCGCAGACAGTGACCCCGACTTCATCAACACCATATTCACTGGTGACGAGTCTTGGGTGTACGGGTATGACCCGGAAACCAAATCCCAGTCGTCGTAGTGGAAGCATTCCACGTCGCCAAGACCAACGAAGGCCCGCCAAGAGCGCAGCAATGTCCAAGTGATGTTGACAGCTTTCTGTGACTCCCTCTGTGTGGCACACCACGAGTACGCACTCTACACGGTCAAATAATGACCAAAGAGTGCTACAGGGATGTCCTCCGTCGCCTACATGGTGCTGTGCGGCGCAAGAGACCGGAGTTGAGGTCAACAGGAAATTGGCGCATTCATCACGACAATGCTCCTGCACATTCCTCGCACTTGATTCGGACTTTTCGGCAAAAAAACCAGACTTCTGTAGTTCAATAGACTCCTTGCTCTCCTGATATGGCCCCCTGCGGCTTCTAGCTGTTTCCCAAAATCAAGAGGCCATTGAAAGGAGCGCGATTTCAGACAAGAGAGGACATTATGGCTGCAGCGACAGCTGAGCTAAACTCCATTCCGAAAAGGGCCTTTTCGGAATACTTCCAACAATGGCAGCACTACTGGGAGAAGTATGTGGAGTCCCAAGGAGACTACTTTGAAGGTGATTAGGTTTCCAACGCTCCAGTTATGCCAGTTTTTTTTCTTCGGCCAAAGGTCGGATACTTTTCTAACAGACCTCGTATACTGCTCACTCTGCGCACGTAGGCCGCTACTAGACCGATAAGAAACTGGCCGAGAAAGGCTCTAAAACCTCAGTTTTGCTTGCAGAAAGTTGGTTCTTTTTAACCCAGAAGGAATTGATTAAGAATAGTGCTCGCCAGGCACGTCTTTTGGACAGTGATCTCGTGTAGGTGTGCAAAGATAAACTCTGAAGTTCCGAGAGCCAAATAAAAATAGTTACATACGCGCGTAATAGACTACTTTGCATCCACCGATGATTTAAATCAGTTATATTTTGCCGCCGGGAAGTATAAACATTAAAGCTGCCTAGCAAGCAGTGGGATGACATTTGTTTAGTGAACGTGATCTTACAGGTTGAACTCATAGCCGAACTGGTCGCCTTTCAGCAGAAACGAAAAGTTAAAAGGGTTGAGTATTTCACGATGTGTGTTTTGTAGACTATAAGCGTCCTAAACTAATATGTTCTTCGCGAATGCATTTCTAATAGTGTATGGATATGTTTTGGGATGACGAACGATCAATGGCCGATTAAGACCGGTTGAATCTTACTCTTACTGGTCGAGCAGAAGATAACGCACGAACCACGTGATAACTTACAGGGCAAAACACTTATCATGTCAACCAGGCTGAAGAAGCGAGAAGGGATAGATGTGGTTATGAGATGAGATTTACAAACTCTCGCGAGCTTTTGTGGCTATTTCATTTACGAGACGTTCCGGTCAGCTGATCAAAAAGAAAACCAAACGCGATTTATTTTGGGAATTTTCTCACATGAGAAAAATATCGCTATAAACTGTTACTGCTACTATTGGCGCTATTGTTGCTTGCTACTTCTGTTACTGCTATACTATACTACTATTACTACTACTATTATTTTGACAAATGGTGACGATTACGACATCTGCTAGCCTTGTAAAACGTCGCTGATGCAACTGCCTCTGAACGGAACTCTGCTGTTCTTCTAAAACATCACTTCGCACGCTTGCGGACTTTCAGTCCCCTGCTATACCGTAGTACATAGCAATAGGAGAGCATCGCATTGCGAAAGCGGCCCGTGTTTGCTCTCCATCGAAATTCGAGCGGCCGGAAACACGCAAACAGACCGTACAAAAGGAGGGCGTTGCGAGTTGACTCGGGTACACTACCACCCCGTCGGGAGGCGTAAACGCGCGGCGCGATGGACAAACACGCACTAGGCAAGCGCTCGCGTAGGTGCGTTGAACCTCGGCAAACAGAGATCTCAGAACGCAGCAGAATTAATTACGGGCGCACCGACGGCTCCGCGAGACCCGTTCCCGACGCTCGGCGGTCGTATATTATCTTCTCCGGCAGCACTCTGTCTCTTCTTTGTGCAGCCTGCTCTTGGCGGCTGCTCGAGGGGCTTGCGACGCGAGAGATGCCAGATGTATTCGTCCGGAAGTAGGGCATTTGCTCAGTGTGAAGCATTCTGATGATGAGAGGTGACCGTGGTTTGGTTTGCTGAGTGAATGAGCCAGTGAGCGAGGGAGTTATATTGAGTGAGTGAGTTATAGCGAGTGAGTGATAGTAAGGAATAATGAGTGAGTGCGAGTGAGTTATACTGAGTGATAGTGAGTGACATTGAGTGAGTGAGTGAGTGTGAGTGAGTTATACTGATTGGTAGTGAGTGACACTGAGTGAGTGAATGCGAGTGAGTTATACTGAGTGATATTGAGTTATATTGACTGAGCGGGTGAATCAGTGAGTTATAGTTAGCAGTGAGTGAGTGAGTGAGTGAGTGAGTGAGTGAGTGAGTGAGTGAGTGAGTGAGTGAGTGAGTGAGTGAGTGAGTGAGTGAGTGGATGAGTGAGTGGATGAGTGAGTGAGTGAGTGAGTGAGTGAGTGAGTGAGTGAGTGAGTGAGTGAGTGAGTGAGTGAGTGAGTGAGTGAGTGAGTGAGTGAGTGAGTGAGTGAGTGAGTGAGTGAGTGAGTGAGTGAGTGAGTGAGTGAGTGAGTGAGTGAGTGAGTGAGTGAGTGCACATGTGTGACCCAATTTATATTCGATGGCTATGTTTCAGCGGAGGGGCAACAAGCAATCGCACCACTAGTGGTGCCGGTTAAGGAACGCGTTGTTAGTTGTTAGCGCTCACAGATAAGCGACGTGCGACATCACCTTGCGATGCACCCTAACAGCGTTACGCTCTTGCGAGAGAAAGAACGCGAACAGAACACCCTGGTTTCAAAAATTTTGAGAAGTTAAACTTTGTGCATGCCTCAATGCTTGTAGACTCTAGTGTGCTACTTTGCCACAAGACGCAACCTCATCGTGGCAAACCCCACAAGCCGACATTCAGGATCAGCACATCCATGTTGCAACAAGAGGAGGATGTTGAACTGGCGCCGTTTTAAGATCAATTGCCGCATTTATACGAATGCAAGTATGCCGCATTACTTAAACTTTGAAAACGTTGAAAAAGTTTTCAACTTTGAAAAAAAAAAAAGTTTCAGCTTTGAAAAAGTTGGAAAGAAAGCTGTCTACTGGCGTGCTTGTCTGCCTGCAGTCGGTAATGCAGCTGAAAACCTGTCCTTCGCTTTCGAGGTAATAGGCGCTGGGACGTATCCTTGCATTCGGTTCCAGTTATAGCTGTTAAAATACGGCACAGCTAAGTTTTGCGTTGAAAGTGGAAGAAAGTAAGAATAAATAAAAGTTCAGAGCCGAGATGTGGGACGAAGGAGAAAGAGTTAGAGAGCACAGGATAATAGTTAGGCCTTGCTCTTGGCACAGAGTAGATTACACTCACTTATACGAGCTAAGTTCCGTCGTTGACCATTTGTATTTCTTACTGGGTACTTTGATTAGCAGTGACAATGATGATACTCTTCTTGTTGCAAGGACGTTTATCTTAAGAAATAAGTTGAAATTACTACCAGAAACTACTCTTCGAGGTCATTTTTCGTCCAGAGGTACAGAACACGGTTCGGCGTGTTATCCAGAAAAGGCACCGTTAGAAATCACCGACTGTACCAGCGATAGTGCTACAGTTCCGAACAGAAGGGAGCCCAAAGCGCCAAAGATAGAAGTTAGTAAAGAAGGATTACATGAAACCAAGCGCAAAGCCCCTAACAGAAGATTGATCCGCCTGATTCATCAGTGTGTCAGAAATGTACGAGGAAGCAGGGAAATCAAGATGACAAAAAATATTGAAGTACTATGTGCCCCTTTTTCTCTCCCTTTCATCCTCCTCCTTTTTTCGCGAAGGAGGAAATCCAGCATCCCTCAAAGTTCCGCAGGCGTGTACCAACAGTAATGCTTCCTTCGTAGTGAAAAGTTAAAGCGAGTGAAAGTAAAAAACAAAAAAAGACAGGTGGTGTTAATATTAGTTATAACATCAAGCGGGACCTTCTTTTGACGCCATTTATGATTACTGAGAGCAGATGTTGCTGTAACTGAATGGCTGTAAAGCAATTCAAGTAATACAGTTAATTTTCAAGATGATTTCTAATCTAAGGAGCTACTTCTCGGGTCTTGTAATTTAGTAATGTAATGACTTAGTTTTGGGCAGTGATTCTGGAAGCTAAAGCTATTAATTACTTCTCTTAGTGTGTGCAGATATTTTATTTCTCGTTTGCAGGGTCGAACACTTCGAAAGCAGGAGCAATGTCCGAAAACCTGGGCCAGCAAACCAGCGCAGTTGCACACGCGGGCGATTTTCAATGTGTGCGAGGCCTCAGCCGCCACCTTGGAACTGGGAAATGGGAAAGCTACATAGCTATTTGCGCTTCATACGAACCCTAAGCATACCGACAAGGGATTTTACGATTTTTTGGTTCTACCGAAGTATATATTTTTTTTTCGTCATTCACAACACAGGGTTGCCCCAAATGCATCAGCAGAACTGCTATTCAGCAATTCGAAGGACACCCCATATTCAATGTAGGGCGAAAATATTGACGCCCACTTTGAAGCTCCGCTGAACTGCAATGCGTTAAACTGAGAAATCTAGAACGATCGCAGGAGCAAAGTCCAGTTTACTCTCTTGTTTGTGTGAAAATCAAAAAGTAATTTAAAACTAACTCTAATTACTTTCTGAAAGTAAATGTGATGTAACGTCATTACTTCTTGTTAGCAGTAATTGGTAACGTAATTTCATTACAGATTCGAAATTTCTAGGAAAGTGATAAGCAATTTAATTTAACTACGTTTCGAAAGTAATTTTGTCACGTGTGATTGAGAGTCAGTTCAATAGGCGAGGTTCACTCAGTGGGCTCGCTGCATGCAATGACGTCATTATGTGCGTCAACTGTCCACGACACATAATAGGCTGGAGCTAACTACTCAAACGTGCATTTCACCGTTCGCGCCGGCTAATTAGGTTATGGAGCTTAACCATTAATTTTCCTTCATTACTCTTTAGGCCGCAGCGGGCGAACAAGAGCTACCAATAGCGTATTTGTTCGTGTTCCGGACTTTCTTTTTCTTGCCCCAAACTAAAGTTGGCTTGACGTCACGTATTTTTCTTTCCCAGTTCAGTCTCCACGCTTGACGTGTTCTGACGTGTCTGCCGCATGCCCTAGGACCAAAACGCCGTTATCAACGAACATCCATTAGTTGCCAAGGCAACGAACATAAATAAATGCCATTTTCTTTGCAGTTTCCGTGTCTCTGAGCTCGAAGAAAAAAAAAACGAAAAAAAAAGAGGGAAATGAAAGCTGGTATTCGAAGAACAGCGAGCCAGCTCGGGCCGAGCATCAGCTTTCAACTTCCTTCTCTCCATCCCCCAATCCTCCCTTCCCCCTTTCCTGCGCCTTATGTTCCTGCATAAAAAATTCATTCACTGCGCTAAGAGCCAATCATTATCGTACATTTTATTCTCCGTATATCGGCGCGCATACACGTTGCACTTCCCGCCTGAGGCGCAAATAAAGAAACGAACAAATGTCAGACGTAGATGTTCACAGAAACCCTTCATCATCGCAAATCGCGCGCGAGACACAAAAAGCACAAACACACACAAACTGCACACGGCTGCCCGACGACCTCATTCGGCTTCTCGACGCGTGGAGCAAACGGATACGGCACACATCAATGGGCATAACCATCGGGGGCGTTTGTGGATTCGCGTCGTCGAACCAGCACGGCTGAAATGTGCGTCCGTTCGGCGTGCATATATAACTGGGACACGGGCCGACGCGCGGCAAGTTGAATTCGTTTCGGAAAGCGCCCGTGTGAACGCGGCAGGCACGAAATAGAAGCGAGGCGGGAGATTGGGGGAGGGGGGGGGGGGGGGGCTGAAACGGCGTGAACGCGAGAAAGATTCACATTCCTCTCCTCCTCGACCTCCCTTTCCGCCCAAAAAGGCGCCGAGCGACCGACGTCGAATATGCATTATGCATGACGCGCTAAATACGACTGCCATTTGCGCGCCGAGTTTCCTTTTTGAATGTGTAACCTTCCGCGGCACATTGCGACGCGCTTCATTGCAGTTGCGTTGTACAGGCCCTTTCGCGTCTCTGTGTGTACACTGCAGATCAAAACATCTCTTTTCTTTTTTTTTGCCTTCTACTCCTCGGTGAAAACGCGGTGCTACGCAAGCGTGAATGCAGGAGTGATATATGCGGAATGTGTACACGAAGGGTGATGAAGCGTGGCGAACGAGATCGAAAACGCGCCCCTGAAAATAACGCGATTGAGTGTGGCATATGCGGCGGGCAAATACACCCTTTCATGGCTGGTAAGAAACAGAGATTAGAATGTCCCATTATCATGAGTGATCACTGAGCACAGCACAAGAATACCGATAAAAATACTACACGGGAATAACAATGGGGTATGTTTTAGTTTGTGCGTGATGGCAGCCTACGAACGTGACAAGACAGCAGGCTGCAAAGATGAGTTTGGAAGACACTTTTGTGGCAAAAAAAATACTGGTTTAAAAACCAGTAGCAAGTCGAAGTATAGCCGCTAGGGTCGCTGCTTTCGCGGCGTACCGCTGGCGCTGCGGTTTTCGAGGCTCTTCTCGTGCTTTCCCCTGTTGATGTTGAAATCATCTTCGCGTGACCTAATTGCCGCTCCTTCGCTTCGGCTTCCCTTCTAGAGCCTCACACTACTCCGAGGCCATTTCTGTCAGGATACAACGCTTTTTTTTTTCTAGATCACCAGCCTGACACAGGGCGGTGCGCAGGCAGGGCAGGGCTGGCAGGTAGTGCGACAGTCCAGGTTACTATATATGTACCCTTAAAAACATAAATTAAAGTGCAAAAATCGTAAACCCATTGATTAAACCTCTAAGATATCTGTGGACGTTTTAGAGTAACGGAGAACAGGAGAGATGTGCACACACTCTGCGTGTATTAAATTCTTACTGTATTCCATTTGGTATTAGGTGTGCTTCAAAGTCATCGCAGTATTTTCCGGCGAAAATGCCATATTGCCACGTTATCAATGAAACACTTGCTGTAGCCAAGTAAAAATTTCATACTTCGTGGCATCCCATGATGGATGAAAATCGGAGCGCAATTTTATTGGGTTGCAAATGAGAGCGATATTCTCGAAAAAAAGCGGCGGCATCTGAAGCCGCATCGGTGCCGCCTAGCCCCAGCCTCCACCCGTCTACACCTCAAGAAGGCCAGAAGAAGAAGGAATGCTTTAGAAGGAACCACGGACAAGTAAAAAATTACAGGTGATCAATGCGATTGATTAGGCAGAGTATGCGTTGGCGTTAATGTACCTAAGCTCCGCTCTCTTGATCAAATCCAGCAATCACAGACAACACGCAGCAATCCACTCTCCTGCACCTGCCACCTCTCGCCCTCAATTCGCATTTCCTTTTCCACTTTCTCTCTTCCTCATATTCACTAAAAGTGTAGAGGGAGATTTTCCTCTCTCCTTTTTCCCACCTAAAACCTTTCGCCTTCCAGCCTCTCCCACTATCTTCCTACCTCCTCCCTCTAGCCACTTTCCATCTACCAACTCAAGCTGCAGAAGCACGGTCGGGCGAACTGATTTTTCTAACGTAGGGGTTCTAATGCTAACGCAGTTAAAAAGCACGCAACTCTAAATCCATGTAAAGCATAGCTATTAACGCTCTAAGACACGTTCAGAGCGCAACTACACAGGGCAGACACTTCAACCGCTAGTATACTGCGTCCAGAAGGTGAATTGTGAACTTCAAGGCCAACTTTAACTTTCCTTCCTAACGGTCCTGTTTGAAACAATCCTGTTAAGTCGCAGGTGAATTGTATGCTCACTCGAACTCAATTTTAAAAAAAGAAAGATTGTGAAAATAAGAAGTTAATAAGCGGAGATTTTTGCCAGTGTTTAATGTCACCGACATGCTACATGCTGCGCCTACATCGTCCACTAGAAAAGCATGACAGGCTTGCCGGAGTACGTGCCCCAAACTCCTCCGTTTGAATAAAAACAGTTTTTGCTACCACTGCTACGACAGCCTCCTCTTTCAGCATAAAGGAAAGGAGAGAATCATGCCAGCTCACACGAGCTGAATAGTATAGAAACTAAAACAAGAAGCCGAAGCGCAAAACCCTGGATCATCTCCACCTTGCGCTCATAGTTCCCTAAGCCAGGAAGACAAATGAAAATGAACAAAACGAGACGAAAACTGCCAACAGCATCAACGGCGCGCGCAGGGGCCTTTAAATACGTAATGAGCCCCGGTACACGAACGCGCCGGCAATCACGCACTTTGGGCCACAGGCACGTGGACACGCTGACGGCGGCCCGCAGCCACGCATTACGGAGGTAACTGGGTCAGGCCGGCCGGCATCGGTGTGTTTTCGGGCGCCGTATGCAAACGACCCGTCCGCCGCTTCTGTTCCGTGGGATAAGACGGCCGCTGGCAAATCCCGCTCCGCAAGCCGGCGCCCCGAGATAGCACTTCGTCCGAATGGCGCCTCTCGCTGTCCCTCAGTGAGCTCTTTTGGCCGCGACGAACGTATACGCACCCCTCTCCCTATATGTTCTGTGCAGCGCTACCCAGCCGGAATTCGCGTCAGCTAATCCGGGATCGAATTCACGGAGAATAGCTTTTGATTGGTCGGCGTCCACGAGTAAACGCTTTACACTGATGAGAGAGCCTAGGCGTCGGCCAAGCATTAACTAGCCAATCTGTTCAAAATGGTCAATCCTAAAAGTACTAGACAGCGAAATGGTCTACCTATTTTTATGACTGGATTTCTGACCGGTTCCTCCTTTGGCAGCGCTGCACTGATTTTGCGAGAGGTGCAAACTTCGCTTACAAATCACCCTTTGCTTTTCAGGGCTTCGAGCTTGTAATAAGCGATTAAATAAGCGGAGCTGGGACAGAACAAAATTTTCTGGTGTTTGGTTCAGCGAAGAGCTTTCATGGGCTATGCATCTGAATAAATTAAAAGCTGATTTAGCGCTAATAACCGGGAGCATCTACAAAATCCGAAATCTCATACCTACCTTCTTAAATCAGGCATTATATTATTCTCTTTTTTACTCTAGGTTAAGTTACGTAATATTAGCTTGGGGAACCACTAATGCCCAGAACTATAATAAATTGATAGTCGCACAAAAAAAGGTACTATGCTTGTGTGAGAATCATCAGATACCATATACTAAAAGCAAACCAGGCCTATTATTTCAAACTACTGAAGTGGATATATAGAGACAAACTGCATATCCCTCAGGTAGAGCATGTCACATACCAGATCTGCGATCATAAGAGAAGAGCGCCTTTGATAAGAGCCAATTATGGTCAACAAACGCTAAATTTTCAGTGCTCTTAATTACTGAACGGATCTGAAATGGTGATCGACTTCAACAAATCCTTCCCTGTTTTTAAAAGCGAATGTAGACATTTCTCGGTTAACCAGCAATGTTATCTCCCGCTACGACCGCGCGCTAGTTTTAGCAGCTCGCCGTCATAATTTGAATACGCGGGGCAAAATAATAGCCGAGAGAGACTGTGCTTTATCCCACCGCTGGTGCAACCACACGGAATGGATAAAAAGTTCCAGAGGAGGTACACGGAAAGCACATGCGCGCGCTGTGTGCACGCATATACACAAAAGGCTTAATTGCATTGCACGAGCGTTCTGGTCGTACCGTAAGCCCAGTCGCGTGGCGAGCGCTTGCGGAATGCGAAACCACATCACCACGACGACGTAAAGGACCAGGCAGCGGCGAGTACGACGACGATGGCTATGAAGGGGTTTGAGCGTGCGCGTGTGTGTATATACTATATGTGAACAGTGAGATGTAGAAGCGCAGTTGCTGCACCGTGCGTCTGTGCGCCTCAGTGCGCAAACTGTCGAGGCGCGCTTCCATTTTTCAGCCCGCGCATCGCTCGGGAGGCCTTTCGCGTATAGGGCTGCTCGTTCGTGGAAACGAGGTCTCGCCGCGGGAAAATCCCGGAGATCTCACTCTTCCCTCTTTTATTCCTCGTTACCCATTTTCCCCAAACCAGCAAGTGAGGAGCACGAGTTTGCGAATCCTTATGGGTTATAGTTTGCCTTACATCTTGTTCATTCTTTGGGTCTTTTTTTTCCCGGACCTTTATAAACACTACCCGTCCTCGACCATTCAGAAAAGCCGGCACATGCACGCGGCAGAACGAAAACAATACAACGCACGAAAAAAGCCTTTTCGTGCAAGGAAGCGTATACAACTCGCCAACCCGTACGGTTTATGTCGCGTACATCAGGTCAGAGCGATGGTAATAGTACGTGGGATTTGCGGCGATTGCGTCTGGGGAGAAATGCGGTGAATGGCGCTGTGGACTTTGCACTGTCCGGGGCGGCACTGTGAGGTTAAATATAGGAGGAGCCGTAAAGGAAGAATCTAGGTTAATATCCAGGCATGCACATAATGGTGTGGGGGCAGAGCCGAGAATCTAGCGAGTTGATGCTTTAGATTGCCATATAACGTGTGCCTGCGCTGTGAAGAAACATAGAAGCACGTAAGGACAGTGATGCATTTAACAACTCTTGAAGAAAGGGAAAGGAGAAACCACTTGTGCAATTTTTTCCTTTCTTTCCATCCTTTTATTTCTTTCCACCCCCTGTTTATGTGATCTTAGTTAATTAGAAAGACGCTCACCACAACTTCTCTTTACAGTGACAGCAGCGTATGGCGTAATAATAGCGTCGTTGTCGTCGTCATCCGCAATCTCCCCTTCTCTCTGCTCCCTTCAGTCTCTTTTCCGCTCTCATCTTGCTGCGCCAGCCAGGGAAACGGGCGAGAGAAAATGCGATGGGGCGTCAAGCACACGTCATGCACGCTTACCTTATACGTCATCCCTAAACCCCATAGCTCTGACCTCACACCTGCCGCCGATGACTGGTTGCTACACCTGCTTATACCAACACACTCGGCAAAATGCATTCACTAGGGCGAACTATTTTTTTTTATTATTATTATTGGGGTTTAACGTTCCGAAGCAACTCAGGCTATGGGGGACGCCGTAATGAAGGGCTCCGGAAATTTCGACCACCTGTGGTTCTCAAACGTGCACTGACATCGCACAGTACACAGACCTCTAGAATTTCGCTTCCATCGAAATTCGGCCGCCGTGGCTGGGATCGAACCCGCGTCTTTTGGGTCAGCAGCCGAGTGCCATAACCACTGAGCCACCGCGGCGGCGTTCCACACCCTGGTTATGCGATCTTAGTTAATTAGAATGACGCTCACCACAACTTCTGTTTACAGTGACAGATGTAAATGGCATAATCGAAGCGTCGTCTTCGTCGTCATCCGCCCTCTCCCCTTCGCTCTGCTCCCGTCAGTCTCTTTTTCGCTTTCCCTTGCTGCGCCAGCCAGGGAAACGGGCGAGAGAAAATGAGATGGAGAGTCTCTCACACGTGATGCACGCGTACCTCACACCCCTACCCCGTAAACCCCCCAGCCCAAACATAACACCCACCACCCATGACTGGTTACTACACCTGGTTATCCCAACACACCCAGCAAAATGCATTCACCAGGACGAACATGTGGCGCTAATGCGATTGCAGTGGCATAAACACTACATACATTCCGCACCTTACCCACCGTTACTAAACACTTCGACTGATGTAACACTTCGCACCTCTCCAGCTGTCGCTAATGTTCCACGCTATCACAAGCGTAAACATTTGGTGGAGTCTTCTTTATTTTTAGGTGATATTTCCCGGCTTGCTTTCCGTAGTAACCCGATGTGTATAAAAAATGCAATTTTTACTTGCTCACCCCAGAGGAGAGAGTCGTTTATTTATTTATTTATTTCATATACCCTCAGTGCCATTGGCATTAGAAAGGGGAGTGGTTACAGGTGAAAAAAAAAACATAACAATACAATAAACGAAATGGGACTATTATCAAAAAAGTTACAGATGTGTCTAATCATACAATGTTAGCTAAGGTGTTCTTGAAAAGTTGGTAATCTTTGATGGTTGCTGTTGGTGCGGGAAGGTGATTCCACTCTGCTGCTGTTCGAGGTAAAAATGACTGAAAGAAAGCGTTAGTTCTGCAAAATGGGACACCGACTTTGTAGGCATGATCTAGTCTTGATGATAGGTGATGCGGGGAAGAGAGTAATTCACTGCGCAGGTGTGGATGATGAAAGATCTTATGGAATAGGCTCGTTGTCGTTATCTGCCGTCGTCGACGTAACAGGTGGGTGCGTTTCCATGGGAAGCACTCGGAGGATGGTTATAGCGCAAGGAGGAAGGTATCACCTGAAGGAAGAAATGCGTAACCGCGGTGAGTGGTTAGCATGGAAGGAGGAAGGTATTGGGAGAGCGGAGGCATCCCCAACCCGAGGATGGTTACTCTGGAAGAGGGATGGTATGGCGAGCGCGTAAGGAGGCGCGACCGGTCGGTGGTCGCCACGGAAACCACGCTGAGCGCAGTTACCCTCGAAGGACGAGGAGAGCTACCATCGATGGAGGCTTTATGGTGAGAGGATAGGAAGGCATCACCAGAGGATGGCTACAACGGTAAGCCTCCAGAAGCTGCTTACCGTGGACGATATGGCGACAGCGTGAGAAGGCACAGTTGGTACGTTGTTGCCACGGTAGCTACCCTAGAAGGAGAAGGACGGTTGCCTTGGAAGGAGGGCAGGGCGAGAGTGTAGGAAGGCGTATCACGGTAAGCATCCGGAAAGGTATGGAGATAACGGCTTAACATAGCAGGGACAACCTGCAACAGCTGCTGCGAAAGGCGTCGCCCGAGGAGAGGATCACCGCCGCTGCTGTGCTTTTAAGCGGCTAACTGGAGTGCGGACCTGGACGGAAAACGGCTATGAGTGGAAAACTAAAATGAGAGCCTTGGAACTACACAGATGTGAGGCCGTTCTCATATATAGGACATATATGGGACGTGTATGAGACATCCGAGGAAGGTCATCCAAATGGGGCTGGAAAGCAGGTGGTTGATTTTTCCTTTCTGTTTCTTTTTGCTCTCGATCGCTCTGCTCAGTATCATCGAGCAGTGCATTGCAGCGAGTAAACCCGTCCATTATCGATGCTGTCTATATATTGACCAGCATGCAGACATTATTCCCTAATTATTTTGCAAGAACAAAGCTCATTTAAATTTCTTGCCGCCAAGATGCGGGCAGTATACGCACCATCCTTGGCCGAAGTCGGCTGAGGCAGCTGGGTGCCTCAATAAACCACGCGGTACCTTCGCAGTCAGTTAGAGTTACTGTACCTTTGGTAGCATATACAGTAACTCTACAGTCCGTGGACCGCCAGCGCCTTCTCTTGGATGGGACACGCACCTTTTAAGAGAGAAAGGAATCAATGTGCTGGCGGAACATGAAAGGTGGCGCCACCTTGTTTAAAAATGCTAAAATGAGCTTTGTAAAATGCCTGTGTGCGGTAAGGGCCAACGTTTCGTGGCATGAGATCTTACACTAGAATCAAGTTGCAGCCGACGTTTTTAGAGGTACGGAATTACACGCATTGAATAAAAGGCTCAATATCAGAGCCAAATGATATGTGTGCCAGCATCGTAAAGCCTGACGAGAAAGCTTAGCAATGAGTGGAGTAATCAGGTGTGAACCAAAGAACGTGTAAGAGAAAGATGCCATAAATTTGTCGAAACAAAAGAGGGCAGTTAATCATTGAAGCCATGAAAACAACAGGTAAACTGTACTTTTTTTCTGCCGAATTGAATGTGCTGAGATTTCATGTTTGTGATTTATTAACTCTGTTCTTAAATTTACAAGACGTAGGAAGAGAACACGGCGAATGAAATAACGAGAGTGAAGTACGAGAGGCAAATAACTAGAAGGTAAGAATGAGGTGGAACGCATTAGGCAGGTTCTCTAAGATAATGAATGGCAGTTTACCAATATCTCTCGAGACAGAAATGCATAACAGCTTTATCTTACTGGTACTCACATACGTGGCAGAAACATGGAGTATAACGAAAAGCGTTCAGCTCCAATTAAGAACAACGCAGCGAGTTATGGAAATAAAAATGGTAGGTGTAACGTTAAGAGACCGGAAGCGGGCGGAGTGGATGAGGGAACAAACGCGGGTTAATGACATCCTAGTCGAAATGAAGAGGAAGAAATGGGCTTGGACAGGGCGTGTAATGCGAAGGAAAGATAACCGCTGGTCCTTAAGGGCAACGGAGTGGATTCCAAATAAAGGCAAGCGTAGCAGGGGTGCTGGTGGGCGGATGAGATAATGGAGTTTTTAGGGATGGGATGGCCGCTGCCGGCAGCGGAGGGCTATGGAAGAGGTTTTTGTCCAGAAGTCGGAGTAGTCATGCTGCTGATGATGATTGAATCTTGAAGTGAGCTGCCAGGTTGCAAGTTCTTTCGTTTGCTTTAAAGGTCTTTGTGCGAAGGAATGTATGGCTTGATTTTCAGAGTGCCATCCTGTTTGGCCACCGGCCATAGCGACATGGAACACCTTTCAAGTTAGGGTACGGTCAAATAGTATTTTCAGTGAGGGGGTATCCAGTGAGAATAAACAAGTTGGGCCTTTTCACTCCCGAAGGAGCACCGTGATAATTTTACTTGCTATAGCGCAGAGGCCTGTGTATGCAAAACAACGGAGCAGAAGCTTGCACACAAACGTCCTGGTAAGGGTATGAGTAACACGTGGGTCCTGTCACCAGACGTGGCGGTGATCTCGCAATGAGCGCAGTCGGTTTTTTTTTTTCTAAAATCATAATGTTGCCGCAGGAGCGCGACCATGCCGACGCCATTTTTCGCGCAGCACGAAATATTTCTTAAACTTCAACGAGTTGCTCCTAACTGCAGCATAGGGGTTTAAACGAAACGATGTGCCCACACTCAGCGCGGTACCATCGCTGCGATCGGTGGCCTATTTATTCATTGCTGCTTCGAGCAACCGAGTTTCTTCAATCGCAGCGCGTTTGAGTGTGTTAACATAACGACACGGCAGCTCATAGTGACATTACAGCTTTTAAATATCACGGGTTTATTTTAAGCTCAGGAAAGAAACAACGCCAAAGCCACTTTGAAGAAAAAAAATACTGAAAAGGGCATTTCTTAACATTCTCTGCAATATGTAAGTTGAAATTTTTGCGCCAATGTGAACTATAAGAACGTTTGCTGATTTACATTTTTTAATGAGCAAATAAGACGCTTTAAAAACACGCCGAGTTTGTCAAGAGAAGTGCCTACAGCCGCGCACTAGTCGAAACATCATAGAGCACATTGTTATATTTTTGAGCTTGGTGCTAGTTAGCTAAAATAGCCTGTATAGGCACAGCGTTTACAGCATGTCAAAACTCGAACCAGGTCAGAAGTCAACACATCCGAGCACACTCTTTTATAACATACAAGGGGCATCCAGCGCAGCAAAGAAAGCAAAACCTGAGTGTTCCCAGGAGGCCTTCTAGATAATGCTTCTGCGCATGCCCAGTGCCATTTATACATATTATACCTAAAGGCCCTCACAAGCGTTGTACTACATAAGGGTATCACAATTTTATGGATGAGAAAGTTGCATAAAGCCCCTTCAAATGCTTTATAGCCAGAAAGGTATTCGAGCGCCGAAGTTTAGGGACATGATTACACTTCTCAGTAGGGGTGTGCGAATAGCAAATTTTTCGTATACGAATTGAATACGAATACTTGGTTCCGAATATCGAATCGAATATCGAATAATAAAGTACAGACGCATTTAACCACTAAAAAACATATATTTGAGCACCCAAGAACATCAAAGTTCAACTACAAATGATTAAACGAACACAAAAGGTGTGCGTGGCTGCACAAAAAGTGTCCAAGTCTCGAACATTATTCTTTGAAGAGTGGAAATATCAGAGAAGATGGCTAGTACAGAGCATTGATTAAGGCTAGCTTGCCATCAGCACAAAAGCGCGTTGCTGGGATGAACATAAAAGGTTGTCGTGAAGGAAAACCAGCTGCTCCACATGGTCAGGCAGAAGCAGTTTCCTTCTAGCTGAAACGACTTCTCCAGCCACAGAAAATGCCTTCTCACTTGGCACTCAACTGGCACGCATTGCGAGGTACTTCGTGCACAGCTCTGACTATACCAGCTTCGCAGGTACAGCCACAAAGAAGCTCACCAGCGTAGTCAGCTACGGCATGGCCCAACGATACGCATTGCTCTGCATAGAGTTAATATAACCAACTCTAGAGGGAAAGCTGCCCACTGAGCCGATGCGTTCCAGTGGACAACGCATGAACGTCGTCATCACACAACGGTTTGTGTGTGTTGCCAGCGGTTTAGACACTTGTTAAGTCTGAACAAAGGAAATCTGGAAGAGTTGGAACCTGGCAACGTAGTTCGTGGGAAGATGGCCGTATGCGGGGTAGCTCTCGTCTGCTTTAAACAACTGAAAAATCGTCACGTTTGGATCATTTCCAATGGTATGCAGTGTCGCATATCGACTGTAATTTCATATCAGTGGCTTGTGTCTTCTGAATTGTTATTTGAAGGCAAGTATCGCGATTGTGACGCGCTTAGAGTGTATTTCTTTCGTAGCCGTAGAGCGCGCGGGATTTTGCATGTCCTCTGTTGCCGAGTGCAAATACACGTCGGAAATTTGCTTTGGCCCCAAAAGGACGAACACGGTTCGCAACACGTATAGAAGCAGCAAAGCTAACAGTGCTATCCTGTCTGTGGTAGAGAGAAGGCAGCAAGACGGGTTTCTTGACTACACAAACAAAGTGAACAAAGAAGGGAAGGGGTATCCGCAGGGTGGTTGGCCAACGTTTTGACAGGAGGACTTGTCTTCGTCCGGGCAAAGCGTTCATCATTGGCTGGGTTTAAATAGGGTCTTCATCTCGGAGGAGGAAGGCCCGGTGAGGGGGAAGAGGGTGTGAAGTGGGAAGGGTGTTAGGTTGGAGAGCGTGAAATTGAAAATCTTGTTCAAGCAGGATGGCTGCTAAACGGGGTTAGGCCGGTTAACCTGCAAAACTATGATAAATAAAAACGCCAGGTCAGCAAAACAAAATCAGGGGGTGGGGAAATAGTGAACGTGGACGTGAAAGGCTGTGTGTCCAGGCATGAACAACTGCGACCGGAGACACGGTAGGCAGAAATGGGGTTGACATATAGATAACAGGATAAAGCAATTGAGCAGCATTGCAGAAAGGAATACGGGGAAGTGATAAAAAAAAAACGAGATTTGGGGTGGAGGAGACAGATAAGAACAATAAAGGAGTAAGAAATCCTGTGTCGCATACATCGCCATTGCTGTATGCGGTTTTGCATTGCCTCGTCCTTTCTACAATAGCGCACTGTTCAACCTGTTGGCGAACAACCATGCAAGGAAAATTTTACTCAACACAGAGGGCACTTTGGAAAGGAAAAAAAGTCAATCAATTTTGGAAATTAGACCAAAAGCGGATATGTGCGCTAGCCTGACATCAATTGTCGGTCGGTTGGAGCTACGACCTACTAGCTGGCACCAGGCTACCACACAATTACCACCCCAACTGCTTCCATCTAACTACTTTGCGAGCATCATTCTTTCACGTTCTCCTCCAAACCGCTGCTGCTCGTTCCGCTTAGCTCGGTGCGCTCAGGGGCGGTGCCGCCTAATTAGCTCCCCAGGCTCTCGCCTGGTATACCGCCGTCTACACCTTGGGAAGTAAGCCACCCGGTGGCCAGGGGGTACAGTGGCGCAAGGCAGGTGCTATGGCAGGTGTTGTCATCGGTGGGACTTGGGTTGCTCGGGATGGGTTGCCACACAGGTTGCTCTTCCAGAGCAGCATCTCACGAATAAATGGGCTGCCACCTGACACGGTGGGCAGGTGAGCAGCCTGCCACAAAACCGGCTTGAAACAAACAGACAAACACACAACGCTGAAACGCGGGAAATGGCCGTTATACATACTAGCGCACTAAAAAGACGCCTGTCTGTGCTGTGCTTAAGTCCCGTCTGTTTTGCGAGGAATTTTCCTTGCCTTTCTCAAAAACTCCACTTAAGAAGGTCGAATAAGCCCACTATGTTTTTGCTGGACGATAAACTGCGCGGTTGATTGCGGGTAACTATGCGACAGTGCAGAACATTTCTATCGAAGCTGCCTCTCTCCGGATGGGTGGTCAAGTGCGGACAAAGACCGCAGTTCACCGATGTAGGCCACACCCTTTCGTTTTAATTCACGTCGTGTCCGGAGGCGCTGACGGCGCGTCACATGTGACACCCTCCGAGAGGTTAATAAAAACGCAAAGAACAAAGTAATGCGCAAAACGTGACACGGTGTTGCGAGTAAGTTGCATGCACGAAAGGGCGACCTGTCGGGCACGTTTCTTCGCTTACCTCACATCGTTATGAATAATGTGAGCGTTACCCCCGCGCTGTTCTCTGCATATTCGATGTGTAGCGTTGCGTGAGCACAGAAGCCATGTCAGTTTTTTTTTTTTTTGTCTTCTCTTCACTGACAATGCCGCTCCATCTGCCTTCTAACGAAGATTTTATATAGGAGCACGTCGTTGGCGTCCCTAGTAGACCCAGTTATTTGGATTAAAAAAAAAGTGCTTTTTATCCTTTCGGAGATCTATATCTGTGTCTCTCATGAGCCCATGAATGTTCTTTCTGTCGTGACAAATTGAACTAGTGATGTGTGTGTTTCATGTTTCAACCTAAGCTGTGCTCGCGATTTTTCAGCTTAAGAAATTACAAATTTTACGCAATCGCAGCAGGTGTCAAGAGCGGCAGTTTCTAAAGTAATACCTCATTCATTATAGAAACACACAGCGGTGATGTAACGACCTCTCCTTCCACCGTACGAGATTAGGAGATCGAGATTCTGATCGCGTGCGGAAGGTCGAGCAGCTGTAGTAATGAAGAGATACCCTACAATCAATTTGTCTTTACGGCCATAGTTTTTATTTCATAATATCAGAGAACAGAAAGGAATATTCCTACGGTGCATGCAGACTGGCAAAACTAGTCAAAATGATGATACCTAACAGTTCAGTAGCACTCTATACTAGCGACATTGGGCTAATAGAAACAGTTACTAATGTAGTAGTTTATTGCACTGATAAGTTTTCTTTTGAAACAGATTACGCCTAATTGATTTTTGATCCCACTCGTGCCTCCTTCTTGAAGACAAGAAAACACTTTGCCGAAGCTTCCACATTATAGTAATACCACGCTTATCGCTGAAAATAATAAATGAAACGAAACCCACAAAACAATGCCATATATCTCTTCGCAGCAACTTCATAATCCTACGTCATTGTTCACAACGTTAATATTTCTTCCGTCTAACAGATGAAGTGACAGATCGTGGAGAGAATCGGCCACTCTTAATATGCTGGTAGTGTATACTCGTATAAAGCAGGTGACGATTCACTCAACGACAACTACTTTAACAGAACGTTTTAGCAGTTTCACACTAAATGAAAAGAAAAACAAAAAAGGAGAGAGCAAGCGACTCTCGTGCAATCGCAATTTATGGTCGGATAATTTTCAGGAATCACGTCATTAGTTATTACAACATCCGATTGCGTGACTTTTCCGCATCGCTAAATACTAAAATCATTCTCGCGGACAAGATATTCTCGCCATTGAAGATGGAGCGGCCGCAGCTAGCACGTTAATTGAAGTCGCCGAGAAAATCCACTTAATTCACAGCATAAAACTGGCATTCTCGGTGCACTGCGCTTAAACCGAGAGTGTCAACCCTGTCCCCCTTTCTTAAATGGAAAGTAACCTCCCTAATTTCAAGCTTGTCTAATGACTCTCGTCCTCTGCACGAGGGAGGTGCGGGGTTCGATCCTGTCATGCCGGGAAACCCGCCCGGATTCCAGTTCTGCCGGCCGCTAACTTTCTCCTACGAGCGTCCCTTTTGACAAGCCCTGGTGCTGCGCCGCAAGGCACGCGCCCTAACGCTCCCTGACAAGCCACGATGCTGCGCCGTACGGCAGCGGAGTCCTAAGGAGAAGCATCTACAAGCAACATGCCTGGACCTGTCGCAAGAGGCCAGACAGCGAGGCGCCGGATTCCTTCTCCCCCGGACGCCACCGCGCGCGGCAAAATTTGAAGCGGTTGGCCCGCGCGGTCGCTGGTTGGTCCTTTCGGACTGCCGTCGAGTGCTGCCTTTGGATTGGCCAGTTCTGAGGGGCCACCGTTCCTCAGGTTGTATAAGCCCCACCGCTGCAGCTTGGGAAGAGAGTGACCGAGTGACCGACCCACCGTGAGTCGAGTGCAGCTCACGAGTGGAGTCGGATGGTGTGACGTGCTGGTGTCTCGCTGATCGTCGCTGTGCGAGAACAGTCGCGCTGTGTAGCTCTCGGCCCCCGTGCCGATGTTGAACTATATTATGCCCTGTACATAATGTATAAAGCATTTTCTTAGTCACACCGACGCCTGACTCGGAGTCTTCGCTACCGCTAAGAGAGCTGGCAACGCTCAGTCACGAAACGGGTGGCGAGCGCAACGGGACCACCTCTATGGCACAACAATCCCCAGTGTCGCTGGGCACCCACAGGTGATACAATGAGTACAAGCTTTCACCTGGCCTGGTGCTCTGCTTATTTATGACTGAATGCTTGGGAAATGGATAGTAGAAGACTTGAGTAGAAGAATAAACCCTGTGTCATGGCGCTCTTTGGCCACAGATGTTCTTGAGTTGTAAATATTCATCGTCATCATCGCTATTATAATCACCCTTGTCCTCTGTTCTTAGAAGTTGTTGTTTAACTATTGGATGCTCTCATCAGAAGAGCTGCTTCTACAAACGCCCGCATTCCTAAAGCTAAAACACACGCTCTTCGTGCTTAAACAAAGAACCCCAGATGGTCGAAATTTCCGGAGCCCTTCACTACGGCGTCTCTCATAGCCTCAGTCGCTTTGGGACGTTAAACCCCATAAACCAAACCAACCAAATAAATGTGTTTTGGCAATTTTATTATTCGACAAATCAACCAAAATTTAGGCTGAAATACGGCGTTTAGTAATAAATACAACATACAGCCCTCTTTGTGGATCTGTCCTTGACAATAGCGTATTGGTGAGAAAAATGAATTCAGAACTATACCAGTGAAAGAGCCCATATACGTACAAGACACCCGAGCAGGTCATATGCGTGCTACTGGGGGAGTTGATTCATACAGCTAGAGATGGACACCCAGCGAGAAGAAAAAAATAATGACACGCAAACAGTTCACGCTTCAGGGGCGACTGAAACCAATGACGCAAGAAGATCGGGGTCAAAATGTCCCGCCATGCGCGTCCGCGTCACGAACTTGGTGGCGTGTCATGTGGCCACTGCCAAAGACGAAGTCGAATCACCCAGGGGTTCCTTTTCGCAACATACAAGCTACGATCGACGCGTGCCACATAAAAAAGAGAGCCAGACACAGAACTCGAGCGTTACAGCGACATCTTAAACTGACAAGTCTGCCCTTGTTACACCTTCTCCATCTATCAGTGCCCAGAGACGGTGCACGAAAACATGATGACTACAATTGGCACTGAAAGGAAACTCTGATCGTCCAGAGCCTAGCACTCCCCTTCATTTCCGAAGCCCCGACGACAATGACTTCACTGAGTCGCGCACATATAGGTCATCGCGCAACGTCCAACCGCGCGCGGTCACGACAGTGCGTGTTCCGAGGTGCTTCTGCGTTGAGCCGCCAAAAAAAGGGGAACGTTCTAACTTCCTTCTCCCATTCTCCCATTTCTCCCTCTTACCCTGGCTCTGGCTTGACACGCCGCAATGACACACGAAGCCACGTGGACTTTGTGGGTGAAGAAAATACGACAAATGGGGTAAGAATCTTTCTAGTCGATGGAAAGGGGTGTGAGTAAGGGAGGCGGGGATGCACCATAACATCCAGGAAAACGTAGTTGTTCTGATACAGAGGAGGGAAGGTACAAGTAGAAATAAAGGGTTGGGAAGAATGAAGAAAAGAAAGAAAAGGGGAAAGGGGCAGTAAGAGAGAGACAGGAGAAAAGAAGATGCGCCTCTCGCAAGGCGGGGAGGGTTTCGGGAATGACACGGCACGGAAAAGCATCTGCACACATACACACGCACTGACAAGTAGAGCACACGGGGTAAAGCACGCACGCAGCCAGAGAGGAGCCGAGTCGTCATGGCTACGACGCGTCCAGGCTGGGCCAAACATACGAGCCACAGCGCGCTGCCAAAAAAACGTCCCCCGGCCACTCGCTCCTCCCGCGCCACCGCGGGAAACAAGGTTGCCGCACCACGCGCGCGCTCGCTGGTCGGAAACACTGCGCCGTGCCGGGTGCAGGTCACGTGCCCGTGTGTGGTGAAGCCGCCTCCACCGCATGCGGCATCGACTTTGAGAACGAGTGGGGCTGGCCGGCAGCTAGCGTGTCGTCGATGTGCGTATTTGTCCGAAGTTGTGCGGGGATAGTTAAGAGAAGACGCGACATGATCGACGTACGAAAAGCGGTGCAGTTGCTCCGGGAGTCGTCAGTGTTTCGGGTCTCTTATCTTCCCTAAAGTTAATTGCTGTCATTCAACACGTCGTTCTTAATGTTAGAGTGGTCGACGTAACTGTGTAACTCTTATCGGTTACTAAAAACCTTTTCAGGGTGCCAAGGCACTCATTGAAAGAAAAGAGCAATGACGAGGGAAGAAAGAGCACCATGTCCCTCGCTTAAGCCCCTCTCAGCCGAGTGAAGCTTTCCAGGGCACCCCCGACAATTGTGAATATCTGCGAGTCTGCTGTTCTAGGGCCTTCCAGTGTTCTTTGACAACATCTGTTGATCTGAAGGTGACGTCCGCTTGATCCGAAGTAGACGTCATTCTGCAAGAGTTTGGCACAGTTGTGCCCATCATATGCTGCGGCAGCTCGACTGAAGTGCGAACTGTACCGTCAGCACGAATATGGAGGCAAGACTCACGGACAGGCTACCTATGCTGCCGGGCTACTCCTTGCCGGTAGTGGTAAGTACCAGCGTCTTTTTACTTCAAGAGCGCGTGGTTTCGATTACACACCAGAATATCAACCTAGTTGGATTAGCATTACTGCGCATTTCAAGTCGCTAGTGTCTACTAATCTGGCGCGAAACGCTGCACGTTTTGACTTTCTTTTCTAGCATTAATTTCTTGACAATTTCGTACAGCGTCAATTTCGTGCGAATACCAACGCGCGTAGCGAAGGCAACCTTAAGAGAACCTTCCCATTGCTCCGTGAAAGCGCACTTTTTTGTAAGACAGCAATGTTCAGTTGTGGAGCCAATTCAATGACTATGCGGCAGCGCCGTTTCATCGTTGAAGCGACGAATACAGTCTGTCGTTACAAGGCAGCATAAACACTTAATTGACAACGAGAGATTCCACGAGCACTTATGTTTCACAGAAGAGTTATACAAAAACACTGTCACCTCTGAGGGATGCCTCTAACACCGAAATAAGCAAGGCCGGAAAAGGAATTTAGTTGCTGCAATACTGGTGGAAAATTAGGTACGCGAGTACATCAACTATACCTTTGCTAGACGTTAATGTCAGGCTGCTTTTGCTTGACGTAAAAGTTGGTAGAGCTTCGGACGCGAAATTCAGAGGCCGTGGGTTCAGATCATACTGGCGTTGTATAGTTGTTTTTTTTTCTTCTGCTTTCTATTGGATTACCTTTGCAATAATTACCCTATAATTGTGCCATTGATGAAAACCACAAATTTAAAAAAAAATGTCCTATGCCCCTTGGTATACATAGCAAACAAGGGAAGGGAAAAGAGGGGATAGTCATCCCAAACATGAAGCAAGCCAATTCTCACCCGAACCGAGGGGCATAGGGCATGTTTTTCTTTTAATTTACGGTGTTCATCAATGGGAGATTATTAGGGTAATTATTAAAAATAATTGCAAAATGACACACGCATATACATATATATATATATATATATATATATATATATATATAGTAGTTGCAGGAAGTCTTGTCGTTCAATGGGCCAGGAAGACTTGTAGAAGAAGGGGTCACAACCTTGCAATTATCTTAATTTAATACCGACAGTTTCGGACGGAGGACCGTCCTTCCTCAGGGTATACCCTGAGGAAGGACGGTCCTCCGTCCGAAACTGTCGGTATTAAATTAAGATAATTGCAAGGTTGTGACCCCTTCTTCTATATATATATATATATATATATATATATATACACCATTGACAATGCTATGCCAGAAAAAGCGCGCATCTAATTCAAATAGCTTATTTTTAGAAATTGCAGAAATTCTTAGGTGAAACACCCTGTATATATATATATATATATATATATATATATATATATATATATATATATATATATACAGGGTGTTTCACCTAAGACTTTCTGCAATTTTTAAAAATAAGCTATTTGAATTAGATGCGCGCTTTTTCTGGCATAGCATTGTCAGTGGTGTAGTACATCATAATGCAGCTAAGACGTGCTAACTAGCAGGCTTGTTAACCAATATTTAATAGTTAACTTTTAAACTATTATCGTTGGGCTCCTTAATTATTGAGAGGCATGTAGCCCGTCGTAAGTAATGTCCATATCCGTTTTTAGAATTTCGAGAACGCGATTATCCTCGGCGCTGTGGCCCAACAAATTTTGGCTATTTTGACGAGTTACGTGCACTGGAGAGGTTGCTTTGCCTGCAAGCTTCTCAAACCGCATGTATTTTGGCGCGATGTAGGCGAAATTTGTTGGGCCACAGCGCCTAGGATAATCTCGTTCTCGAAATTCTAAAAACGGATATGGACATTACTTACGGTGGGCTGCATGCCTCTCAATAATTAAGGAGCCCAACAGTAATAGTTAGAATAGAAGAAATTTCTTTATTTTGCTTGAGCAAAAAAGGTGACGGAAGAAAAAGCTGCTTAGTTGCAGCTTGACAAAGCTCCCGCCACCCAGACAGCAAGCACTTGCACAGCACATAGTTTTACAAAATTGATAAAACAGTCCTCTGAAAAGAGCAGTCAATTGTGAATTGTCACATGCAGAACAATAAACAAAATAGACACTTGAAACAAGATTAAAAGAAAAAAAGGAATCCGTGGTACAGGTTAAACAAAAATTTTATAAATTCCCTTGTGCGACATTTGCAGAATGTCTATTTGTTTTTCGTCCAGTTCATTGAGCGCATGCGGTATGGCGTGTTTTAGTCGTTGTTTTCCGTACATTGTACGGGAAAATGGAATGAGCCATGGTGACTGATAGCGAAATGAATAGGTATTTGTTGGTTTTTGTAGTCTAGCTAAGGTCAGAAATGTCTCAGATTTTCCTTGTAGTGCATTCTTGTACTTACTTAACAGGTTATAAGAGTACATATCTTCCACTTTTAGAATGCGATGTTTGAGAAAAAGGGGTCCTGTGTGTTCTAAAAATGATGTGTTTTCAATAATGCGGATGACCCGTTTTTGTATTAAGGCAAGTTTATTGATGTTTGACTTGGTGGTATTTCCCCAAAGCAGTATACAGTAGCGGAGTTGTGAATAGTTTAAAAGTTAACTATTAAATATTGGTTAACAAGCCTGCTAGTTAGCACGTCTTAGCTGCATTATGATGTACTACACCACTGACAATGCTATGCCAGAAAAAGCGCGCATCTAATTCAAATAGCTTATTTTTGAAAATTGCAGAAAGTCTTAGGTGAAACACCCTGTATATACAGACGCTTCATTTAGGTAAACATATATTGCGAGTCGATGTTTCGGACAGAGCCCGTCTTTTATAATGATAATATGATATATAATGATAATAATATGATAATATAATGATATAATATACATAATGATCAGCTGCATAAAACTTTTTAGCGCAGTCTTCATTTAGCCGTGCAGTTACATTTATCAACTGTTTACTCCTACGCAAGAACGCTCATGTACGAGGTTATTTTTTTTTTGTTGCCATTTATAAGCATTCTCTGTCCTCATGACAGCAGCGTATATCAGGACGCCAGTGGAGCCATTATCATGAGCTACCAAGGGAAGTTCTCCTTGCCGTCTAGATTCGAGAGTCGTGTCGACTTTAAGCAACCAAGAAAGAAAACACTATCTCGCGGCCTCTGTATGTACACAAGACGCCGTTCGGGGCCGGGCAAGTACACTATGGCCAGCCGAGTTTAAAAATAAGCGCGAAACGCGCCAGATGTCGCTCAATACAGGCTCTCGGGACGATTCACGTCCGTCTACAAACATTTGGCGTTTTGTCACACCGACGGACACGGCATTTTGCTACTCAAATTTTAATTTCATATAAGAAAGTTTCGCCGCCGTAAATGTCTACTGGTACCTTCTTCGGGTGTCACCACTGTTGTCTGGTCCCGAGATCTCGTTACTGACACTGCAGTTTCTTCTTCAGGCTTTTGGCTTTGTACTCTTGATTCGTTAATTGTTCCTAAGCAAGATGAAACACAGGGGACGAAGTTTTTATTAATTATTAATTAATTAATCAACGACACAAGGAATATTTTCTCAGCGCCATCAGAAAGCCAAAGGTAAGTGTTTCACAGACAGGCAGCCACTCCTATTAGAGTGTTTTTGAAAGCTCCAGCAGGTCACCCAGGCGGTCCACATGCTCGGCCTGCGCTTCTTGGTCGAATAAAATTATTTTATTACTACTACTACTGCAGCTACCATAACAATCGCGTCAAAGCCAGGTATAGTTTTTTCCGAGAAGTTATTCTTATTCCTTTATTATAAAAAAAACAAACAAATTATTCGGTGTATGGTGTTCATGAAATAATGTTTTCCACATTAATCATTTTCTTTCTATTTAAACCTAATTTCGTGTTTGCCAGAAAAGTGCATGATTCCTTGAATTGTGCTTTTCTCTTTTGATATCCGACGTTCAACCTACTGAACTTAGTGAAAACAAGACATCAGTATCATGAATACGAGAACAGCATCTTTTTCGCTTCTCTGCTTCTCACCCTAGCTCACGAGTTACAGTGGCTGGTCTTTACTACAGGGCCCCAAAACTACAGCGGTAATGCGAACCTGGGCATTCTTTATACAAATCTTCAACCATCGAATTATATCGGGGAGTGTAGGCTCAAGTTTAATACCATTTATTTATTTATTTGTTTGTCTGATTGTTCGTTACCTGCATCGCCTGTTTCAGGCATTACAGCAGGGTGGACATCTTCGCAACAAAAATCACATCGAAATCACATGCGCAAAACGTGGTAAAAAGCATCATTTGCTAGTACTGAAACAACATTTGATGGCAAAGCATTCCAGTCTCTAATCGTACGTGTAAAAGAAAAAAGAATAACACAAGACGTCACTTCTAAAAGAATGTTCCGATCAGAGAGTGGTCAGGCCTTTTCGATACGTAAGATGGAGGTTCTATGAATTGATCTCTACTTATTCCGGTTTTACTGTAGTACATATTATGAAAAAATTTTGACCTCAAATCCTTCCTGCACTCCTTCAGCTCCAGCCATTTTAGTTTGCTTTTAATTTCTCGCACACTAAAATTTCTTCTCCAATTTTCGTGAACAAACCTCACTGCGCTGTTTTGGATCTTCTCAAGTACATCATTCTTTTTTAGTCATGAAATGGGCAGCCAGTGGGATTCGAACCAAACTTGAGAACGAGCTCTCCCGCAGTCTGCCAAATCTTGCAAAATCCCGCAAGTCATCGCCTGACAATGTTTCGTCACAAGACTTCAGTTGAAGCTCCTGCAGTGTGGCAAAGCCTCGAGGTTCTCTAACCCACCATTTCTCGCCAATAATAGTCAATTAGATAAGGAAAAAACGTATCTAATGTTAATAGTCCTGGATCAAGCATACAAAGTTTTGATTGCCATAGCGCAGTGCGGTGGGCTGAGCTTTGGGAAGTTAAACCTCACGTACCATCCCTACCATAGTAAAACTATGTAATATAAAACTATGTAAAATATGTCAGTCCTGTCTTTTGTGTGCCTTCCGTGTCCTCGTTTCTTGCGCCTTTACCAGTTTTTTTTTCTTTCACCATACCACAGCATACGATGCCATGCCATATCATACAATACGATGGCATGCCGTGTCATACTACACCCTAACGTATCCCCATCATACCATACTGTACCGCAACATACGATACGATACCATGCCATGTCGTGCCATGTCATGCCATGCCATGCCATGCCATGCAATACCATGCCATGCCGTGCCATACCACACCCTACCGTATCCCATCAAACATACCATACCGTACCGTACCGTACCATATCATACGATACCATGTCATGCCATGCCATGCAGTACAATAACCTACCGTACTCCACCATACTTTACCGTACCGTATCATGCGATGTCATGCCATGTCGTGCCATGCCATGCCATAGCATACAAACCATGCCGTGCCATACCATAGGCTACCATACACCACCACACCGTACCGTACCAAACCAGACTACACCATATCACACCACTGCTCTCGGAAGACAAATGGTTGCATTGCGAATCAGACGATGTATGTCGATAGAGGAAGAAAATAACACGACACACGAGTCACCGCAATAAAAACGCGATCATAGAAATGAACATAGAATGAATACCGGCTATAGATAGCAACCGTTTGTGCACGTCTAATCATTTTATGATATGTTTTACCGCCAACAACGGAATAAATCGCGTTTTATTTATTTTTTCTTTTACTATATGTCCTCCTAACCACACTTCCAAGTGCAAGGTATCACGGGGTGGCTAAATTCGCGGTACCTCTGCGCATGAGTCTCTATGCGAACCGGGATTTTGAAATCACGGCCGCTCCGTTTCTCATTGCCGTGTCCGAAGCACCGTTCGGCGAGTATTGAAGTGTGCAGCCAGGCGCAAAAGCGCGAGGCAGCGGCTGCAACCTTAAGACGCACCAAGGAATCTTAAAATAGCGTGGGACGTCAAGGAGTCCCCGTACCTCGAGCGAGCGGCCCGCGCGCAATCTTTGCGAAGCTGGCATCACTGCTCGAAATCGATGCGTCCCAATTTGGAGCGGCGCCCAGACGAATCTCGGCTCGGACAACACGCGCGCGCGTTATCTCGCTCGCGCCGGCGCCGAACACGACGCCGGTGCTGCGTTTATTCCGGCCTCTCCCGATTATTAAGGGACGACGCACCCCAGCGAAGCGTGCCTGGTTTCCCTCTTTCCCCGACACGGGGCTTACGTTGCCTCCCTTCGGCGTGTGCGGCGCCTTCGATCCCAGAGTGACCCACTTGTCTGCTCAGCTGAGGAAAGGCGTCCGGGTCACGGGGACTGTTCGGGTGTGCGCTGGGTGCTTATTGCTTAATGAGCACTGCGAGATCGGGGTCGCCGCCTGCGACAACGCGCGCTCTATGCATGCTTCTATCGTAAGCGATAATATGCTACAGCGGGCAAGTCAAATCAAAACCAGGAAAAAGACAGAAGAGAATGCCCATAGAGGGTGGATTAATGACAAAAGATGAGAAATTAAATTGCAGTATTAGCAGAAAACGCCTCGAATTATGTAGGCGAACTGGAAACATCCAATAACCGGCGCTGGAGCCTTTCCTCGTTTTCTTTCGTGATAATAAAACTGCCCCTTCAGTGAGTCGTCGCGCCTTGCTACTGCAATCGCAGCACACTTTTATGGTGACATGACGAGCTCCCGCTTGCTTAAGAGCACCTCAATAGAGCCTAGTATTGCCCCCTGCACTCGTGCGCACAGAATACCATTGTTGCGGCCTGCGCGCCACACACAGATGTCATCCGTATACAAGGGGACCTTGATAAGGAGCGGCATGCATTTTTTTCAGACCAGTGAGGAATGGTAGTCACTTAGTTGTGCATGCTGCCACCAGTACCAACTGAACGAATCGCCTAGTGTGTGACATTATCAAAAGCTTTTTTGACACCGATTGACACTGCTATGGATACGAACCACTCTGGTTTGTTGCGTTTGACGTTTGCAAGAGTAATGTCGTTGTCAATGTTGCTGGAGAGATAACGTTAGAAGAGTTTAGTTTGTGGGGGTTTAACGCCCCAAAGCGACTCAGGATGTTAGAGACGCCGTAGTGAAGGGCTCCAGAAATTTCGACCACCTGGGGTTCTTTAGCGTGCACTGACATCGCACAGCACACGGGCCTCTAGTATTTCACCTCCATCGAAATGCGACCGCCGCGGCCGGTATTGAACCCGGGCCTTTAGGTCAGCAGCCGAGCGCCATAATCATTGAGCCACCAAGCGGCCTAACGTTAGAAGAATATTAATATTCCGGTTCGTAAGGTCCAAACCAGACGTGAATGAATCATCTTCATGAGCTTCGCGACGCAACCTATAAGTGCAGAGGGACGATAGGTGCGGATGTCTGTAAGTGGGTTCCAGGCTTGAGGCCAGATACAACCCTAGCACATTTCCAGCCGACCTCCTAAAAGCTGTTGTAGATGGCGAGCATCGAACGCTGCCAGCACTGCCTGTAGCTCCAGCATGACGAAATATTTGTCGACAATGATAGTGTTGAGAGATTAAACAAAGCTTTGTGCCAGAATTGGTCTACGCTGCTTCGAGAGAAAAAATACAGCGATATAGACGCACTCGAAATGACGTAACTGAACTGGCTGAGCTCCGGGGCTACGTACTTGTGTCCATACCTACGAATAACCAGGCGTTGCCTGTCCATGATAGAGAGAGGGTAAGCAGTTGGTTACTTGACAATCACAAAGTGAACAAGTGAGGGGAAAGCCTCAGGGTGCTTGCCAGCTTCTCAACAAGATGTCTTGTCTTCGTCTGGGCAAAGCGTTCATTATTGGCGGGGTTTAGATAGGACCATCACGCCGAGGCCTTCCTCCTCGGAGTGAAGATCCTATTCGGAGTGAAGATGCTGCTTAAACCCCGCAATTATAAACGCTTTGTCCAAACGAAGACAAGACATCTTGTTGAAACGCTGACATTACCTGGTAATTCTTCCTGCGCCCTTCCTTTTATTTCTTTCTTCCGCAGAAGGACCGCTACCCTCTGTGCCACACGTTCGACTACCGGAGCGGCCAGCCCATGGCCCGATCTCTGCCGACGTCCGTCTCTCCGCTACACCGAGCGCAGCAACCGGCGCAACCTCACGACACATGGCAGTCGAGACCTCCATCCGAGGTCCACAATGGCGTCGCGGTGGGGAGCGGGCACACGTCGGAGGGATCCCACAGCACCGAAGAGGACCCGTACAGACACCGGCGAAGGAGGCCCACCAAGGACAACTTCCTCCCGAACTTCGCCGTCAATGACAAGAAGGTGGGCGCAACCAGTTTTCAATCCTTGACCGGAACGCATATAGTACAGGCATTTTCGTAATGCTGGGTCAGCCACTGCACTAACTTTAATCTGTTTGCAAGAGGTCTTTCGAAGCAATTCAGTCAGTCTGAGTGGTCCCGCTTGCTCTGTGTAAACATGTAAAGAGCTTTAATTGCTAAATTTTCATCGTCATCACCATCACGACGATCTAGCCAAACGTACTAACGCGTAGACATGAAAATGAAGCTTTAATGGGAGAATTATTAAAAATCTCAGTCGGGAAAACATTCCTATCTCTGGCTAATCCACATTAGGGTAGAGGGGAAAGATGAATGACGAAAATAGGGAGAGATCGGAGGTGTCAAGTAATGGCCGCATTATACAACAGGCTGCGCAAGCGGTATCCAAGACATGTTGCACAAGTGCACACATTCATCAAGAACACCTGCGCACATCGCGCAAAGCCTTCATAAATGGTTCGAAGACGGGCGTCCAGGCTGCGACCTCACACGCGATGTTCAAAGAATTAAGAGAATGTGAATGCACCGCAGCCTTACGTACGCCACATTTTCTGTGGTGCATAAAAATAAAAAATAAGGACACATAGTCACGATGAACACAAACTCGATAAAATTGGGGCATTACACACCCAAAGCGCGAAAATCTATATTAATAAACTGATTTCAACGAAGAGCCTGACTACGGCTCCATGAGGTTGCAAATTAAGCCTTCACGTTTTCAATGATCACATGCACTGCGTGTGCGAAGTACTCCTTAGAAATTCCAACTCCCACTTTCATGGAGGCATTAAGATCTTGAAAAAATGAAAAAGCCTTTCTGGCTTCCAAGGACGCGCATGACAGGCTTTTTACCATGTGCAGGAAGGTGTTCCGACAAGATCAAGCAGGGCTCGCGCGTTATGATACCGTATCGCTCACATAATACTTGATTAAAAGCGCGAAAACTGCAAAATTAAGCAACAAGATCCGGAGTGCTCAACGGGTTTGTAGAAAAAGATTGTTGCCGTGCTTCTATACCTAGCTGATATTTCAGAATATTTTAAAACGAGCTGACGCTCATGTGCTGTTTTTAGCTCGCATTAAATTGCATTGTTTGCACCATCACAGAAAAGGGGGGGGGGGGGGGGTATTTAATAAGGCTACATGGTTAAACATTAGGACAAGTATGTTGCTTTGGTCTATCCTGTCCGATTCATATTCGACATAAACGCGTTGGCCAGACAAGGCGATCTCTGAACGACTGGATTCGTGAGCACAGTTACAGTGTGCATTCCGCTTCATCCGGTCATATTGGCAGAAGGCAGGTAGTCTAAAAGCTTTCATGAAAACGTCATGGATGGACAAAAATCAGGTGTACGCGCTAAGAGAAAATGAGGACAATGTCATTGCCAAAATGGATGAGGTTTGGTTTTGTTTGGTTTTGTGGGGTTTAACGTCCCAAAGCGACTAAGGCTATGAGAGACGCCGTAGTGAAGGGCTCCGGAAATTTCGACCACCTGGGGTTCTTTAACGTGCACTGACATCGCACAGCACACGGGCCTCTAGAATTTCTCCTCCAAAGAAATTCTAGCCGCCGCGGCCGGGATCGAACCCGCGTCTTTTGGGCCAGCAGCCGAGCACCATAGCCACTGAGCCACCGCAGCGGCCTACCCCCAAAATGGATGAGATAGTTAAACTGGTAGAAAAATGCTGTACGGATATATACAGTAGCCTAAATAATTATGACGCTAATGAAAAAGGCAGTGGTGCGGTGAAACTGAACATCCCGCCCGTAACGAAAGGGGACGTAATGGAAACGTTACAATACAATTCAAATAGAAAAGTGGCGGGTGGTGTTCAAGTAAGCGCAGATCTGTTGAAGGACGGTGGGGACATTGTTCTGGTAAAACATGCCACCCTGTATAGAGTGTACGCAATGCATCGTCACCTCGAGCGCACCGGTATCTTGGATTAATGCTTAAACTATCTTAATTGGTTTTGGTTTATGGGGTTTAACGTCCCAAAGCGACTAAGGCTATGAGAGAAGCCGTAGTGGAGGGCTCCTGGAATTTCGACCACCTGGGGCTCTGTAACGTCCACTGACATCGCACAGTACGCGGGCCTCTAGAATTTCTCCTCCAAAGAAATTCTAGCCGCCGCGGCCGGGATCGAACCCGCGTCTTTTGGGTCAGCAGCCGAGCACCATAACCGCTGAGCCACCGCGGCGGCTAAACTATCTTAATGCGTAAGGAAGGGGATGTGAAGACCTGAAAAAAAAAAAAACCTATCATTTTATTGTTCACTGCTTTCAAGGTATTCACTAAGGTAATCACTAATAAAATTAGAGCAGCCTTTAGCTTCAGCTAACCAAACGATCAGGCTGGCTCTTCGACATGTTAATCGACAACAGACCATATTAGCATCATCAGTCAGGTGACAGAGAAATGCGCAGGGTATAACCAACCCCTATTTATATTCTTCATAAACAATAAGGAAGCATTTGACTCAGTAGAAGCCACAGCAGTCATGTAGGCATTGCGTAGCCACGACGTAGACTAGGCATATGCAAAGATACTGAAAAACATCTGCAGCAACTACACAGTGACCAACGTCCTGCCCAAAAAAAGTTATAGAACAGTAATCAGGAGGGGTGCCAGACAGGGAGAAACGATCTCTCCACTGTTATTCACCGCGTGTCCACAGGAGCTATTCAGAGAACTGATTGGGAAGAGTTGGGAATAAGAGTTATTAATGGAGAATACCTTAAGAATCTTTGATTTGCTGATGACATTGCCTCGTTAACTATCACCGCGGGACGAACTGCAAGGCATGATCGAGGACCAAGGCAGAACGGTGGTTCTAATAATTAATATGAAGAAAACTGAAGTAATGTTCAACAGTCTCGGTAGAGACCAACGGTTTACGAAAGGCAGCAAAGCATCGTCGTTGGTAAGGGAATGCACATTGTTTGGACAGGTAGTGACCGTAGATTAGGGCCATGAGAGTGAAATAACTAGGACAATCAGAATTCCGTGGTGTGCATTCGGCGGGGATCCGAAGGTCAGGAATAGCAGGTTACAGTATCCATGAAGCGGAAAATATACAACCGTTGTATCTTGCCACTACTCCCCTATGGGGCGGAAACTTGGACGTAACCGGAAAGAACTCAGCAGGGAGCTATGCAGAAAAGAAAGTGACAGGTGTAACGTTAAGAGACGAGAGAAGACCGGAGTAAGGAGGGAACTGAAGCAAATTAATGACATCGTAGTTGAAATCAAGAAGTAATGGGCATGGACATGGCATGTAATGCGAGGGCACGATAACCGATGATCTCGTACGCTACCGTAGAGGACACCAAAAGAAGCCAAGAGTAGCAGGGGCGACAGAATCAAGCAGAAAAGTGAAATTACGAAGTTCGCGGGATAAGGTGCCCGCAGATCTTACAGGTCATGACCAATTAGAGGAATACGGGCGATAATAGTAATAATAATATTAGCTTTTATTATCGTTTTGTCAAATACAACTTCGGGTCTGCCAAAGACAGAAGTTAGCTTGACTTGCAGCGCCTGGCAGAAAGGTGGACAACAGAGGGATAACAAAAGCAGTCGTGGATACACAAAAATGAATAATATTACAAAAAATATTTTATGAAGCAGTAGATGTAGTTAGGCTGATAATAATGACGATGGCATCGACATACACTTTCGCTATGTAGATACAATCTGTTAATTGCTTGCACGGCCATCGCCAGAAGCCTTGTTGAAATGTATACAATAATCCCTTTGGTTAACGCCTGTTAGAGAACCCTTTATGAGAGCATCGGAAATGAATGGTCTGTTTGTCGTATAAGGCAGACTTGTGATTTATTTATTTATTTTGACGCACTGCTTGCCTGACATCATAAACAATATAGATATTTTGTTTGATGAAGCATTTTTGTTGAGAAATAATGCTTAATTCCGATCAGGGCCACCAAATATATATTCATTTTGAGAAGATAAATATTTTGTTAAGACTAATTAGAGTAAATCTGAGCAGTGAGCAGTGATATGCCGCTTCATGCATTAATAAACATACGCAAGCACACTGATGATTGTGAGCCTTATTATACAATTAATTCATATTTGGATCATGACCTCCCTAATAAGTTTTTCTTAAACTTTTTGAGTGGTGCGCTGCATGACAAATGAGTGTTAATTTCTCCAGGCATTGATTCCCCGGGCGCACATCTTACTCCTTGTTAACATATTCGCTTGCAGACAGTTGCCTAAAAACAGTTCGGAAATACATTACTTGGGTCTTACATTAACGCAGGATATGTTATGGTCTAAACCCATCGATCTGATTTCTAACTAAGCTTTCCAAAGGTTCGGGTACTTGCCCCGGCATACATGCAAAACCCTGATCCGCCCTATCTTAAGATATGGCTGCGTCGTTTAGAATCCCGTTAAGCTTGTGGACGTAAACAAATGGTAGATGGTTAAAAATCGAAGGCTATACGTTTTATACTTCACCGATATGACGGGGATTTTCACCTTCTCGTCTTTGTGATCTGGGCCTCACCCCGGTGAACTGACGGCTTCGCACTGAATGTTTAATGTTCTTGCACACGTTAATTAATTCTCCGTGATTTTAGTCACTTAGCAACTATTTCAATATAGTCTACACGCTTAAAATGGTGTTCTTCGCACAAAAAAAAAAGTATGAAAGAACATTTAACCTTTCAGTTCTCACACTGACTTGATCAAATATCGTTTTTTTTTTTTTCACGCACACTATACAAATTTAGAACTCCGTTCCAGCCCTAATCGAGCTTTGTCTATGAAATAATTTTTAGATTCCGCGATTTTAGCTGACATTTTTTTACTGTGCGTTTCCTTGTGCTTTCATTTGCTGCTGATTATTACCAAGTGTGAGTGCATTTATCTCCTCATATTGCCTCATGCTATGCTGCAGGATGTTAAAATTAATTGATTGATTAATAATTAGCACTATTAACAGCACAAAACATTTTCTTCGCTGGTTAACAAACAACCTTATCGTGCATTATTGTCCGGTTCTGCACACATGAAGAAAATCTCTCACAGCAATTTGTTTAGACCATAAAATTCTTCCCCGGTGACTTTTTATCTGCCTCAATTCTTCTCACCGCTGCTAAGCTCTAAATCGTTCGTGAAGTGAGCTTCTACCAGTGAGGTGGTGTTTCCAGTGAAAACAGGGAAAAATAATCTGTATTTATACTTTAGCAGGCAAGAATTGCATGGGTTTCTCCACATCGTTATAAGCGCGCGAACAGCATGACCCAGATTTCTAGTACAGCGACGCCCTCTGTTGACGACAGAATAAAAGAGAAGACTAAAAGGAAGCAACGCACGGTGATAAAAGAAAGAAAAAAACATTACCAGGCGCAATTAGAGCAAATGTACTTTTCGTATTAGCCGCGAGCACAATCTTTCTCGGAAAAACATGGCGCTGCACGAATGAGAGGCGCGGGGGGAGGGGAGGTAAAAGAACAGCTGGAAGTGTCTACGCTGGTTTTCCCCATGACGTGGCGGCACTAGCGTAAGATTAAAACACAATAAAACATTTTTTTTATATATTGGGAGGGGATGAAGTAATGCGAAACGTAATGCGTTTTAAAAACAATAACCTGGGCATATAATTACTACTCTAAGTGACATGAGGTGTTTCAGCAAGTGAGCACCCTGATTCTAAAAAAACGTTTCAGGAACGTCGTATGTGCAGCGGTCATTATGTTACCACTTAGAATCACGTGACCTGAGAAGATTGTTATTGGTAGTATAGTGTGCCCTGCATTTTGATCTCATAGTAACGGTAGGCTATCAAGAGGCGTAGCCATAAAGGCGGAATCCTCGGTTAGCAAGAATATGAAGAGGGTATGCATGGAAGTTCGGGCAGCCGCTTCGCTCTGTTCGTAGAGGAAAGGTGAAGCATTTTCGTTCTAGTTTTGTTTTTGTTTTTTTAATATGAAGAGATTCATGGATCCGAATGTACGGAGCTTGTAAGCAAATGATAACAAGTTCTTTTCGCCTATTAAAGCCGCGATATCGTGCAGGCTTCTCCTTAAAGCTTTCTGTTGTGCGGAGAAGTTTGGTCTTGACGAAATGCTGAGGACGATTTCACACTTCCGGTACCTTGGTCCATCCATTTCCGTGCCCAATCGGATGCCGCCAAGCAATCCTCCGCTGTCTTTAGCTTCGGTGGCGTTTGGTTGTTTCTTTAGGACAAGCGTTTCTGCTGTGAAAACGTACCGCCCCTTCAAGATGACGTCGTCATGCACCCCTACCGGGCGCTGTGCAGTGCACAGAATCCTGAACGCCGTCGCGGATTTAACTGGCGATTACGTCGCCATTTCAAATACTAGCACAAAAAGTCTGCGTGCTTCCCTTGCAAGTTTCTTCCATCCTATCTGTTTCAGGTTGTTGTCTAAAACCTCTGCACCGCCCTTTAAAACTCTACTACGCCGCAAATACAGCCTTTGCCAAAAGCAACCAGGCTGCATGGCATGTACTCAGAATCCTCACCTTCTACTTAAGAAAAAAAAACCAGCCAAAAAGACGGGGACAAAGGAGAGACGAGGCACACACAACGACTGGACTATCAACTGTGCTTTATTGAAAAACAGCCAGTCTCCGAGAAAACCCAACAGAGCATGCGCAGTTCAACGGCACCGCAAACCAGCACAAAAAACAACAACAGCGAGCTCGTAAGATAGTCAAGCTGCAGTGTCAACGGGACAAGTAACCTAATTCTTTCTGCATCAACGTGATAGAAGCCGTGCTAACGCAGTTATCTCCATGATTGCTAATGTGAAATGCTTCGAGGATTTCCCGCTCAACCTTACCCTTGCCTCTACCGAGAAAAGTGACACTTGTCACTATTCTCGGTAGAGGCAAGGGTAAGGTTGAGCGGGAAATCCTCGAAGCATTTCACATTAGCAATCATGGAGATAACTGCGTTAGCACGGCTTCTATCACGTTGATGCAGAAAGAATTAGGTTACTTGTCCCGTTGACACTGCAGCTTGACTATCTTACGAGCTCGCTGTTGTTGTTTTTTGTGCTGGTTTGCGGTGCCGTTTAACTGCGCATGCTCTGTTGGGTTTTCTCGGAGACTGGCTGTTTTTCAATAAAGCACAGTTGATAGTCCAGTCGTTGTGTGTGCCTCGTCTCTCCTTTGTCCCCGTCTTTCTGGCTGGTTTTTTTTTTTTCTTAAGTGTAATATACCAACTAACCCAGATTTCAACTCTTCTCCTCACCTTCCCCCTTCCCCCACCCCCACCCGATAGGCATGGGAGACTGCCCTCCTCAACTGCTCCACACTGGAGTCCCAAAGGGCTCTAAGCGGGCGCGCGACGGGGCCTCGTCGTGCGGTGTCCCGGGCTAAGGATCCCGACCATGCAGCAGGGTTTTTTGACCCTCAAACTCTCTTTGAATATTAAAGTTTTTCGCCACCACCACCATGGTTCGCTTCTCATTAAAATAGTAGGGCCCTCACGGCTTCCCTAAAGATCAAAAAGTTATTTGAAATTGAGGACAGGGGTCCACCTTACCATACAGAGATTTGGAGCTTGAGAGCTGGCATGACAGCTTCAGTATAAGGCTGAGAAGGAAACCGTGCAGCCTGGTTACTTTTGGCAAAGACTGTACGTTTTTTGGTGACAGCAGCAGCATTTCGACTTGGTAGAATTGCTAGGAACATGTGTGCAGAGCCCTTTATGCAAGAACAGGAATTTCAGGTGGTGGAAATTAATTCGAGGTGTTCAACCTTACGGCGTGTCAACGTCACAGTCGAGTTGTTAGCTTCAAACCGGAGAAATACATTGTTTTCTTTTACCAGCACTATACGAGGTAGGCGACGGGCGGCTTCGTCTTCAGCGCATAAAAAAAAAAAAGATCAATGCCTCTCACGCAAGCCTCTCACGCATGTGAGACAGGTACCCTCCTCTGACTTTCTCGTGTGTGTGACGCCGAGAGCACCGGACGAGCACGATTATAGAGCTCACCTGTACACGCACGCTGAATTCTGAACGAAACGCGCCAACACAGGTCACCCTTTACATAAGAAAAGAAAAGAAGAAAAAAAAAGAACGTTATTTGCTCACATCATCTCCGGTGCTTCCAGCGTTCAGTCACAACTTTCCCGACAATTACCGCAAGTGCTGAGCCAGGAAGACCGCAAACACCGAGTTACTCTTTTTTTTTGTTACCACCACATCTCTTAATAACTCAACGCCAGTGACTGAGACCCAATTTTTTTTTAATGGGTGATGAGTAGCGTCAAATAGCTATGTTATGTCTCCGTCTTATGTGATGTGAAATTGCCCGCGCAGTTGTGCAGCTGATGTGGAGGCTACCGTATTTCTCGAGAAGAAAAAATAGAGGTGGGGGCAGCGAGATAGGTGGGGGATTCAGCCTTGTCCGTTATAGAGACAGAACTAAACGGAACGCTTCGTCTTATCTCCCTTTTTTTTCCGGTCTCAGCTATTCTCTGCCCTGGTACCTGTGTCAGCATCGGACGCAAATAGCTTTCACGCTCATTTGCATTAGATGAACTCAGAACGTCGTGTCCAGGTGATGGCAGTCTAAAGTCGGTTGCGTCCATCTGTACGTTGAGAGCTTTAAGCGGAAGCTCAAGCCAGTACGCCAGTGTTCTCTTGAGTAACGAGAACGGCAAGCGTGGGTGGCCACACCGACATCAGCGTTTAGGTGGTGGCGTTAGCGTTCTGTGAAAGGAAAGAACAGGCAACTAAATTTGCAGGAGCTGCTAGGAACTCTGAGGATGAAGGAGAGGAACAGAACACGAAAAATTTCAAAAATAAATAAAAAAACAGCGCATACGCAGGGGCCGACGAAAAGAAGCAGAAATAGTGAATAGGATGTTGGGAATCGGAAGCACTCTAAACTTAAAGGAGTTATAACTTTATTAAACAATCTGCCTCTTCCTTGCCTATCCCGCAGGCACGCACAATTTTTCTTCGCACGCTACCACAAAGCAGACCTTTAAACGTCGGTACATCATTTTATTCATGGTCATCTTTGGGTCCATAGCATACTTAATTATTTCGCAACTAGCGCTGGATCATTTCGAACTCGCTTGTCGTTTAGGTTGTTGGATAAGAAAATTGAGTAATTTACCATATTTAATTACCATTAATATTATATGGCAAGCAAGTTAAGAGAGCAAAAAGTGCATTTCTAAGTCCCCTTAAAAGACTGTTGTGTCTTTGCCTCACACTATATGTACACTCGACGCCAAAAGTAAATGAAAGGCAATTTTGTCGAAAAAATTTAATTTCTTTAAATCTAAAGCATAATGGTCAATGTTTGTTGGTGCAGAGTGCAATTCGCACGATCACAATTGGGCTGCACATATTTATTCAAGGATGCCTGAATTGGGAGGGCAATGATAAAAGTTTTTCCTTAATATTACCTTCCATTTACTTCTGACGGCACCTGTACACACAACAGCAACCGTACGAAGTTCGTCGCATGCGTTGCTATGGCCCTCGTGTGCCCTCGTCGTGTCATTGGCAATGCACAGAAATGGTTTTCTGCCAGTGGCTGGAACCACTCGCAGAATTGCCGTTAAATAGGAGCATGCGCGTTGCATGTGCCACCGAGCGCGCTCACGCATGAGTGAGCGCATACGCGGGCAGTCGTGCGGACAGGTGATCGGGCGAGGTGGGCTTGTGCTCTTACGCGGCATCATTTTCTGGCAGCGCTCTGCTCTTATATTTGTTTGTTTCCTGGAAGCGAATGGTTGACGACCCTTCGATCGACGACCTGGCTCCTCTGTGGAGATGGCGGCCTTCGCCGTAGCGCCGCATAAGGGACGCTAACGAGAAATAAAGTGGCCGCCGATCTTTCATTGAAACTTATCGACATAATGGCGTGAAGCTTTGGTGAAGAAGGAAACTGCAGGAAATTGTTGGAAAAAATATTTAAACAGCAGTGGAAAAGAAGGCATTTTATACCTCCTTGAATTTTTTTTTTCACACATGGCACCTTTCAAATTTTTCAGTGTTTACTACATGGAAACAGACAAAGAAAGTCACGTGAACAAAGCGAAGTGATAATTCCGTCAGTGACACGTCAGTTCTTCTTCGCCATAGCGAAATGCTGTTTATTGATGCATATCTGTGAATGTTTGTCAACCGCGATTAAGAGCATGGATAAGGGCAGAGGCTATATAAACATTCTTCCTTGAATAAACTCTGTAGAAAGTGCAGCGCTCGTCCTTCACTAAAATCATGTGACTTCAACCGCTCTCGAGCAGTTGAGGCCAACATCAAACGCCAACGACAAAGTACAAAAATACCAGCTGCCGGCTCTTGTATAAATGGCCTAAAACTTTTTACAGACTTTTTATAAACTCTGTTGCCTTCCTAAAGATAACTTCTTTCTTTACTCATAGTCCATAGACTGTCCTTAGACAAAAGTGTACAAAAAATGTATAGCCATGATTCTATTGTCTATACACTGTCTATACAACTTCATTAACAAAATTCTATTCACACTCTATAGACTTCCTAAAGAATTTTTTGTAAATGGGAGAGGAGATATAGGCGGGGCCCATTAACACTTCCAGGCAGCGGTGCTCACAGCGTCAAAAAGAACATGAAGTGACCTAGTATTCAGCCTCCCTCGAATAAAACCTTCTCGTCTGGCGCTTCGTGTTTCGTTTGACGCTGACATGCACCGAGTTCGGAAGCGTCCTGACCGAGAGATTTGAATGCGTCTGTATTCCTCCCCGTCTCCCTCTCTCCAGGTGTTGCACTTCCAGGGCTACTTCCGGGAGGACGTGGACAACTCCCCCTTCGAGCAGTACCGCGTCCGCCCCGTGGACATCTTCTACTTCCTCGAAGACGACAGCATCTCCGTCCGCGAGCCCAAGCAAGAAAACAGCGGCCTCAGCCAGGTAGGCACGGTGCACACCATTGCATGCGCACTGCAACGATCCGCGAGATTCCAACGGCAGAGAGTTGAAGACATAACGTATAACATGGGCTTAGTGCACTTTGGAGCGCTGAGGCTTTTACTTAATGACACCCTGTTTTCCTCAATGCAAGCCTGTGAGCTGCTCAAGCATCTTACCTTCACCATGTTGGTGCAGTCGCTTTCTTGGGCACTAAGTTCTTATAGTGCAAATACGTCAATGGGTACCTGGAACGGCTGTTTCAATGCATTAATCAATAATATTGTAAAATAAGAAAACAGATGGGGCAAAATATACAGTTAACAGCCATGGGCTGTCAACTATATATGCTGGCTATACTGGAAACGCTTCGTTACACAAAATTTGTGTGGTGACGGTCGGTTTCACCGGACGCGTATATGGCTGCTCGTATCTTGATCAAGGCTTTCGGGTTTTGTCGTCAGGCAGCAACGCGATGCCTTATAATGTTTGTGTGCCTCCGATTCTGGCTTGAAGGACAGTATACCAGCTTTGTCTTATCCATCTTTTGTTGTCGAGTGGCACAGGGAATCGCCATATCAACAAGAGCAAAAAATACGGGGTGGGGGTTGCTGATAAAAGACAGAGAAGTGGGAGACAAATAACGCGAATACAAAAGCCAGAACGCTAAAAGTAACAAGAATCTTCAACCTGGCTTTCATACTCTGTCAATCCGCACAGTTTGGCGCAGCCAAGCCCATGCTTGAAGCATAGATGTGATTCGTTCAGAGTCACGCCCAAGGTAAGGAGGAGGATTGGGGGGCATCATGTCACTCTCCCACGACTAGTTTCAGCTCGCGGGGCAAGACGCCTTCTCAGTTCTACGCTTCTTAAAAGCAGCCGATGGCAGACTTCTCCACTGTACGTCTCAGAGAAGCTGCGCTATACGTTCGTCCCAAATTCAGATATTTAGTGAAATAAACGTCTGAAAACGTAATCGGTGCCTTTACCGATGCTGGAAGTTGTAGTGCCCATAATTAGTTTTTTTTTTTTTTTTTGTATACTCTAAGGGCCCCTTCGTGCTTTACGGAAGAGGAAAAACATGCAAGAACATCTCCGTGTACAGAAATTTGCACACGGGATATGTAATAAATATGACACACGCGTTCAACAGTTTGCTGAAGGAAGTGCATTCAAAAGGAAACAAAAATGAAAGAACTTGTTACGAACAAACAAAATTACACAGTATTAATAAATAAGAGCAAAAACGATAATTTCGTAGCCAGTTTTATGTGTGTGGCCCGACAGCCGCAGTAATGTAACGTAAATATGTGCACATAAATAGTGGATGCATTATTTGCACAGAAAATACCGGACAGCGGTGCAGTCGACACCTGCAGGGATGATGATGATGTCCCTAGGGCACGCGGGACTAGCACGAAAATACACTTCATTCTCTTCGCATTTCAGACACGGCAAAGCACTTCGTTTTCATCGCTATCCGTGCCTACGGTTGTAACAATATGTAGCCGATGGGGCAGGTCGACGGGAGTATTTTCCAAGAAAAAAAAAATGGAGGGGACACTTAAGCTTCGCCTTAAGGACATGACGCGAAAGTGTAACGGGTTAATGCCCATATACGCAGAATTGATCATTCTCTACTTAAAATTCACAGACCCCTGAGAATCCTCATACCACTCCTGATGCAGTGGTGCAATGGTTAAGCGATGCGATGGCAGGCGCTGTGATCGGTGGGGCTTGCGAGACCCAGGTTGCTCTCTCCGAGCAACCTGTCGCGACCAGTCATTAATCTAACTGCCACCTGCCACCATAGAGTTTCTTACTATTACCTAGAGGGAAAGCTGGCAGCCCGTCTATGGGAGTTTGCATGGCGACCCCTCGAGACCACTTCAGCCACCATGGGCGCTCAAAGCATCATGGGGCGGTGAGCTACTTGTTGCGGAACTGCAACTTTTGGCCAAAAAATAATAGAAAAATTAAGCTGTTTGATAACTACAAACGTCCTAACATTCAATATCTTGTCTAATGATTGCAACAAACGAGCAGAAAAGCATTTAAATGCAAAGCTTGCCCAAAATAAGAGACGACTCGCTCTCCTATTGGCCAAGCATTGAACACTATAAAAGCTAATATTTCGTAATTAACAGGCACATTTTTAAAAGTAGATATGTTTTCAAAAAAGATGTTGTTGCTTAAATATTATAAGAGGTTTTTTAATGGCATTTCGGAAAAGTGAAACCTTTCATTGGCGTTGTGTGTCTATGCGTTTTTACTACTATGGTTTTTGCACACTGCGTTCGCGCGAAAGTCGTCTGCGCACACACGAACAGCGTTTTCGGAATGAAACATCTCAGTAGTGCCACTCCGTGTTCCCGATAAACTACGACTGTCTCGCAACAAGTAGCTCACCGCCCCATGATGCTTTGGGCGTCCATGGTGGCTGAAGTGCAGCGCCGCCAGCTTTCCCTCTAGGTAATAGTAAGAAACTCTATGCCTGCCACGGTGGTCAGTGCTCTCACAATCCGGTGGGCAGGTTGTGATGACGCCACAATTGGCCACATTACCTGGCTGGCTCACCTGCATCCTAGGTTGTTTCTTTAATTTTTTTGTGGATTTTCGCTCATGGTCAACAGCGCCGACACCGGATTTTTTCGACGCGAGCTCCTTAGCGCTATCGCGTTAGTGAACCACCAACGCCTTTTCCCCGCCGCTGTGGCTCAGGTGTTACGGCGCTCGGCTGCTGGCCCGAAAGACGCGGATTCGATCCCGCCCACGGCGGCTGAATTTCGATGGAGGAGAAATTCTAGAGGCCCGTGTACTGTGCGATGTCAGTGCACGTTAAAGAACCCGAGGTGGTCGAAATCTCCGGAGCCCTCCACAACGGCGTCCCTCAAAGCCTGAGTCGCTTCGGGACGTTAAACCCCAATAAACCAAACCAAACTACCAACGCCATTTAATGCTGCGTTCCGCTGGTGATGCGGCCGAGAGCAGTCGCGTGACGTTTTTCACTCGTTGCGTTCCTGCCTGAGCCGTTCTTCGTGCAGGGCTGCGTGTTGCGGAGGCACCGGATTCGCAAGTCGGACGGCCGCTGCTTCCACTGGAGCGACCTGAACGTGGGCGTCGCCATCTCGCTCTACGGCGTCACCTACAGGATCGTCAACTGCGACAAGTTCACCAGGGTGAGCCACTTGCGCGCATGCGCCTGAAGGTCAGCCGTTCTCTGTCGGCGTGTCTGTCCTGGGAATTCTGTAAGTAATTAAAATGCCTGAGGTTGGTTTAAGAATATCCCTGCTTGTGCAGTTCTGCGAACGTCGTTATAAATAAGTTGCCTACCTAGGAGGTACTGCCAACATGCATGGACACTCTTAACGTGATGATGTACAAAGACAAAAGAAAGATTTTGACCTGCGAGAAACGGTTCAAAATCGAGCTATATTCGCGTATTATCGCCCCATCATGATTCGTCACCGGTCATCAGGGCAGAAATAATCATGAACCGCCGTTCGAAATGATGGCTTAACGAATTGTTAAGTTGGTTTTTCCGCAAAACACTTCGCCCAACTACGGGCGCCACTGACCATAAGGAAGACAAATATGAAATGTCGATTGCAGTTTGCAGTGCCTGAGAATTGGCCTGAGAGCTGCCTATTCAGGCAATTTTCAAAGCAATACACGGGTCTGCGTCTTTCCGTGTTGGTATCGAATAACGCTTACTGCGCACAGTTCATCCGGTCACTGTGTGCGTTTTAATTACTGATCCCGTGACTTTCATTTTGAGCCATCATTCGTCCGGCCGACTTTTAAGGAGCAGCTGACACGCATCGCCAATTACGTCACGTAACAGTAATGTACTTTTCGGTTTGGTTTATTGGTTTATTGGGGTTTAACGTTCCGAAGCGACTCAGGCTATGAGGGACGCCGTAGTGAAGGGCTTCGGAAATTTCGGCCACCTCGGGTTCTTTAACGTGCACTTTTCAGTGTACCTGGACGCCCTAATCAGTGGTGAATGTCACTGTAAAATTTTGAATGTGTGCAGGGGGTTGGTAACGATGACGGCAATGATACACAGTGGCTATCGTGAGTGAGTCAGAGTAAGTGGCTTTGCACGAAGTCTTAACCACTCCATGATTAGCTCTTCCTCAAGCTACGGAATAGTTTACTTTGTTTATTCGTTTGACACTGCAAAGAAGCATTCATAGCGGAGTAAGGCACCAAAATCATTGATCAGATAGTATGCAGCAACTCCGTGCTCACAGGTGCGTGCCTATCGCAGGACTTTCTCAGGGGCCACGGCGTGTCGGTGCGCGCCCCGGAGCTCCTTCCCGAGGACCCGTACACGGCCGCACGGCGGAGCCTGTCGCAACACCAGCGCAAACTGCACACCACCAAGAGCCAGCGGGACAAGCTGTGGCGCTTCCTGCGATACGACCGACACGTGCTGCGCTTCTTCTGCGTGGAGGACGGCGCAGGCGTGGACCCCAGGCGCCGAAAGAAGCTCGTGCTGCAGGTATATATACACATTACAGTTCCTCTACTGCAATACTCGATATAGTAACTGCGCTGTGCATCAAGCAACGAAGAAAATTACTTGAGACATACGTTCACCTTCTTGTGAAAGTGCTAGTCTACCACGAAGTGCACAGCCTGCAGTGCAGTCATATAATGTAATCATCATCATCATCATCATCAGCCATTATACGCCTACTGCAGGTACAAGGTCTCTCCCACATCTCTCCAATTAACTCGCTCCTGTGCCAGCTGAGACCACCTTATCCCCTCAAACTTGCTAATCTCACCCGCCAGGTAAATTTCTGCCTCCCCCTGCTACGCTTCCCTTCTCTTGAAATCCAGTCCGGTATCCTCAACGACCATCGGTTATACTGCCTTCACATTACATGTCCTGCCAATTTTTTTTTCCTGATTTCGGCTAGGATGTCATTAACAACTCTCGTCTGTTTTCTGACCCACTCTACATTCTTGCTTCTCGTAACGTTACACCTATTATTTTCCTTTCCATGGCTCGCTGCGTTGTCCTCATTTTAATTGAACCTTTTTCGTTGGTTCATATATAATCAGCTACGAAAGTAAGAGACTACGAAAGTAAGAGACATGGTTCTTTGCACGTTTCCTGCAGTTTGTGACGTCGTCATCGCTACGTAACATTGTTACAAAACGCAAGCTGCAGTAATGTCGGTGCAGTAGAATTGTAGTTCGTACTCAGCGCCACTATACACGCTTTGGTTAGTGCGTGACTATTCAGATGCGAACAACACGTCCAGGAACGCAACCGACGTTCGATAGCAATGAAGCAATACTTAGCCGATAACGCCAGATTTAGTGTTCAGTTGGAGACGTTAGCTCTCTCCCTGTCAAAGTGAACACGTTGCTGGCATCCAGGTAAAAGAAATGTAGACTTCAGCAATGTTTTTGCGCGAGTGAGCCATAACTGCTGCGGCGCACTCTAATGAATATTGAACTCAAGTAAGAATTCAAGTGTTAGCATTAAGCAGTTGTGCATTGTATAATATTCACACGCTTAATCACAAACAGCGGTTACGTGAGCATTGTTTCTCGCCGCATTTAAATATGTAGCCGCTTTTCTCAATAGCTCTTGAATTATTACGTGTCCTTCCTTCTGTGCTCCTTAACCACGCAGTATTTCCTGGTGGACGACACGCTGGACCTCAAAGAGATGCATCGGCCTCTGGAACAACGGGAGCTGGCACCCATTCTGTTGGGCCGTCAGAGGATTCCCAAGGTGCAGGAGAGCAGAGGTGCGTGCCGGTGTATGGTCGACAGCTCAAGTTCCTGCTATGCGTTCTTTTGAGCGAATCCACTGTGTTAACTTTTTTTATCAGCACGTTAAGTAGAGAAATGTGTGCAGAATAGACACCTTTCTTGAAGTTCTAGTCCACGCACATATTGCAAAGAGAACATGAACATATATTATGCGTCGGTCGTGTTTTTCACCACTTCCTGCAATAATGTCGATAACGATAAGCGCAGAAATGATGCATGAGTTGGTTGCTGCGGAAGTGCACTGAAGGGCCACTTCATGGAAGCTCTGATAGCTCCTAGAGCTATCTAAGTTTGCGCAACTACAATGCGCCGGTGTGAATGACCACACGGAAATTAATTATTCAGCACAGCAGACACACTTGGAGAAAGATATGCATACGTGCTCAAACTTTGTTGCATTTCTTTTTCCCAGGGATTAACACTCCACATTGTACTCAGTTGTGACACACAGGGTGCTGGTCGCTTGATATCGGTATAATTAGTGGCGGCGATGTTATGATGTTGTTTGCTTTGATCAGATTCAGGTGCTCTAGCTCTGTTGTTTTGATGACATTTCAATGCGGATTTTCAAAGAATGGATAGGACACGAGTGTAACAATGCAAGTACCGAGTATTAGACAAATTTAATTTTCAGTTGTGACTTCACCGGATAGCACAGAAAACTTAAATATTCACCCGGATACGACAAAATGTTTATAATGATTTTCAACTAAAGTACAAATGCCGGCTGTCGGAAATAGGCCAAAAAGCTTGACATACTCCAATCTCATCTGCTCTTGAAACTATGGGCCCAACTACACTCAAAATATCGTTTTGAAGTTTTGTAGTCATTCTGAATTTAAGTGACCGACATCAAGCTCGATCAATTCACGCTCGAGTCAAGGTGAGGTAAATACGGTAGTCAGTCTACTCTTCGTTTGCTTTGGTTTGTAGTGTATCCGGTTCTGTCAAACAGCCTATACAGAAGCGACCTCATACACAAAACAAAGTAACAAAGATTGTATTAGTTTCTGACTTTCCTCACTATCGTCGTGCCTCTGCTCTGGCCGAAGTCCTCTTATAAAATAATGGAGAGCTTTAGCTTAGTGCATACATACTCACGAAAATTTATGCCTGGGTACTCAACTGTCACTGCGTGTGTGTAGCAAGGAATCGGTGATGAGGCATGCGTCTACACGAGTACGTCTTAGTAAAGCTAAAGCTCTCCGTTCTATATATTACGAAAGACATGAAGGCTTTACTGAGTCCGAGTATCTGGCGCTTGAAAGGTTACAGTTTACGTACCCGACAAATGATTTGCGCCGCGATAGTAAAAATCTCAACCAGGTGAACATGAACTCTGTTTCGCCTTCACGCCGCCACCAGGCTTATTCCACAAGTACGAAACGGACGGCGAAGGAGAGGAATTCATCGGTCCAGAGGATTTGCAGCCGGGGCGGCGACTGAACATATACGGACGAAGCTTCCTCATATACGACTGCGACGATTTCACTAAGAACTTCTACCGTGAACAGTTCGGGGTGGACCACTTCGACGTCATAGACGTCGACGTCAAGGAAGAGGAGAGAGTCCAGCAGGTATGAAGCAGCTTTCTTGTCACATGGCAAACATCGGACGACATGTTAAACTTTCACGCATAGATTTATCTGCTCCATAAGAATCTCACAACCTGGCTGCGATTAATTTCGCGTTTTTTCTTGACTAAGCTGAGGAAACACCCGCAGAAATTTTGCTGATATACGCGCTAAACCAACGTCAACAAAGAAAATTTAATTTCACATGAGCATTGTAATCATCCATTGCAGAGAAAACTTGGGTTCTAATGATAGGTGCAGCTAAACTTTCATAATGTTGTTGTTACATGCATCTTTTTGGGCATGGAGTAAAATGGTACAGAAGGCAAAACGCATGTCTAGAACGACCGAACTGTGTTCCCCAGCTCCCAAAGCTGCTGCGATCAGGAAGGCGAACAACGACGATGAAATCCTGAGTTTAACTGCACATGCTTGCATCCAGACCTTTTTAACCAAATGTTACCGCTAGATATCGCGTGTTCAACCCGAAACACGCCCAGAACGTGTTCTAGACAAGCGTTTTGCCTTCTGTATAACTAACTTACTGTCTTAATTCGCGTCGTCTTGGCTGTCACAAGACATCCCTGACTGAACGCCAGTTCACTAAAAACTTCTCGATACCCGTCGGACACAGCGATTTTCAGAAAAAAGGATGCAGCTCTTAAACAACGTGTCTCTAAGCGCTGTAACTGGACGCTACGAAGTTTTAGTTTTTGTATTTGTTAGGCTTTCTTTCAAAGCCGGTAAAAAGAGCGACATAAATCATATCTTGTTGCAAACACTCCTGCTGGCTGGTTCACACAAGGTAATCAGAACACTGTGCTGCACAACGCTACCATAAACGTCTTGTTCTTAAACCAAAGTTCAAAAGTAAGCCGATTGGAGCAATTAGTTAACGCTGCAGAGAGAAAAAATACTGTGAACCACTTCAAGGGACTTCCAACAGCCAGTCTAAAAACATGGTTACTTTTAGATGAAACAATGAACAAGCGGCACACGTAATTGGTCGAATATTGGAAATTGATGGTTTCACTTCGGTCCTTTGAAGCACCGGCCACTGCCAATATATTTCCATTATTGGGCCGATTAGCTTTGCTGCTGGGTCCGCATACCTGAAGCCTGCCAGAAGTAAGTGGTTTTTAATAAACACGTAATAAATTGAAGGAAAAGATTTTTGCTTGCCCCGACATCTGCTATCGCTGCTGGAAGCACCTGAGCTGGGGCAGCCAGACTTCACGGTGGCGACATTCTTCCCCACACATGCAGCCCGTTCCTCCGCACAACGGCTTCGGCTCCCCCGAGGACACCCTGCAGTCGGTGCTGAGGATAACCCCGCGGAGGGCGAGGAGGGACAGCCGCCAGGTCCTGGAGAAAGAAGGCATCGTGCTGCGATTCCAGGCGGCGCTCGTGAGTGCGGCCTCGGACCTCTCATTCCGAACTTCACGGGTGGCTCCCGTTTCGCTACAAATGACACGACGTTATATATTTACACAGCCTGTCTTGTCAGCCGATTGTTTTTCGTTTTAGAGAGTTAGCTATTATTAGCTCGTTCCTCAGTTTCGCTTCGTCATCGGCAGCCCCATCTGCTTGGTTTGGCAGATGGCAAAGTGAGGAAGGAAAATCCCTCTCCAGATTTCCCTTTCTAGGGAAAGAGAGAAGAGGGTGGGAGGGGATGGATAACCTGGTGGCCTGGGCGTCCGCCTAAGCTGCGTGAGGCGATTGGTTCGAAGCCCACCACCGGACAAGAATGGATATGTACCTCGTTTGCCAAAAGTAACCGAGCAACAGGTTTTTGCTTCTCAACCGTGCAAAGGAGCTGTTACGGCACTCCTAAAGGCCAAAAGGTGTCAAAACGTGAGGACAACGGCTCACATTACTTTACGGAAATTTATAGCTTAAGGGCTGCCGTAAGTGCTTCGCTACGTGGCTAAGAAACAAACCACGTGTGCCCGGTTACTTTTGGCATAGACTGTAGGTACATGCGTCCCCCGCCCTGGCGTTCGGATTCTGTCTTTCTCACATCACAGCTAACGCCCAAACATTCGCCTTGCACACTCGTAACCATCATGTGGTTTTTATTCCTGAGATAAAAGTACGCATTTTCAGTTGGCAGTACTGTGTAGTGCGCAGCTGGTACTGATTAAGCAAAGTAATCATAGCACTAGCATAGACATGTCCCTACAATTTAACGTCGATGAGGTGCGCGCAACAGTCCACCGAGAAATATGGCTACACTCGCGGAGCGCTTTCGGGACAGACCTATATTACTTACCCTCTCGTGCTTGTTGTTCCCAGGACAGCACGCTTCCCCTGGACAGGGAGCGCAGCTTCGTGGTGTGCTTCTATCCGTCGGACGAGACGGTCTCCATCCTGGAGAGGCCGCTGCCGAACTCGGGCGTGCCCAGCGGGAAGTTCCTGCGGCGCATGCGTCTGCGCAAGCCTCTTTCTTCCACGGCGCCTGGGACAGAGCCGAGCTACTACACGCTGCCAGACTTCCGCGTGGGCAACGTGCTCGAGGCCGTCGGCAGACGCTTCATCATCGTCCGCGCCGACCAATTCGCGGCCAACTACATCAAGCGCTATCAACTCGAACCATTCGCGAACGGTAGGCGCACGGCCAAGCAGGACTGAAATGGCGTAGCGCTTGTGCAGTCTCGGTTCCGTGTTCTTCCTTGTTGTTTCCGAGCATCTTAACCGTGAATATGTGACGATGATGGTGCATTCTTATGGTGCAAGGGCAGCTTCGGCCAAATAGCGTCGTGGCACAAGGCGTTTTTCTACGTACCGTGGGGGCACACATTTTCAAACCGTTTCACCCCAGAGAAGTCAGGCGCCAGGCCAGGGGAAAGCTTGTGCCCACCGTATCACCGTTGGGTACCCGGCAGCTCTGGGGATCGAACCCAGCGCCTCCTGCATGCGAGGCGGATGCTCAAACCCCTTGGCCACCGCTGCGGTGGAGCATGAATATATGCTATCGCGCTCAATACGACTTGCAACCCGCGAGCGTGCGGCCGCAGCGTTTTCGGAAGCATAGTGGGGCCGACAATCCGAGCGCCTGAAAGCTACGTGGAAAGGATTCTGCTGTTCCGGCAGCCAGGCGCATCCCCCGCGTCGTCTGCTCAACGAAATCTGAGCTCGTTAATTCTCACAGGTATCGGCGCATCTAGCCCTGCACAGGCGTGATTTCAAATCGTCAAAACCGCTCCAGTCATACTGTGATTGAAGAGCGATTTGGGCGTGACGGTTCTATCGGGCATGACAGGTGCAAGCAAAAGGAATGAAACAAAATCAACTGTGACACGCGCCTCGCATTCGTCACGCAAGTGCCGGCGATGCGATAACTCCACGGTACTGCCAAGACCACAAGGGAGAAGACTGAGTGGTGGTACAGCAAGATTATTTTCCTTTCGTTTTCAAGCGCGTCGGTTGTCGGCTCCACCGTGCTTCCGGGGAGCGCTCCCGCCACGCTGCTTGAGGTTGCAAGTCATATGGAGCGCGATAGTACCAGTTATCGCTTATACCCGCTTTACAACAGTACAGAGTATTAGCAAAGAGTGTATATCGTCCGCCAGCCTCCAACAGCGCTTGCGCAAATGACCGAGGGATCAGGTGCGGCAGCACTTGACCCCAAGGAGGCATCCGCACATGCGCTTTTGACAGTAACTGTATAGGGCTTGGACTACACGTAGCGCTACTACCACTTACCGGCTCTCATTTTACAGCAACACACTGACCCCTGAAGATTACGCGCTGATGTCCACTGGCTGTTCATTTCTTAATACAGCAGGTATAAATGACCATAGATTGGAGGTAATGTGTGCATTAGAATCAGGCACGCAATATGAATGCTTAGCCCCGAACTTCTCAAAAATTAAACTGGCACATTTGCATTAATTGTACACGCTGTGATAAATTTTCTCAGCTTTTGCTGCGTTTTTAAGCCAGCGCCTATCAGCTCCCTGCATTCTTTTTTCAACGCGGCACCTGTTAACAAATTGCTTAGGTTACCCAACAAATGTTACTAGAATATATACTTATACAGACAATCGTTATTTCTGTAAGCGCTGCGATGCACGTCGTCACAGGTATTAGGGTAATTTATTTTGGTAAAACCAGGTGGAATCGATTTCAGTTGGGAAGTAATTACTCAACTGCACCTTAGCGCAGCCGTACGGCCACAAAAATTGCAAAGCTATGGGGATCCAACCCGGTACCACCGCCTGTTGTGGTCAATCGCTCCTTCCTCAGCTTAGTTGGCAGAGCGACTGCCCAATACAGGCGGTGGTCTGGAGTTTATCGAAATAGACAATGCACATAAGGTAGACAAGTATTAAGCGCAGCAGACGTTTATTTAACAAACTTACATTGCGCATCATGGAACACATGAAGGGGGCTTCAGAGAGCGCAATAGAGTTTCAATGACGTGTCTGAAAAATAAAACGTGATTAAGCGCACAAAGCTACAAGATGAATAAAGACAAAGGCTGAGATATTTCTTGGGTCGAAAAGGGTTGTAACACAGGTAAAGCGCTCGCATCTTGTAATCAAAGACGAAGTTTGGACGCTTGCTAATAGTTTATCTTGGTTGCTTACAGGAGGCGTCGACAATACCGCTGTAAACGGGGATATCCGAGCCAATGAGGAGCTTCTTAAAGATCGGCGGGCGGTAAGGAATGCTTTCGTTAGGTACCAGTCTTGAAAACACGCTAAGCCAACAGGCTTCCCCAGCCACTATCTGAGCTGATCTTCGTTTCCTTCTAGGTAGAAGATTCCGGACCATCTTGAGCAAGATCTACCGAGAGAAGTCGGCTGGCATGCAAGAAACCTCAATGATTACAAAGGATATCTTTTACTGAGAATATAAAGCACCGCTTGTTTCGGCAATGTTGTGAAAGATACAAATGTGCACATAAGAACAAAGTCGGTGGTAAAGAAGAATACATAAGAGCATGACGCAGTGCGTTCGCGCGTGTTGAAAGGCGCACTGACTCAGCACAGCGCTTTGTCAGAAGCGTCTGATGCAGCCGCAGTAAACTACCGTTAACGTGACCACAGAACCTACACAAAGCATGATGCATTTTCGGGTCAAATGGCACTCCTTTGGCCAGCAACGTCCCACAATGGGCCCGCCATTCCAGCTCAACCCGTACAGGACTGGACGCAACAGATGCTGCCCACGGCACGGTTTGGGCGGGTGGCGAAGGCATTCTAAGCGCGAACACCGCACCAGCCCAAACACAGCGGAGAGCGCACGGCTCATATGGTGCTGTTCCACTCGCTCAGGTCATTGACCTTGATCAGCACAGGCACCGCCGACACGGTATGCACGTTGCCGCCGCCGACACCACCAACACCATGTGCGTGGAGCGGCATTGCCTGGTGCGCAGTGTTCATCTGTGCGGTGGCACTGTTCAACAGGACGGCTGCACTGGGTGCGCCTCCGAGTTCCTCGGGGTAGTTCATGGGATGATGCGTCTGGAACGTGGTCATGGCGATGCCGTGGGCGGGGGAGGAGGTGCCGGCGATGAACCAGGGCACGTGAGACTCCGGGCCACGCCGGGGCTTCTTGCGGAAGCGGGCGATGAGCGAGCGGCACACGTCCTCCGCCTTGTCGGTGATCCAGTAGAACTCGGTCCTCTGGTACGCGACCACCAGGAACAGGAAAAGCGAGAAGCCGACGATGGGCAGCAAGCTGTACCAGCTGAATGGCGTCAGGATCGAATCCACGATGAGGCCGCCCATGGCACTGGTTTCTTTCTCCGCACGCGGGCCTGTGTCGGAGACAAGACGTGCATGCGTGTATGTTTCGGCTTAGCCGAGAGAGAAGCACTGTTTGAGCGCAGGAAGCGCGATCCACTGAATGTCGCGTCATGCGAAGCGGAGCGTTCGGGCATGCCAACCGTGTCGAGAGAAAAACGAGCCGACAGGTTAGCGCGTTCCCAACCACGCTACGTCGAGCACGCTTTCAGTGGGGCGACGCGAGCAGTCAACACAATGCGACGAAAAGCAACATCCATTTCGGCTGTTAACGGCATTGTTAGTGACCATATTTAGACGTTGCTTCGTGATGAATTTCGAAGGCCTCTGCGGCCTTGATGTGCTGCATATCAAACGCGGTTCATATCAAGCGTCCGCAAAATTCCTGTCGTGTCGTCCTGCTCTATTCATTTCATCCTTTATCCTTAATGGCCGACGAAGGCAGCAAACTGCTAAGCGGAAGCGGTAGGGAATGCAGTGTACAAAAATCACAAAGGAAAGAAGTCGAGCTTGAATATATATCACTTATATTATGCCGCCCCTACCCACTCCCCAGATCATACATTCGGGATGCGAAAACCTTAGGTTAAATTTATATATAAAAAAAAAGTGCACCCGTTTCGAACACGTTGGGCTTGAACCAAGCATTGGCAACACATCCAAAAAAATTTCTGTTCAGATGCCCAACGTTTAACCCTAAAATGAAGCCATGAAAATGCAACACTCCGATTAGACAAAACCGTACTTACGTACCCAGATATCCGCCGGTTCACACCTGTTCAGCGAGCCGTCTTGCACGTTGTACGTTAGGCCTGTGAAAGACTTCACGAAGGGCAGCAAATCCTGCTACACCGCGCTAGACCTCGCGTCTTTCGCTATCGGCTGCCGGTCGAAGAAAGGGGGTGCGTCACCAGCTGACAGGGTCCGCCCACTTTCGGTTTTCGCTGACGGGTGGCCGCCCTGACCAAGCGTATCTCCGCCACGACGCCAAGCACTAAGCGAAGGGAAAGGGGGCTATGGGAGGAGGACATTTCACAAAGGCGTTAATCTCGAGGAAGCCCCAGGGACTTTTGGATCTTCTGTAAACGAACGAGCAGCTGTGAACTGCCTTGACCGAACGCGACGTCTTTCAGTCAGCAGTCTCGTGATCAGATAAGCAAGCAAAGAAAGAGAGAAGGGGAGAAAGCAAAGGTATGCACATCAGCAATTGCTGCCCCCTCCCCTCCCCCCCTCTCCCCCCACCCGTAGGCGAATAGGAAGCGCTACGATTTGCAGGAATTAAGCCTAAGATGGGTGCCAGCCGCTTTGTGTTTTTATTAAGCCTCTTTTTTCTTTGCTTACACGCCTGAAAGGTCTTGCTTGCTCAGCTAAACGCGTGACTCACAGAACCTTAGCAAGGACGCATTAGAAAACCTTCGTATCAAAGTTGCCCGTATTTGCTGACGCCCCTACCCGCACAAGTGGCTTCAAGAAAACAAGAAAAGAAGCACTGAAACCAAAGAACGCGCCAAGCTAAGTTAGCCTTTTTTTTTTTCTTTTCTGCACCCTTCTGTACTCGAAGCCGATATCGGCGACAAGCTGATACAAGTATCACTTCGCCCCGAGAAAAGGCGGAAATTTGGAAGGCCGTTTGCCTATTTCTTGGTTGTTTTTTTTCCTCTAATAACGTACCCCTGGCGAATCCACGGGATTAAAGCTGCACGGTGAAAAAAAAATTACCGACGATTACGTTACTTCCTAATGCGAAATTTGAGCGCAGCAAATAAGCTGTTTCACCTTTTCGATAGTGAGTCAACCCCAGCTGCGGAGTTGGTTTCAGGGACAACGCCGCCGATGCCGACACAAACAATACACTCTAAGAAAAAAGGGTGTAAGAAGGGTGCATCTTCAGGACTTATGCTATCTGAAGGCGCATGGACTAACGATGCACTTTGCAGAGTGCATCGTTACACCCGTGTGGAGGTGGTGGAGGCCGTTAGTCTCTTTCAGAAAACTTACCCCCTTTTTTACTCTTCAAACCAGCTGTGTTCCCTCTGCGCGAAGACGCTGTACAGCAAAGTATGCAGCCCTCACCGCCTCCCCTCCCTCTCGAAGATGGCCCTCTCCCGAAAGCGGGGTGGCGGGGTTATTTTGAGGACTATAGTTAAAAGCTACGCTGGCTCACGCTCCCCCACTGCATTGATCCTTTCACCCGCGCTGGCGACACTGACCGCGCCTCCTCGCTTCTTCAAGGGACCAGAAGCTATTTCTTCGAAGAACACGTACAACGATCTTCTGCCCATCTCCGCCTGACATGGTCGGCAATAATGGCGGACGAAGCGGCTTGGCGGATGCACAGAACGTTACTGAAAAAAGGTGCAGTGGCCGCGATCGGCCACGACAACCATCACGCATGCAAACATGCTCTTGGTTGCTAACGACCAAAATAATCACTAATATTCGGTGCATGTGCTTTCATACTCATGATTGGATATCATTTTAAAAAAGAAGTAAGTCAGCAAAGACAGACGGCATGATCGGTGCTGTGTTACTCCTCTGACCAATCGCAGCTCTGAACGAAATCAACAGTTTAGCGCTTCAACACACCAGAGGCATGAAAATTATTGCGCTTATAGTTTCGGCTTGTGGTTAAGCTTTTATTAAAGAGGTAATAAAAGCTTTAAAAGGAACAGTTTTGCTTCACAGCCAGCGTAAGCTCTATTAGTCAGCGCTGTTCTTCATTTTCTAATAGCGTACGATAAGTACCAGGGCGGTTAATTCCCTCCGTACAATTTCGAATAACGTGCACTGCTTTTCGAATAACCCCTCGTTGTGGCACATGTTCCTGAGCAAATAACAGACGAAAACAGAAAGGGTTCAGGTTAACATGCATACAAGTTAATAAATCAAAATCAGACGAACGAGCGAGATTGTTGACGCTGTAATTTTATGTTAGCTGAAGATGCAATGTAACGCAAATCCCGAATAAATTGCACTCTCATATTTCTGCTCCATTTCAACAACAAAAAAGAGCCCTACTCGCTGATAAACGCGTGATCTTCACCACTAATACTGACAACGCTGAAAAACAAAAATGCAAGAAACTAGGGAAGGAATAATTCTGCATCTGAACTGAGTTGTGAACGTGGCCTGACCATTCCATATATATAGGTACATTTTGTTTAGAGCACTTTTACCAAGACACGAGCCAGGCCTCAGAGTCGCACTTTTGCTGGTCTACTATGAGATCACCAGCATTTGTACATCTGCTCGGAAACTCCTCAACGCAGCGTAAAAGACACTTCTACGTTTCCTTTCCAACAAGTGTACAGATCCTTTCTCTCGGCACAAGATAGCGAAGCCCATAGTAATCAGTTTTCGAGATAGCTGCATTTCCTGATCATGTTTTGGCGCGTACAAGTGTTTCACATAGAAGAATTCAGGGAGCGAGGTGACCAACGCGATTTAAGTCTATTCGAACTTCTCTTGCGTATGAAATTGTGCTGCACGCCTACAAGAGCAGCAATTAGCTTAAACTCAGTGTACGTGTACGTAACTTTTAGCTTTTAGGTTGTTCCGCGCAGCTTTAATGCAGTCAAGTATAGTACTGATATTCAGAAATGAAGTTGACTGCCTCTAATTTTTTTTTTCGAACTGTGGCGCTATGGAAGCATCGAATTCCGCAACAAACCGGGTGCCAGAGGAAACAGTAATCAAGGCGCTTATATTGCGGCAGTGCATTGTGAATTCTTATGGAATGGTTCATGCGTCAGGAAATAACTCTTTCTTTTAGAGGCTAATGATAAGCACTAAACAGTACATTGCACTAGACAGACGCAGCCCGAAGACCCAAGCTCGAAAATAAATGAAACTACGGCGTATAAACCGGCAGGTTTTCCTTCATCATCGTAAGTTGCTTCGGATGACTGAGACTTTTGTCTTGTATGCACAAATAAAACTGAGCTAAAGGACACATTGTATCGCACTGACGAACCAATCTTTAACAAAAGCATAAATTCAGCGGTGGCAACTGCCTATATTGAATAAAATGACAGCGCGTATAATAGACGGAATCGCCCGAATAACCAGTCGGTTGAAGCGTCTTAACGGATGCTTGCTGGCATAGCGCTGGCAGTGCTCCATTTCTGCTCTGTTGACCCATTTTGAAAATATTTTGAGAACTTCGCGAACACTGGAACGATGAGAGGTGAGAACTGCTGCATCAGCAGTTGTCGACTGTCGTTTGAAGCCCTCTTTTGCGCCATCTTCCTCAAATGTTCAAATGTTGTGAATCCCCTTTGTTTGCCTGACGCTTCTGATCACTCGATGCGGCTTTATTAAATCAATATTTCTACAGCTGTATCTATTTCGATTGAGTTAAACTATTTTTGAACAGAGCGGTTTTTCTTTCTCCGGATTCTCCTCACACGTGCGGCCCCATAAGCACAAAAAAAAGGTGAAATTTCTCGCAGCAATATCATGCAGCAATATCAGTATTTAAAACTGTTACTGTGCCTGATATTGAATCAATAATGCTGCAGCATTTACACCGCTTTTTTAGCCGGTTCTATGACTTATTTAGAAGTACAGGAAGGGCAGTTTATTGATATATATTTCGCAGTGCCTTCTGTACGCGGTAGTAAATGAGAGCTGACGAGAACTTCCGAATGATGCTCGTAACTTTAGGCTGCAGCTGCTCTGAAAACTATTCTGTTGCATACGCCACACATTTACGGCAGCATCTGCGTAATTCATACTGCGTAATAGCTGGCTGCATTAAAAGCTTCAAAGGGATACTGCAAGGACTGACAAGGCGAGTCTCGCCGCGCTCGTTGTCTCCGATAACGGAAGAGTTGTGCGCACGCCGAAAGCGCGGAAAAATACGTGCCACAAGGGCAGAGAGGCGCATGCAAAAATAATAAGCTACCAGCACATTGCAAGGACCAAAGGTTGTTGCCCCGCACGCGGGCGGCTTGACCTTGGGACACTACTAGGAACGCAGACGTTCTTTCAGTCAGCGGAGAAAAGGAAAAGAGGGGAAGCGCGGGGTCCGGCGGAACGAAAGAAAGGCACGAAGCATGGAGGAAGGAAAACCTCCTCTGTAATTCCTCTATGGCGCGAAGCAAGCTTTGGAAGCGATGGCTGGCGATGGGTTGTAGTTGCTCCTGGTTTTTCCCTTCTCTCTCTTCAGGTCACGTGCCTGTCTATTTGGATTGGCCGCTCGCGTAGAGTCGAAGACGAAGCCGCTGTTTACCGCGCCTGGGTGCCGTCGTGCAAGTCGCGACGCGCATTCCTCTTTTCATCTTGTAGTACGGGCCTGTGTGCGTTTAGGTTCTGTTCAGCGATTACTCCATCGTGCAAGTTTCATCGATGTGTGACGCTGCAGTGGGCGACATCTTCGCGAAAGAGTCACCGTCTGAAAGAAACAGCGCTCGCCAGATCGTCGCGGCGCCCTCATCGTACGGATTCTTTGCGCCCAATTTCAACCGTACAAGTAAGTGACATTTTCGTTTGGTCATACGGGTTGTTTCCTGCCATCAAATTATGGTGTGTTCAGTACAGATTTTTTATCATGGATTGTGTGCGCGAGCCGCTGCTTGTTGCTATTTCTTGTTTTGAGCCGGTCGTGTGCGGCCGGAGGGAGCCTATCGTGTACAACACACGATCGCAGCGGCGCAATCTGCCGGCGTCTTTCTCATACTTTCTTTCACTGCAGGCTCTGATCCTTCGTCTGCCGTGCGAAAGAACATTGCCGGTCGTCTCTTCAACGCCAAGTATTTGTCCCTGCTCACGACCATTCAGTAAGGTAAGTCCAAACCGCAGTCTCCGTTCAGAAAGGGGCGAGTAAATTAGTGTGCGCGCTTCTGTGGCACGTACTGCGCGCAGTGCTTACATCTACTGCAGCACTGTATGTGATTCTTATTGGACCATAATCCCTTTATAATTTTAGCGCTGCAAGGCAACTCCTTCTGCCAGGCCGCTTTTTTTTTTTTTGCGAATGGACGGCGTCAATTTTTTTCTTTACCACGGAGTAGCAAGCAAACGATAAAACAGTAAACGTGAAATTTATTTATTCATAGGCACGAAATTAGCAGCTCATTTGTGCTCTGCGCTTCCTGGCATGCGGCCGTTTTCGCTTACACCTTGCAATATTTTTGCTAACCCAGAATGTGACTTATCATGCCAGCAGTTTTACTGTATTCGAATGGCAAGATGCGCTTGCTAATGGTGTTAAGTTGATATGTAACTGGCTCTTCACTCAGGCTGAGAACTAATAGAGAAAAGTGAACTTGTTTAGTTCTTTTTACTAGTGAAAAGGTCGGGGCTAGTTGGTGGCCAAACATTAGCTCACAAAAGCGTACAGTCTCTTTTTGTCTTTTTGTCACCTCTTTTTGTGCTCTTGTATTCTCTTGTGAAAGAGCGAGACTTTAGGTTTGATGTCGCTCTAAGAGGTTGAATAGAAGAATACGCTAGTATCTAAGCTTTTCTGTTTAGAACAATAAGGATTTTGGTTGCACTGCGGTAATCTGTCAACGAAAAAAAAATTCTGTAATGAATACTGTCAATCTCGTAAGCAGTAACAGTATAGTAACAGTTTTTTCTGCAGTGGCTGTTAGAAAATATGTTAATTATGTTAGGCACTTAGTGGCAATTCACTGGTAATAGGCCATTGTGCTGTGGAAGTTTGTGTAGGCTTACTGTGCCAGTGCATTGCGTCAATTATGCCTCTTATAGATATGTGGCAAGTGCTGTAATGGATAAAATTTGGAATAAAAAGTTGTTTCTTATTTTCAAAATATTCCTGTAGTTTTTTGAGCATGTGTGCTGCCATTACGTGGTTTAATGAACATATAAGTTATCACTAACCATTACACTAATACTATAAATGACGCCTCTATTGCAGTGCACCTGGGAGAAGGAGGGATGCAAAGGTGCACAACCATTGTCACTCCTAGCACCGAAGTTCAGCCTGGATTCTTCAAAACCGTACAAGTGGCCGGGACTAGATGTGTGTGGTATGTATGTTTTTATGTAATTGGGACATTGTTGCAAGTTCATCATCACTTGATGTCCATCCGTGAACATAGTGTTCTATGTTGCACAGCTACAGCCATTCTATTACAGAGATTTTAGAGCTTTTCAGTGTTTTCAAGAACTTAGTTCTGAAAGAATTTCTGAATAATGGTTTGTGACCACTTTTTATGGCATGAAGTATAAGTGCAGTTTTTTTTCTGCAAAAGTAGGCTGGACTTCAGCAAAGATTTCATATTGAATTAGTTTGAGAGGCGCTGCCTACAATCCATGTTGCTGACGTCAGAAAAAAATGACACAGTTATGGTAATGCTTGGCAGGGTGGCATGCTACCAAGCTAATATGACTAGCACCGTTTATGCATGTGAAGCTTAATGTGATATGCAGCTACATGAGGCTGTTAATCTTCTTTGCACTGTTCACACTTTCTTTTTGAGTAGGAAGGTGCTGTTCACTGATGTGAATAATTTCCAACAACTCACATGAATCCATATTAGTTTTATTTCACATCGGAGTGAACTTAAAATTTAATTAAGCTCACGTGCCCTGCATGTGACAGCAGATATGGAAGGCAACTGTTTTAATAGCCATTCTTGAATGCTGTCAGTCAGTGTTTACAATTTAATTATGCTAAGCATCTGAAAAGATGTGTAAAGGTAACATTCTATTGTGCCAGCAAAATGTAATTCATGAGAATTACTGCTGCTGCATATGCTGCAAGCATTGGATGAAGCAGCACTGTCTAAATAAAAAGACGAGATTTGTAATTTCCTCAAGCAAAACTAGTGCTTTAGAAGGAGACTGTTCTATGCTGCTTGTGTAGTTAATGTAGTCTGTCAGTGAAGGCCAGTCTATAACCAAAGCTTTTTGCACAGGCATAATGTAGAGGCGTAGTATGAAACAGGTTATGAACGTGAATAAAAAGTATCTGTATATTATAATGTGTTCCAAATAATTTTTTGGGTATGACGTTACCTCATGCATGGAGACAATTCTTTAGATGTGTAAGTTACCCTTGCTTATATTTCACATTTAGCCGAAAGCTTTTCTTTGTTTTCCAGGAGTGGTACACTAAGATTTATAGTGCATAGCCTTTGTGCATAGGCCTTTCACCAGGTATTTAAACTGTATCAAAATGCTGTGACAATGGAATGCACCCAGAAATGCCATCACAGGGACAAGCTTCCTGCTGTTTGCTAATTGGAAATGAATTCACAGGTAATATATGCAGGGAAAATTACAGTTGGAAGTATCACTCATTGATGCTCAGATAATCACCTACACTTCCCTTTTAGGAAGAAAATTCACTGTATGGGCAACAAAACATATAATGGCATCAGAGACCAGAGACATATTGTTAGCAAGGGCTGCATGAAACCTTAACCACTCTAGATACGGAGAAATAAAAACACGAGAATGGAGGGAAGGGTTTGTTAAACGGCATTTCATTTTATCACCTTTTAGTAGCTTCCATTTCATGCACATGTTTTTCTGTTTCTTGATATGACCCTCTTCTTAGTCTGGCATCTGGGATGCCTACAGCCTGACCGTGCAGCTGGGCACAATATTCTGAATTTTTCCTGAGAAGCCAGTGTGCTTGTGATAATGTAAGCATATGTGAGTGATTAAGTAGCTGCCATTTAGGACATGTTTTGTTTTTCCTGCATATCTTTTCTGATTTTGGTTCTCAATAATAAACAGAAGCCTGCACTTGTGGCATTGTTTTCATGCATTTCCATTTATCCCTGCCTTTTGTGTGGTTTACACTTTTAGACCTGAATTAACTAAGCCCATGGTCACGTCGTCTGAGCTTTGTGGTTGCAAAATTCATTATATGTTTTCTTCTCTGTGCAGGTCAAATACATGGTACATACTGCCTCCACCTGTATGAAGAAGACTGCCAGGGTCATTTCTGTAATATGGTGTAGCATGTGACAAAATAAATATGACGGTATGTTTCTTTCTCCGATTCGTTTATGAATTCTTTGTGTACATTCGCAGTAGTACCTGCACCTGAACACACAATGACACAGACCATCTCACATGAAAGATTCGTCGCAACATTTTGACACTGCCTGCACTTCCAGAAAGACTCGGGCTTCTACCATATGGGTCAACTTTAGTTCTGCATTCAGTGGGCAGGTGTACGCTACAGAAGGGTAATAATGCTCTCGTGTGGACAGTATAAATACACCACCGAATAGTGCATAGATACCCCTTGCAGTAGGGCATTACTTTGTACCACTAGAAGGGTAACTTTATCCATCATGTAAGGGTATAAGCTTGCACCACAGGGGTGCAAACTTTGCTCTGTTTATGACAGTATAAGTTTAGTCTTTGACAAAGTAACTTTGCACTTCTATACATAGCATAAATTTACCTGCTAAAGGTGCAAACTTGCACCTTGCATGCTAGGATATGTTTATGCTTTCCTCAGGCTAACATTTACCCCTTTTAGAAAGGCGTAATGTTATACCTAACTGGTTTAAAGTTACTCTTCTTATGTCAGTGCAAGTTTAGGCTATTAGAGCGTAACATTACTCTATGTGCGAGAGCATAAATACTTAGTCTCCAAGAAACAGCGTAACCTTACCCCCAAAAAGGTGTCAGCTCAGCGACAAGTGTTTTACCCCCCAAAAAGACTAAGATCACACCTTTTTTTCTTAGAGTGTATGATACCCTCGCTTCCGCAGCGCTAAGAACCAGGTCTAGCCGTGGGAAGGTGGTCACGTATTCGTCGACGTGCCGGGGCCTACGTGAAATAACCGGCGCGTCGGCAACTGAAGAGCACCCTATCCGCCACACAAGAACAGGGGGGGGGGGGGGGGGGGGAGACCCTTTCCTCCTCTTTCTGCATGGCGGCGACGGTGTTCTATGCAGTCACGTTATCTTGACTCTCTAGCGGCGTCAGCGGCATCCAGCGGTATCAGTCGGTCGCTGCTAGCGCTGGGGGGATGAAAAGGGGGCGGAGCTGGTTACGAGGCCGACGCCGACGCGAAACCCAGGAACGGACGCCAAAGAGCTGCGCTCTAATAATTTATCTCAACCAAATGGCAGCCGTAGCCATGTCATGTCCTGACAGTGGTTGACTTACCACTCGGCTGCATGATAAGGCATCTTTTACCTTTGTCTTATCCATCTTTCTCCCCGAGTAAGGAGGGAGCACCCGCACGGGACAGCTAGCATTCTGATATAGCTTTTTTTCTTGTCATGGAATTTGTAAAATATAAAATCATTCGTAAAATTCGCCGCCCTACTGTGTGTAGCTAGAACATTTAATAGGCAGTTTTAGCTGAGCGTTTTTACGGCCAGCGGGGCGGAGCGGGCGAGAGGATACACCAGCGGAGACGTGCGCGAGAAAAGAGTTCTAGCCGGGCGGACCGCCCGTCTTCTCGAGCGGACTAGAGTCGAATTGCTCTGCTGCTCCACCTATAAGTGAAAAGAATATCAATTAAGCCAGCTAATAATGCGCTGAAACTATTTAGTAAAGGTAGATTCTGTGTTTTTAGTTATTTATTGGGTAAATGTTGCGTTTTAGATGCACAAAAGAGGCTGCCATCTTGAATACCCATACACGCCGGCGCGCTCTTACGCACGCTCGCGCGCTGCCTATCGCTCCGCTGGAGAGGGCTTCTCAGCGGGCGTAAGCTTCGCTCCGTAAAAACGCTGGCCGGCCCAGCGACGTGCGCATGCGCAGTGGCGTAAAAACGCTCAGCTAAAACTTTCTAATAAGACCGAACATGTCCTCTATCGCTCTTTTTTTTTCGTTCCTTTTAAATATATATATATATTTTTCATTTAGCATGAAACGTGCCTGTAGCCTGAGTCATACAGGTGTCGACAAAGATCTCTCTGGCAGATATCGCCCGGACACTGTCCACCCCTATCGGAAGGTAAAGTTTTTCTGAAAAGACCGTAAGGCTTATGGCCAAGCCCAGCATGAAACCGCCTACCTCTCGATTCCAAGGCAGGGCCATGGCTCCCAGAGCCCGCCGGTTCCAGCCTCAGGGAGCAGGTGGTCTGCAGGGTGCATCATCAGTAAATAACACGTCGGCAATCCCGCCTGGACAAGTCCGAAGGACACAGGTGACTCAGCCATGTGGCATTTTGCGACCGATGCAAACCGTATACAGCGTTCCCTGAACACAGTTCGCAATCTGCTGATCTGTATCTGTGTGGCGGTAGTATCCCTGTGATTAATCCCTTCCTGAAATACGCGACCTACTTAAGTTAGCGACCCCCCCCCCCCCCCTTCTTCGAGGTTTTCGTGCGCGTGGACACTGTTCTGAAGCCAAATTCCAAACCCGCATTGTGCGGCTTATGGAAGCCATGACAGAGGCAGCGAGTGTGCCGTCACGAAATTTTAACGAGCGGAAGCGTGTGGAAAATGTTGCTTGATGTCACCTGTACTCGGAAGGAAGTCATTCATTCTTCGTTGCCTTCGTTGTTTTTTTTTATTGCGAAAGCAATACTACTTGCACTTTCACGCCTTTGCCGTGCCGCGGCGGTGACCACCATTGACCTTCATTTGCGAAAGCAATACTACTTGCACTTTCACGCCTTTGCCGTGCCGCGGCGGTGACCGCCATTGACCTTCATTTGCGAAAGCAATACTACTTGCACTTTCACGCCTTTGCCGTGCCGCGGCGGTGACCACCATCATGTCGCGGCGGTGACCACCATTGACCTTGATTGGATTTGATTGGATTATATTAGATTGGATTGGACTGGATTGTATTAGTTTAGATTAGATTACATTGGATTAGATAGGAGTGGATTGGATTGGAATGGATTAGATAAGATGGGATTGGTTTGGATTGGGTTATATAACCGATGCATCACCACAAGTCTAACCACAAGCACCACCACCAGCTACACTACCAGCTGTACCATGGCGTAGGTACGGATATTGCTTTCGCATTTACCGGGCTTAACCAAGCTAAGCCACAGCGATTTTTTTTTTTTTTTGAAAGAATAACCGCTCAAAGCGTAATGTACTGTGCGCCAAAAGAGGAATGGTTCCTGGCACCGCATTGCAGCCGTGCTGTCATGAAATGTGAACACGGGAGCGCGTCTAAAATAGCCTCGAACCCTACTCGTCGTGATACCCGGCGGCCGCTTCCATAAACAAAATGGAAAGGTAGGTGTGTCTTCACGCTTGACGGAGCAGGAAAGGTGCACTAACCCTAGCTTTCCGCCATGTTGAGCGATTATTCTTTCAAAAAAAAAAAACGAGGACAATGAAGGACAAATAACTTCCTTCCTAGTACAGGCGACGTCAAGTAACGTTTCCACATGATCCTGCTCGTTAAAATTTCCGCTTCAATCAGAAATGAATTCGAGTCTACAAATGAAAAGAATTTTCTGCACGTATACTTTCGTTCAAATTTTCACTTAAATGTGAACTGAATTTGTAATTTCAGTTGAAAGACAACCTTGCGTTAAACTAATCCTTAGCTAAGGAAACGGCGACGTCGTACCATCTCTGCAGGACTCACATAAACGCAAGTAACTTGCCTTCGACAACAGGTGAAGCAACTGTCATCTTCACCAAGCAGTCGGCAATTTTGTCTAGTTTTTGGTCACTGTTGCATTACCTGCAGCTCCGGAATCACAACCCAGCGACGATGTTCAATTAACGTGACACATCGTGCGTCGAAAACTGTGCCCGATTTGAAGACAATCATTCCTGGACGATCATTTTCCTCTTTCTAGTGAAATCATCCGTTACAAGATTCGTTAAGCACGCAATTTATTGAATTTTACGTGCATCGAGTTTTAACTGAATAGCTTCGCACGCCAACCAGGGCCGAACCGAATTGAAAGAATTTGTGTACAGGAGCGATCAGTGCGTCCCCAGTACCCACTTCACACTGTCCATATTAAGACAAAGGAAAGACACTTACTGCATAAATGATTTTTTTTTTTTTTACTGAAAGCTAAGCTTGCTTCCGGAGAGCTAGCTTTGCACTTAAACATATAGGCCGTCTAGAAAAGATACATTGCAACAACAAAAAAAAAAAACAGCGCAAAAAATGTTCGCCTTTTCTGTAAGCAAGTTCGAGACGTGACCACTCATCTGATAGGTGTCACAGCTTTGAACGAGGCGCGCAGCCATCGTGGCAGGTCAGATATCTCACTCGCGCTCGAAGCTACGTGTCAATAACTCGCCAACACTTCTCCGTCCAATGCAGCCTTTTCACGGCGCCTCTCCTGGGAGCCCCCGAGCCGTTATCAAAGGCAGTCGCCGATAAGAGCTGCCGTGTACGTGGGTTTGTATTGCAGCCAGCCAGCCATGGAGCCCTGTCTGCTATCGCGGCGCTGGGAGGCTCCATTATGGAGTGCGAAACGGAGTAGCCCCCGGTTTGTGCATTAGCCCCTTCGAGCTTTCGGTAAGCAAGTGCCGTCGTTGACGTCACAGCCTCGTAACCCCGAGATGGCCGATCGGTCATGGCTTGCCGAGCAAAGGCAGGAGTGAAATCCCGAACACTGCAACGCTTCCCGAGACTGAAGGTCGTTACAGCGAAAGCGGCCAGTTAGCGAGGTGAGTGACTTTTGCAGCACGGACTAAGCGGAAGCATCGACATGGACGTCAATCCATCTAATGTCTACCCGCAGATAAAGAATCTCTCAAAGAAAATATACTGCAAGCAGGTTTATTTACAAGGCGCTCTGTAAATTAATTGAGGCAGGCGAGAATGTTGCGTACTGCGCCGGTGTATCAAGTGATAATACCGACGTGCACGTGAAGTCCGCCCAGCAGGACATTGCCGCTGCATTGATTTCAAGCGTGAATGGGAACCTTGCTAGCTTTCTCCGTTTTTTTTTTTTTTGTGCGTGCATTTGGAAGACATCGTGGCCTGTGAATTTTCGAATAACGTCCACGGCACTTTTGTTTTTGTCAGGAAAAGGAATTCCTCTCTCTTTTCTGAATACCCGCGCGTTTTGCACCAAACAACGTCTTACGAAAGCATAGCGTAGCCACTATGATGCAAATATATCGGAATTACTACCCTATACTGTTGATTTGAGGAGAAGCCAGTAGATGGCAGAAGTGGCCTTTCCGGAGCTTGCGCCACGGATGATGCTTTCTGGTGCCTCACAAAAACAATGTGAAAAACATACTTTTCGCTGTTTTCTTGTACACTGCGGCCGATCATGAGGCGTTTTCTAATGCAAGGTAATCGTGACAGCCGGCATCGCCGTTAACGATGTAGCAATAACGAGATTAAAGTTACTACGGGGTGGCATGAGCTTCGATAGCCGCCAACGTTTCCGTCTCTCTTTCTATCAGAGGATACAACTTAAAGAAAGGAAACAGGTTTGTAACAGCAGCCGGTGGCCCGCAGCTATGCGCTGTAGTCCGCCCATAACCGATTACAGCAGTGAATCAAATCAACATTTTAATACTTCACTCTGTTAAGCAAGTCACAGTCATCAAAATTATGAAGCTTGTAGTTTACTTCTGCTATTACTTTTTTTTAGGCCATAAGAGAAACTTTAACAGACTATTTCCTTGCCACGTATTACCATGAATGTGGGCGTAGCTTCACCGCAGACTTATAGCCGATTACAGCACAGCATGGGCCGAAGGGTGGCGGCCATTTATTCGTTTATTGCCGCTTAAATTTTCTGGGTATAAGTCAGGCTCCAGTGCGCCGCGGAAGAAATCGGTCTTCTTGTTTGTGTACGCTAATTCCTTTTTTTTTCGTGTTGCCGTAACCTCACTTTCACTGATAAGCGCACGACACGACGTCGGGATGCCCTGTCGACTATTATTGGCTGAAGTAGGCCAACTGAAACAATTAGGCATTTGCTAGAGGTAGAAGTAATGAGAATGCCTGGTAGACGCTGTGCGTACAAAGCCAAAGCGATAAAACTTTTTGATACAAATTTTTATGAGTGCACGACTGATATGAGATGACACAGTTGAACTTTTTTTTTCTTTTTACTTTGAGCACTTTCCGCTTTTTCTAATTCTCGCATCTTTTGTTCCAGAAAAAAATACAGCGTGCTCCCAACTCCACGAAAGTGAGAGCACCTTGCGACAGACCACCACCATGCTGCCCATAGCGGCAGTGGTGTTGGCCGTCGCTGTGTTCCTGCTGTCGGCAGGCACACTCACTTGGCTGTACTTCAGACATATCAGACAGATGTCCTGCGCGTACCACAAAGGATCTTACAAGCCATGCAAGGCAGAAGAGCTGGTTCTGGGCAGACCTGCAAGGCCTTTCAACGGCTCAACGAAAGCCACCACGTCCGACGAAACAGACGCCAAGGACGTCGAAGCAGGCGGCGAGACCACAGCAGACTCAGGCGTCACTCTGCTGTCTGTCACGCCACGCAAGCCTGAAGCTGAAAGCGTCCACCACAAAAGTGCCACACAATTTGATCAGTCCAAGTCCACTGCCGATGGCACGTCAACCCCTGCAGGTAGTGTTAGCGCATACCACTCTGCAAGCCCACGAACACAAAGAGCTAATGTAGCACGTGAGCTGACCTACGATTCAAGTCAAGAAGCAGATCAAAAACCATTGGAAACGTCCTGCGCTGGGGTTCCTCGATGTCAGACTACGTGCCTGAACGAGAAGACAACAAATGGCACAGTCTGCATCAAGGAAAGTGTAGCGCACCATGGAGAATCGGAGAACGACAGCGAAGAACAGCCTCTGTCGCCGATGTTGTGGGACTACGCTGGCTTCAAGTGGCCCGGAAAGAACAGAGAGGACGTGTTCACCATGGACGAATACGACCACACCGACTCCGATTACAGCGGCACGAATGACTACGAGGAGGACTCGGACTGCCACTCGAGTACGTCGGGTGTGCACCACGGCCTCCGAAAGACGCAGCGTTCATACTCCTGCTATTCATTTGTCGAACACTGCCCGAAACAGCTGCAAGACCATAGATGCGTCCGGCTGGTGCCTCCGGAATGCACCATGCTGCATTGCGGTGCAGCCTCTTCAGGGAGTCTGCTGGTCTCGGATGAGGACGAGGCCGACCAGGCCTTCTCCGGCAAGGCACAGCATGACGAGACCTACAGACAATACCTGGAAAGTGTTATTCTGAAGCGCAAAGCGAGAATGTACTACGGCAGGTATGCCCACTACCCGCAGTCTTAGAAACTATATGTTTGCTGATGTGTGGAAGTAATGATCAGTCCTATAGTGGCAATCATTTATGTCTTTATACACTGCACTAATGAGATGCAAAGCCAGTAATTGTCTTGTATTGTCAATATTGTCGATATCAAGTTTCAGACGTTTTCTCGAAGCGAAATGACCTTCTAGTCCGTAATTTCTGTTACAGTGCGACATACAAACAACTTTAGGAAAATATTGTACAATTTCCGGGCCTTCAATTGTGTTAAGTTTATTTCTAGATGAAGTTTCAGACATTTTCTCAAAGCGAAATGGTCTTCTAGCCCCTAATTCCTGTTAGAGTGTGACCAACAAACATGACGCCGGGAAATTTGTCCAAATTACGGGCCTTCGTGAACTTTCGAGGCACTCACCAAAAGCTGACCTCAATAACATCGTCTTTGGCAGTCCTTAAACGAAAGTAGGATGACCATGACATGCCTCTTCACAGTTGCTTCACAATTTCCGGGCCTTCGATTGTCTTATACTATTTTTAGATGAACTTTGAGACATTTTCTTGAAGCGAAGTTACCTTCTAGCCCGTATTCCTGTTAGAGTGTGACAAACAAACATGCACGGGAAAATTTGTCCTAATTACGGTCCTTCATGTACTTTCGAGGCACTCATCAAACTGACCTCAATAACATCGTCTTTGGCAGTCCTTAAACGAAAGTAGGATGACCATGACATGCCTCTCCACAGTTGGTTGTGCGTATCATTAGGCGTTGTCATCAGATGAGACACATAATATTTATAAGTCCGCAATAAGGGCCAAAGATCACAGCCACCACTGCCCAACATCGCATCCTTCAATGTGGCCCTACATTTAGGACGGATGACTCACGGGCTACATTTAGGACAGATAACTCAGGGGCTAAGAGATGGCGCTGTACGTTTTAGCGCCGTACTCGAACATAAGCGCGCTGTGACGCTTCGTTAGCTTACACGTATGTCACGGCAAGGTCGGGCTAGAAGAAGCGCTGTCATTTGCTTTATGCACAAATTCCACTCTTCTGTGACGATCGCTTCCTAGACAGCGCAGCCGATGCCCGAACCAGCATAACAACCGAACCGACGGCATGCGTGCTCTTCAAACAGCAAACAGAAAAAAAAAAAAACGAACACTCCGCGTATCACATTGTCCACGTGATTGCTGTCATTTGAACGCTCCATGAAAGGTGCGCCGGATCAAAAACCTGTCCCGAAACGATATTTTACCGCTGCTTCCCGTTACTAAGCTATACTAGTGGTGCCGTGTTTGCATCCAGTTGCCCAGCTCTTACTAGTAAGCGGTACGCTGTACCACTGTGGAAGGCTATGCTACGAACCTGCTCCAGTAATTAAGAAATGAGATTTCGCTGTTCGAGCAGGAAAAGCGCAATTCAGTAACGAAGAAGCCTTTGAACTTTCTTATAGCTTCGAAATTCATCATTTTCTCACTTCTTTCGCGTTGCTGCGGAGGTTGTTGCCAACGGCCATGCAGTTTAATCTGTACGTGCTGCATACAATAGGAGATTCTTCAGAGTTTGGCGACGGAAATCAAAGGAAGGGTTGAATAACTGCCGTCTTGGAGGTACGTGAAAAGCAGTTAGCAAAGTGGAAAGGAGGATGGTGGTGGTTTATGGTGGTGGTTTATGGGGTTTAACGTCCCAAAGCGACTAAGGCTGTGAGAGACGCCGTAGTGGAGAGCTCCGGAAATTTCGTCCACGTGGGGATCTTTAACGTGCACTGACATCGCACAGTACACGGGCCTCTAGAATTTCTCCTCCAAAGAAATTCAACCGCCGCGGCCGGGATCGAACCCGCGTCTTTCGGTTCAGCAGCCCAGCACCATAACCACTGAGCCACCGCGGCAGCGGAAAGGAGGATGAAACTTGAAATAATCTTGAAGGAAAGTAGGCTTTAAATGAGTTAATGAATGTGAAGAAATTTTGGCGGTAGATTTAATGAAATTAGAATGAAACCAACCAAATAATATATATGCCGGTGGCAACTACAGATTTAGATTATTCTTCTTGTTCCTTGTCTTAAAGCATGATTTGTGCTGTATAGCGTTCGCGCCTACTTGAGTAGGGTGCCGCGGCTGGTAAGCGCGAAATTACATTTGGGAGGTAGCCTTGTACTAGACGATTGTCATACACATAAAGAACAGTCTGAGACCACCTCCGAAGAAGAAAATGTTGCTCCGATGCATTTTCATATGCGACCCTGTCAAGTTTAACACAGTAACCACACACTTTCCTTTCTGGCACACTTGATGCACTGACGTCCGTCTTGTATTTTAGAACTGTATACACTGAAGTGGTTGAGGTGGTTTCTTCGTATAGCACTGCCTTCTCTAAAATAAAAAAAAGAAAGAACCTGTGCTTTGATCAAGCGCGAATAAAGACTATGCATGTCTTCGCCATTGACAATTCCATTCATAGCCGTGTTCATTACAAGTAACCCGACAGCGTGTTTTATTACTTGCTGCCGTAACGTGGGCAGCCGTGAAAGAAGCAGTCCAGCAGGTTTCCAGGTGGGCACTACAGTTGTTGTCACAACCACTAGTGGCAATGAGTTCTTTGAAACCTGCAGGTGCAGCAAAGATTAAAAACGTACACGTACTGATCGACAAGAAGTACCACAGTATAGAGATTCTGAAGGCCTGCAACTCTCCAAACTCGTCAAACAATAGCGGCACCAGATCACGAACCGATGGGCGACACTTGGCGGCCACGAGTACTTTCTTCCAGAAGGCTGCAGGACCTCATCTCCAAGCGGAAACAATCGGCAGCGTCGAGGTCAGTGTAAGGCGAACCCGAGTGCCTGCGGTTCCAGCTGCCACCCTTTAGGACGCTGGGCAGCGACACGGCGGCGCCCGCAAACCTCGCACAGGGCAACGCGCCGTTCATTTTGTCCCGGGGCTCCATGAACAGCATCGAAGAGCTGCTGCAACCAGAGTCGAGTTTCTCCAGCGTCACCTGTCCGCGCACAATGCCGCCCTCGAGGATGTCTCCGACGTAACACCGAGGAGCCTTGCAGTCACTGTCTCCGCCCTGAGTGCGATGGATGGATGTCTTCACGTGGCACGGAGGGCGAGGAGGTGGAGGCTCTTTGATCTGCCAGGTACTGTCATACAACTCGATGGTGCTCGAGTAAGAGGATCCCTGCTCGGCCGGACAGCTGGGCCTTTCGGCGGGAGCAGTGGGCCCGGAGGAACTGGCGTTACTACGACCACTGTTCACCCCGGGATCGGAGTAGCCGTTGTAGAGTCCCGCCACGCTGTGGGCGGCGGAATTGAGCTTGAAGGCTGCCATGCAGGAAGCTGTGTCGAGTCCGTAGCAGAAGCAGACCGCCAGACTCACCACGACGAGCGCGACAAGGACAATGGCCATCAGAAGAAGCAAGTGCATGACCGTCCAGCCAGCTGCATTCCGCCCTCAGCCTTTGTGTGCGCGGCGCAGGTGCAGCATGGGAGAATGCACGGTGATCTAGTCGATGGGCGTGCCTAGTCCAACGCTGTGCATTCCGTCGACGACCACAGCTCCGGTTTTGGGGACGACGGGATGTGGTACATAAGGACGGGCAGTCGTTGCTGATGTCCTAACGACGTGACCTGCGTTAGTGAGACCGCCACGCTAAGCCAAAGCGAAGAAAAAAATCAGCAAAACCGCTCGGGGATCATGCAGTCTCCTCGGGCGATGACAGTGACGGGAGAACGCGAAGACAACCGGTAAAGAAAAGAACATGACGACAAGGCTTTACCTCGAATCTCTTCACATTCGTACGACAGCACGCAGGCTCAATAGCAGCGAAGTAATTGTAAGTAAGAATTGCACAGAGACCTAGAGGCCAGCGAGATAAACTAAACCGCATCCTGTTTGCAGTTCAATGCAGTAAGCTCGGAAGTCAAGGGAGAAAAAGGATAAACTGAAAAATGAAGTTCGCTGCACATGCGGACGAACTAAAATTGAGGGGCGATCAATTGAATTGATTGATGCGGAGGAAATGCAAGAGAGTTCTTCCTTTACCTTGTCTTCCTTCGTGCTATCTTTCTGCAGCCTGGAACACCAAATGTACCACTACGACCACTACCCCATCCAGCTTCACTAGAATGCTATCACTATAACCGTGTCCTTACAGTTGCTGTCATCGGTGTTTCATTATAGCCGGTGCTTCATTATAGCCGGTGTGACATTACAGCAGGTATTTCGCTCTAGCTGGCGTTATAGCACGTGGCAGGTGGCATTTAGGGGAAGTTCCGGCTTTTCACCTTGCAGTGCTGGCATATCTGACAGGTGCAGGTTTAACAAAGACACTGGACGCCGCCGCCGGAAAGTTTTCGCCACCATGGCCTTCCTTATGCTCCAGCATTAAAATCAGGCTAGACAGCCCGCTATTTGAAAGGCACAACTCAGGCTCAGAACGGTTTAGAGATGTCACGTTGCAATCGTAGTTCGAGTGTACGGTTACGCTGTGAGCAAGCCGAAAATACGTACAGACCACTTGGCCGCTTCCCAACACCGTGACTGTCAAAGCTACGGCTATGTTGTGTCCAGTACTGCTTGCTGTGAGCAGCGCAGTATTTACGAACTCGCAGAAAGAAAAGGAGGAGGGGGGGAGTGAACAGCTCCCCACCGGGGCACGTGTCAGAGCCCATTACTTCCGCGTGTTAACAAACGCTAAAGAAGGGCAAGGACCGATTGCAATTAGGGTCGGTCTGCTCATCCCAACGAATTCGCATATCTTATAGACCGTTTCTTTAAGCCGGCGGTTATCTTGGCAGCTACTCGTTAACAGCGGGGGCAAGGCAGCAATTAAACGCGCTCAGCGCTGAGAAGGACGTCTCTGCCTTCGTTTCCTGGAAGTAAAACGAGCGCAGCGTGTTCGTGCTTTTGCATACACCAACGTGTGTCCGTCAGTGAAGATAACGTTTTCCTGTCTGCTTAGTCGAAACAAGGTGCTACACCTAACTGTCTGCACATAACCCCAACTGAAATACCTGATTTAAAGCACGGATACTCCCTTTTAGAAATGATTTCTAGACTTTCTATAAACTTTTTGTAGATATGTTGCCTTCCTATAGCTATTTCATATTGTTTATTCACAGTCTATAAACTGTCTATAACAAAAATTTACTCGAACTGTATGTCTATAAATTTAAAGGTTGTCTATAGACTGTCTATGTATTTAGATAGTATTGGCTATAGGTGTCTAAAGTATTTAGATAGATAGTATAAACGAGTCCATTGGATTTGTTTATAGAAAGTCTATAGACATTATTGACAAAATTCTATGGCTATAGGTGCTATAGTATTTGCATAGATAGTATAGACTAGTCCATTGGATTTGTTTATAGAGAGTCTACAGATTTTATAGACAAAATGATATGACAGTCTGTAGACTGTCTAAATAATTTTTTTGTAAGAGATGAAGAGTTTCATGCCTATCAGCAACGTTTTACACGATTGCGCTAAAGTACAAGAGTTTTGATTAATCATTCATACAGGCTGAGTGAGCTTCTTTTCATCCATTATGTAGGAACTGCACAAAGGCGAATCACACGGAAGGAGAAAGGTGCTCGAACTTAATGGACCCTCATAACTCACTGAAATTTTCACACTTGTGCAATTCTTTTTATTTATACTTGATGTACGCGTTCTACTTCCGCATAAAATACGCCAAGGCCGCGATTCTGTAACAGTTGCGTGGAATTAACGCTACACTGAGGTGAAATTGTATACTAATAATCGATGCATTGTACACAATAGAACCAATGAACGCTTACGCGCAGTCTATTTTAGCTGGAACCAGTAGCAAGGAAGGTTTCACGACTACGATGTGAAAGCTGCGTTGGCCAATGGCCGCGTATAACTGAACGTAGCAAATTAAGGAGGAGGGTATACAGCTCAAAATTCGAGAATTGGTGTATCAGCATTTCTTCCAGCAATAGCCACCATCTATTGCAATGCTTCCTTGTAGCACCTACCCCTTAAACCCATCAGTGTTAAAAAGCCGCAGTGAAATGTCTACCGCGCAATAGATCATCATGTGCATATGCGGAAGGCAACATTCTATTTATGACATAGCACTCCACACCGTCCAGTCTGCAGTTGGCCCGCAGTAATCATACGCCTTCTCAGACTCTGGATTCAATATATGCATGCTGTAAACACAGTTCCCCAGCATATGAAGATGATCTGAACTGTACACAGGAAGTAGGCGAATCCTGAACGATTCTTATGACACAGCATGACCAATCTTCTCAGAAACGCGAATGGTCCTTTTGTTCTTCCGTCCCTGTACCGCTAAATTGGGTGCCTGCCTAAAACTTTCGCTTCCTTTGCTCCACAGGACATCGCTTGAGGGCTCTATAGATAAACCATTTTATGTATGGACAGTTTTCTTGCCGACAAAGCGGTTCACAGAAACCTGCTGCAGAGTGAATTGAGATGGACAATCAGCCATGAAAGCAGGCGCATCAAAAGCGACGGCTTCTTGAAGCAAACATGCGCACGCTGCGCACGAGATATACGAACCTTGGGTCACAAGAGCATCGGAGGTCCTTGCAGCGCCAGGACTAGGCGTCTCCTCTTCAAGACCTGCACACCGAAGCCGTCTGGCAGGGTTGTCATCGGCGAGGAGGGATTGCGGCTGGATGACGTCTTGGCGCCGGAACAGCGACTGACCGCGAGGCCTCCCAGTGTCCCCGACTCCTCAAGCGCGGGAGGAACAGCGGACGACATAAACGCGCCTTATCTATGACCACGGCCCAGCGTCAGGCTTTCGAGCACGCGGCGTTCCTCCGCGCCGTGTAATCTTATCGCGGGGCCGGAGTGTCGCTAAGCTGACACGCGTGCAGCCGTTGTCGTTTTCACTTTGCCGGAGCCCCACCTGCAGCGCTGCCACATGCCGCAATGGCCAGCATCTCACTTATCGGTAGGTAGGTATACGCAGCCCCTTTTGTCTTCCAGATATTCAGCTCAGAAGGGGATCTCTTCGCAAATCAGAATCAAGCCTCTCTCTCATTTTTTTTCTTTCACAAAAGGTGTTGTTATTTCTCTGTGTGCGCGTTTTCTTCCTTTGGTGGCATAGAGGTGCATAGTCTCATTGAGGCAATACAAGTAGTCTAAAGGTAAACAAAGAGAGCTACAGAGGAGATTAATCAGAGACGCAGTAAAGCGGAGCCCTGTTCATATAATGTACCCCGACAAGCGGGCGTTATATGACTCCCCCACTGGGCCTGCATACTGCAACATTGCGACCGCACAAACAGCCATCCCGCGAAAGTTTCCAAGCAAAACGCAGTGTTGCAGACACGGAGGAGGAGCGCTGCGACCCTCCGCTGCATATATCTTCTACGTTATCAGAGTCATCCCTCCTGTCCAGAGGAGTTATAGCTGGCGCTGGCTGGTAGGAACAAAGTGACGACAAATCCAGCTCTCGGGCCGCAACGGATAGTTAAAAGATAAAGATTTTTCGCATTACGAAACTTGTAGGGCCTGAAAGACACGGACAGATACGAAGTAGTCAACACGTATGTGTCCATGTCTTTTAAGCGCAACAAGTTTCGTCATGACAAACAAACCCGCCCGTACTGCCGCCCTGATCAGTCTCATATGTCCCGCATCCAGCATTCTGAATGTTTGCTGGAATAATGACACCACGGCGCCTAACGTACAGAATATTTCCAATAGAATTTGCTCATTTACTCCAATGGTGATTAGAAATGTAGAAAAAGCAGCACAGAAGACTTCCCTTTGCTTCCAGTATACAGTACTCCAAACGCCCCAGGGAACTTCTAACTCTTGCTGTTTCACGAAAGCAGAGTCCGCACAGCGCTGCAAGACACAATTGGTAGCACGAGCACATCGACCACCAAAAGAAACTGAACAGTGTGAACATTACATGTCTGCCAAAAGAGTACCCCGTTCCTGCACCTCAAGCTTTGCAGGACACCAGCTATGGTGCAGCGGTTCATGTTACAGCGTTGTTGCTTTTTGCGGCCTCCGATCATCGTCCTCATCCTGATCGTCTGACTGTTCCCGTACGCTGACATCCCTCGATGGCGGCATGGTCCATATCTTCATTATGACCCAGCAGCAGCGCACGCTGAGGAGAACCATCGCCACGCCGATTATGATGAAGGCGATCAGCTCGCCCTCCATGCTCTTTTACTCATCGTCGAACATCCGTACAGATACACCTGCAGAGAAGAACCGGGGAATGAACACATGTATAATCGGGGACAAAAGTGTTCAGGGAGCTCGAATGCGATTCGGGAGTATAAGCGCGATGTGTGCTAACGGGTGCCGATGCAACTACTAGTATGCATTAGAGAAGGAGATGTTTGACCTCTGCAGGTATAAGCTGAACCTCGTTATAACGCAGTTGAAGGGGTCCGGCGATTACTTCGTTATAGGCGTAGCTTCGTTATATCCCGTTTGGACAGAGTTTCCAAAAGAAATCGTAATTCCGTCGTTATATCCATTATTTCGTTATAAACAGTTTCATTATAGCGAGGTTAGACTGTAGTTCCGAGCCACCAGCTAATCGTTAAGTTAAGCGTTTCAGTGGTTTCTAGTGCATCCTGGAGACTTTTGCCTTGACAGTGCATATATAGCGACAGCCGTGATGGCCACTGCGTTGGACGACCAGTAACAGTGCAATGCTCCCGCTCATCTAGCTCACGTTTCAAAAGAAGTCGCGAGTACCTTTTTAGGCAGAGCTCGTAGATCGCACCAGTTGGGAAACTCGTCCGCTTCAAAAACTGACTATAGCCGCATACAAACCTAGAAAAAAACGGCTTTCCCCTTCCAGCCAATGGCGTCGGCCGATTTTCATGCATGATAGCGTGACAATTCAGGGAGTGGAAGATTAAAGGGTATAGTACCCCCCCCCCCCCCCCCCCCTTCATTGCCAGGGATTGACCCATTCCTGCATTGTCACCCTAGCAGGTTTACGAGAATCGGCCGACGCCATTGGCTCGAAGGGGGTCCTTCCACGGGGAAAAACCGCTTTTTTTCTTGAGTTGTATTCAGCTATAGTCCCCCGAGCCACTTTCAAGGGTGCTAAGGATGGCGGTGTCGTTTGGAAGCGGCCAATAAAAGTTGTCGCCATATATCGCCATTATCTTTTGAAAAGCGTTTTTTTTTTTTGCTTCTCTTACCTTTTAATTCATCTCCCAGACTGTTGTAACTATGCATTTTTGTTAAAGCATCTATTTCACCGACTTCGCTGTTAGGCGCCTGTGCGTTTATCAACGATCTGCAACTGGAACACAGTTTACTTTATTGACCATGGACGCTGCTACAATCCGTAAAGCGCCAAATTTTGGCCCAATCAAACCACCGCTTTTTGATACATGGACCTAAAGGGAAGTTCTGCAACTGATAAGATCAAAGATCTCTGCCTTTCAAGTATCTGTGACGTCGCGTACAAGCAATAGCATCGCCAATTTGTTTCATTTTGCGGCAGACTAGCGCGCATGCCGTAGATGCCATGTCTTTACAGTGCCGATTTTCTCCTGATTTACCTAATTATTTTTTCATAGAACAAAAGAAGCAACGCTTATGCTTCGCGGAACATGAAATACTAAATTTACAAAAGCAAACATAAGAATGGCCATCTTAAAGAGCGCCTTGGCGCTCTGAATTATCAGTGAATGCAATCTTTTAATTTCTCAAAATTTTCTTCCTGCGCGTTTTCGTCACCATCTCCAAGCACATCCGTGTTCATACCTTCTGGGCCTTTGTATACATGCCCTCTCTTTCCGGGCCGACACAACTGCAGTCGTGGGAATTTTTTTTTTTGTTCTCACAGACTGAACAGTGAACAGCGGAATCTTCCCGCGGCATCTTCAGCAGCAAACTCAGTGAGTGTCAGCAATCGCATCGTCGCCGGAAGGTCGTGTACCAGCTACGGTCGCGGGCACTTTGGCCTTGGAACTATACAGGAACAGACAGTACTTTATCTCAGATGATATTGCTTTAACACTGCAGCTACAGTTTGCAATGCACCACAGCCTTGCAGGGGGGGGGGGGGGGGGTGTCCTTTGACGGGGAAAAGCTGCTGCGTTCTTCGAGTTGTATCCGACTATAGTAACTGCTTGTCACATATGTTACTAGCCTGTCAGTAACTGCAGTTAGTAACGAGACGGTTAGCAACAGTTACTAACCCAATGAGTTAGTAACAGCTGCTATCCGCAGTTAGTAACGGGAAGAGTAGTCATGGCTGCTACCTAGTCACCAGCCGCAGTTAGTATTGAGAAGCATATATTACACTGTTAAGAAAAGTGTCGGAGAGTTCACTAACTACTGCCTTCTTAGTAACTGGGGGGGAGTAAAATTAGCAAAAGTCACTACCTCGAGAAGCTAGTGAAGAGCTCAACAATCGCAAACAAAAAGCTTGTAGTATTTACTAAGAAAGAGAGTAGAAATTTTTCGCATATGCTGCTAGATTCTTCATACGGTACGCTGGCGTGGCTTGTTAAATTTGTGCGTACTGAAAAGCTACATGGTCAATTTGACTAATTCCCGAAACCAGTAAGAGCTATCAGAGCGCGCTGGCCGTACATAAACACTTCGGTTTAGGTTTAACGTGCATTACATGTACAAATTATGCGAGGCGATGGCATCAAACAACCTTACCGGGCACACACGAAGGTCCAGAATGCAAGAAAAACGAACCAGAAAGGGTCACCAACATGTGACCCGCGCATCGCGCATGTATAGGTAAATCTTTCTCAGTCTTATATATGCACTCCGTAAATCTGACTCTAAGTTACCGGCTAGTCAGCTGAGCTAAGATACAAGCGTTAATTACGAAGTCGAGATTGTAGAAGCGGCTTAGTCTGTACCTATCCGCACTCTCCTGCAGAAATCTTTAATTATGCAAAAACAATTTATTCACTCTACAGTCTGCGTCAGTTTATTTTTTTTACTTTATTTTAGGGTTAAGGGAACGGTTACTAACTAGATACTAACTTGCGACCATAGTTAGTAAAAGTAGCCCTTGTTACGTTTTTACTAACTGTACCTTCAAGAGGTAGTAAATAGTAAAAAAGCCGTAAAACGAAGTCAGAGTTAGTAACTGCTGCACTTGCTACCTTTTTACTATACTTCGTTTTTAAGAGTGAACTGCGAATATTTTGGAAAGCTGCTGAGCTTTCTTTGGCATAGGCACGCCCTTGGGTCGATGCTAAGTGTAATTACACACTCATCTGAATTCCATTCCACCTCTATAGTTTTCCCTAAACATGGACTAACATTGTCCTAGACCAGGACATTCTTTTTTTTTTTGCGTTAGCTACGAAGAAATATAGAGCCTTCCCTTATATTGCTTCGCTAGGGTATAGATGCTAATTGTAGATATTCCTCAATTCGAAACAGAATTAAAACGATGTTCGTTCGGGCGGACATTAAAAGCATGACACTAAGACGTAAGTTGGAGCTTTATTGCCTCGCATATAATGTCGTATTGATCACAGAACATCTCCTAAATTATCAAAGCCTCGCTGCGGGCGTTGGGTACAGCAGTGGTAAAAGGTTCTGGATTAATTTCAACCACCTGAAATTTTTCACCGCGCACCATGGTCTCATACAAGAGTGTTTTTCTTTTTTCCGTTCATTGAAATAAGCTTACCTTTCAAGCTGGCTCTAAGACAGCTTTTTTGAAGCTCACAGATTACTCGTACACAACTTTCATAATGAACGTATCTCGAAAAGAATTTATTTGACATCTGCAGAGTAAACTTTCACAACTCGCTTCCAGAAGAAAATTTTCTAAAACGGCTAACGTTGTAAACTAAGCGAGACATCTTAACGACTTTCTTGGAGTGGCACGACGTGTCGAGCGCACATGGTGATGACGTGCATTTTAAACCTCACGAACTGAATCTGAGGTACGTTGCATGGGTACATACCACGTGCTTCAGGGCTTTAAGTAATTTAAAAAAAAAAAGGCTTTATTTGCTAAAGTTGCGGCATAGTATTACCAGTGTTGGCGGACACCGGAATATCGGTGCTAGTTAACTAATTTCTGATAATTAAACAGTTATACAACTAACTGCAATTACAGACTTGTAGCCGATCCTTAGTAACAGCCATATCAGTTTTTAGAATTTCGAAAACGCGATTATCCTTGGCGCTGTGGACCAACAAATTCAAGCTACATCGTGCCAAAACACATGCGCTTTCGAAAAGCATGCAGGCGAAGCAACCTCTCCAGCGCACGTAACTAGTCAAGAAATGCAAATTTTGTTGAGCCACAGCGCCAAGGGTAATAGCGTTTTCTAATTTGTAAAAAAATGATATGGCTGTTACTAACGGCCGGCTAAAAATTTCTATTTGCAACTAGGCGCCTAACTCTAAGAGTTAAAAAGTTAATTATTAAAAATTGGTTAACCAGCTTGTTACTTAAGACGATTCATCGGTTTTCTGGTGTCCGTCAGAACTGGAAATACTATGCTGAAAAAGCCATATTTTTACCAAAAAAAAAATATTTTTTGAGAAGTACTCAGTCTTCCCTGAAACACCTGGCATATCACTGACACATTCAAGCAGTCGTTGTTACCCAGTGGAAGCGGAAAATTTCGGCAGAAGAGCAACAGTGCACGCATGGTCGCATTCACAAGTGGTCGCATGTACCCTGGCTTGCTACTCTTGAGATACGTTTCTGTCAAGCAGGATGGCCAGGGACAGAAACGAGCAAACAGATACGGCTCTAGATAACAACTGTCACTTCCTCCCGGTCTTGATAAAACAGCTTATATATGCCACTGTGCTGGACGAAAGATAGGGCACTCGAGAAATGATGCTCCCAAAGAACTCATACTAAAAGAGAAAATGAACACAGTTGGGCGATTCTTGAGTCGCATAACTTCAACAGGTTATTTGTTTTGATTTTCTTTTCATTTAGTAGCTTTTAACGGGTACTTGAATAATGCAAGGCAAGTTTTAACTTAAGCAGGGAAAAAAAAAAAACATTTGCACGTCAAACACATAAGGCGGTTCTCAATAAGACAATCGTCGAACCCCCTGTCACGACAAGAGCGTTGACACCTGCCGACATTTACCCAAGCACGTACAAAATTTGACAAAGACTTGACCGAATAAAATCCGGCTTGAAAACGTGGTGTTTACCTCAGCGAAGGTTTACCGCTGTTTACCGGGGCCAGCATCGTATTATGTGAAAAGATGGCGTCTCGTTAAGATTAATTCACACAACGGGCAAAGCCAATGTTCTCGTTCTTGAAACCAAGTGACACGTATGCCACCCAGTCGCGGAGTGTAGTGCATGTGCCAGCATATACGATTGTGGGTAGTGTCAAGTCACGTGCCTATGGTTGCGTATATAGGAAGTCGCCATGTGATCTGTTGAGCCTGCAGCAAACTAGTTTTCTAACTGCGTCATTCGCAGATCGACACTCACCGGTGGCTATTCTATATTGATAATCTCGGCACGCTTTACAGTCTATAGACTTTTGCATCGGGCGAGGGAGTTGTCGAAACGCCTCCTCTCTGGACTGTCGGAAACCGGTTCCGCCGCCGCTTCCACCGTGCTAGCGCGAGGTGATCACGACAATCCAATGAACAATATGGCAGCGCCCAGGGAGCCCTTATTGCGAAGGTCTATAGCGGCAGCCGCGGTTAGAAACTTACCTTCAAAGTACCTGGTCCATCGCAGAAGCACAGGCGGACACTTGGTAGCTCATGTAGAACAACGTAGAATAGCAAAACTGGCGTAAATAACCTTCCCGCAGCGTACCTTTCTAACTCCCATGCCCGGAGGCGCCCCAGTGCACTCTTTTTTTTTTCCAAGCACGGGGAGGGAAGGTCGGACGGATGTCGACAGTCCGCTTCCGTTTCAAAGGCGCCATCCGCTTTCGCTTCTAGGAGATAAAAAAAAAAAGTGTGCGATGAGAGCACAGAGAGGGAAACCCTGCTGAAGGTGGTCGGAAATCTTCGCAGGTGCTAAGCATGGCGAGCTGCCGCGTTGGGGCGGCAGAACGGAAGACGGTAGCTTTGCAATCAGCGCCCTATATGGCCCGGACATTCGCCAAAGAAAATTGTGCACTTTAAAAGAGTTAGATGTTGGGCGAGTTGGATTTGTGACAACTTATACATATTTTTAGTGCAACCAGGACAGGAACACAAAGAAGCGCTCGTGTTTGTTTTTCGTTCTTTGTGTTCCTGTCCTGGTTGCGCTGAAAATGTGTATAATTGCACAGTTCTTTCGGTCATACTAAATTCGTGCCTTGCATACATCTGGGCGAGCTCTGATCTCTCCAGGACGGATGCCAAAGTTTCCATCAACGCCCCAGTTATTCATTCTTCCCCTTTTGCAGCCACATTTGTTCACGCCTACGGCTGTACGCACCAGTTTATTCATGTATTTATTTATTTATCCAAAAATAGTCTTAATGGCCCCTTTAGAGGGTACTTTTCAGCCTGCACAACAGCGGGCTGTGTTTTTCACTGTTCGCATTGAGGGAGCAATTAATATTGCTCTGAATCACAAAGGTTGCTGGCAAGTACACAGACCGCTTTGAAACTTTTTTTCTGAAAAAAAAATGACCGTATTAACTCGCTCGCGCGCGAGCAATTGACATGCAACTGACATGCCAATTCATTAACATTTACGGCTGGGTACCCAAGTTAGGAGTTTCATAGAAATAGAATTATTTTGACGACACTGTTTTATTTAAGGCTGAATGTTGCACAAAGACATCTTGGCACAGTATAGCTAAGTTCTCACATAATGATGAGATAAATATAGCATTTGGAGTGCGCGCGCACACACACACACACACGGGCGCGCGCGCGCGCAGAGAAAGACAGACAGACCGACAGACACAGACAGAGAGGGGCGGAGTGCAGTTCGATATATCAAATGATCGGTGAAATTGGAGTTCGATAGAGAGCGCCACTTCGCTATCCTTTTACACAGGATATTCAAGGGGATAATCAGTGTGTTCAATATAACCAATAATTCGAAACATCCATGCACGACAGTTACTCAGCTGCAGGATGGCCGCACGGCACCTTGCTTGCCGCCCGACTGCTTCGCTTCGTCGCTGGTAGGACTGGCGCCATCTAGGGAAGCTTCTTGTAACGGGGTGCGCCTAAAAAATTGCAATCAAACCTGTTTTTACCGTGACTCTCAACGTTGAAAATGTGCTGTTACCTACGTTTGGAGGCGCTCCAGTGCATTCTGCTCTCCCTCCGAGCATATGGACAGGAGTAGAAAAACTCCGGCTAGTTTCAGTTTCAACTACTTCAGCGCACCTACCAACTGGATGAGAATTGATGTTTAAATGTCAGTCGATTTAGATAATTAGGCCAAATGCGGATATGTGCGCTAGTACGACGCCAACTGTCGGTTGGAGATACAACCTACTAGGTGGTACCAGGCTAACACATAATTACCACCCCAATTTCTTCCGTTTAGCTATATGCAAGCGTCATTCGAATGACGTCCTCCTCCTAACCGCTGTTGCTCATTCCGCTTAGCTCGGGGCGCGGGGCAGTGCCGCCTAATTAGCGCCCCAGGTTCTCGCCTGGTTACCACTGTTACGACCCAACTTGAGACCCGCGATGATAACGGTGGCGGATTCAACAGCGGAAATTTCGAAAGGTCGTTTGACCCCACGATGACCCCTCCGAAAAGGGTGACTTTCTGAGAAGTGGTCGATGGAGCTCTTCCCACGCTCGGCTTGGTGCCAACGACCTTCCCTTCTAGAAGCGACCGTCGATGGACCGACGACAGGGGAAGAAAGGATGCACCTCGTCTGAGAAGACCCGGAACGAATCAGAGAAAGCCAGCGCAGCTGCGGCCGCGGCGCCATCATGCCACACCTGTGTTCGATGGACACGAGCTGCTAACAGTATTGTTGCATCGCAGTGCGAAAGAGCTGCAGACTTACGTTTCCTCCTTGCCAGTTCCCACGGGTGGACTCTACAACAGGTGTCTTCGTTTGCTGTGTTGTGTAGTGCCGATCTTTGTGTCGCGATGAATTGCCGCCTGGTGAAAGGGCGGAGCCTTGGGCTATTTAACCTGCGCCCAAAGTGAGCACGAACGCTCTGGGCCCTGGGTAAAAGGCTCATCCAGTCCCTCGACGTCATGAACTCTTAATTTTTGTTTCTTTGCTCTTTTCTTCATCATGTAAATAAGTGTCTTAAAAAAGTGCCATTAAACCTGCTTGTTTTCGTATCCCCAACCTTCGAAGCTTCAGACCGTTTCCTCATTCCGAACGAGCCCCCTTAGTGATGCAACAACCGGCCATGCTACCCGAGCCGTAGCTACACTTTGGCAAGTAAGACACCCGGTGGGTAGGTAAGCAGTTGCACAAGGCAGGTTCCATGCCAGGTGTTGCTATCGGTGGGACTTCGGTTGCTTGGGTTGGGTTGCAACACAGGCTGTTCTTCCCGGGCAGCCTCTCACGATTGAATCGGTTGCCTCCTGACACGGCGTGAGCAGGTTGTCCACCACGCGGTGGGCAGGTGCGCAGCCTGCCACAAAACCAGCTTCAGACAATGCTTGCGCACTAAAAAAATATAGTCCCTGCGCATGCACGTAGTGCGAGAATGGTATGAAACCTCAGAAACGAAGTTCTGTTTTCTCCAGCGGTGGGTCGAATCTCGCTCGGCGATGGAGGTAGATCCTTTTTTTTCTGCTGGATACCACTGCCATGACAATGATGCAACGCTTTAACTGACATGCCTCCAGTAGCTATGGGATGAATTGGCGCTGACGCCTCCAACTGCTGGCTCGGACGTCAGTAGTCCGCGTCTTCCTCACGGGCGCCGAGAGCACGAGGAGAAAAACGCTGCTTCTCGCAGGTACCAAGCGTGACATGCCGCCGTGTTCGGACGGAAGTGCCGACCCGGTCGCTTTGCAATCCTGACTATGCGCCGAGGAAAATTAACCCAATAGCGTCAAGGCTTTCGTTTTGCAGAAAATCCGGCGTCGTTGGCAGCACTGTGACCGGACGAGCACCCACCTGTCATCTAGGTCACTTGATGACGTCATCGCAACCTGCCCACCATAGAAGGTGGCAGTTAATGAATGGTTGCAAGAGGTTGTTCAGGATGAGCAACCTGGGTCTTACAATCCCCACCGGTGGCAGCACCTGCCATGACAGGGCAGTGGCGCATAACTGTTGCATCACTGCGCCAGGTGCGATATGAGGACTCTCAACAATCTATGAGTGTAAAGTCGAGAATTACCAGTTCAGCACATATGGGCATTGACCCATCGACGCTATCGAGCTATACCCTTAAGACAGAGCTTAAGTGCTCCTCCAGTTTTTTTTACCGTTTTCTCTCAGTAATAAAAACAAATTTAAAAGGCTCCTAGCAAGTATCAGAAAAACACATTCCACCTTCTGACTCCTCTAGATGAATCAGAAAGACAAGCCACGGTTATTGCCAATAGACACTGAAGATTACAAAAATGACCTTTATAAACATGCTCATGAGCATCTGGCATCAGATGGACATGCCAATTCATTGTGGCACTTGCCGTTGTTAATGCACATATAAGGACAGGCATTATAAACTACAGGCCTTTCTGGTAAGTGCCCCCTAGGCGGAGCCATATTGCTTTCTCGACTCCTACGTGCACCTGGCACTAACGCTGCGGAAGCGACTGCAAAACTGTATTGCAACAGTCCAGAGAAAATGTGTTTCAACGTGCGGATACAATGGAAACGTCTATAATGTGAAGCTGACTTGGCAGCTAGTGATGAGCAGGTGTCGTGAAAGCTGACAGCTGTGTAGTGCATAACCCTCACCGAATCTGAACCTGTGACTGGTCACAAAAAAGCAATGTGCTTGAAAATAAAAATGCAGATTTTCAGTTTAATCAGACACAAGGTTGAATACTGATGCCATTCATGGTGAACCCATGAACACTCAGTAAATTATGACATTACACGAGCACAAGCGGCCAGCGCCATTATATTCACACAAAAGGAAATGCAGGTGCTACAAACAAAAGACCATGAAGTGTGCAGAATAAAAAATAAATGCTTCACAGCTTCTCTCTCACAGATTCTGTACCCTTGCAATGCAAAGAAACGAACAATGCCACATACATGATACGAAAGTGTTAAAGTGTTCAATTAAGCACTGAAGGCCAACAAAACAGCAACAGCATAAAAACACCGGGCACAATTGATGTACAATATGCATATAATGTCAACAGTCCATTAAAAGTACAGTGCTCAATCCCTCAATTGCACTGCTCCTGTTATAAGTTCAAAGAATAAATATCAACACAATATAACAGAATAGCCTATGTCATGAAGGAATAAAAGGCAAGTTTAGCTGCACTGTATGACATCATTGTGCATCTATTTATTAAATATGCCAAGCTCATACTCAATGCAGCCAGCATAAAACACGCTACATGAAGCTATCAAACAACTTTAGCCATTTTCAAGTACGAGCTGTTTGAATTTATACAGCAGCACCGACCACCATAGTTAACAGGTGTTCAAACACCGAGTTTACCAAGCAATAAGACAAGCTTTCGAATGCATTTATAATGATTTTAAAAATGCTTGCTTGCACACATAGTAGTATAAGAACTTTGTTTCTGAAAGAACTAGTCTCCAGTATTAGGAAAAGCTCAGAACAGATAAACAGCTAGGTATGGAAAAAGGGACTAGTTTGATATTCATAACTAAAAATAATGTTTCCAACCAATTGGTATTTAAAACTTCTCTAGCCAATGATAACCCTATCACAAACGAATCAATAACACAGTGTCATGCATTTCCTCAAGCCTATGCTTTTCAATGACAGTGTCTTCTACATAAGAGTTTTGCGCTAGAAGAGAATGACGATGATGATCGACAGCCAGTTTACAGTTGGACGTTTCACAACGATAGCTTGGCACAATACAGCAAGGTACCTACATGCTAGTAAGATAAATATGTTTCTGTAATGCTGCTGAACTGTGAACAAGCCAGCTGTCACGTAAAATGCGTCAAAAAATATAGCCAACCTCATTATGCTTAACATAAACCCCATTACTTTTGAATGCTAAACATGGAATCTAGTGCCACTCGCTGGCAGTACAGTATTTATTGCAAGCAAGAATACAGTTGTCCACTAGAAATAACGTTTTTATTTGTACAGCCTGCATGTCTCAAGGCACTTCAAGAGTGTCATGCACATTCAGGTTCCCTATGGCAAAGGCTTCCATGTAGTAAGGAGGAACAAGATGGTCATAGTAAATGCCTCGAGTCACGGTAAATGCTATGAGGTTTTGTTCATGAGAGTGTGAGCCCTGAAATGCCAAATGCAGTGGAAAGCACAAAAACTCTAAGATCTGTTGTTAAGCATGAAGCGAACTGTGGCATGACACTGCAATTTGAAACACCTTATGAGGCCTCGTTGTTAGCAACACACAATTTCCTGACTTACTCCTGCCCTGAGTGCAGCCTGCTATACACAAGCGCACGCTCAGCCTGCTTCCACACTGATTGTAAGCACCAACCAACTTCACAGTTTGGCAAGACAGACAGAGACTCAGCACACCTTGCACGGTTCAGCTGATTGTTACATTTCAACCAGTAGTGTGACAAGTGTAAGCAGTAGCAATGTGACATATCGGCACACATGTTTGCACACCGCCTGTTCATTTCTCACTCAACAAGAAAAGACAGCATGAAGAATGTAGTACAATGAAGAGTAAGCCCAGAAAAGCAGTAAGGGCAAGGTCCTCTCCTTATTACTGAGTCGCAATACTGACTGCCACCAGTACAACACTCAGGAGTGTGCTCTGAGTGTGTGTGAAGGAACTATATAATGATGGAGAGACCTTTCGACCTATTTTCAGAAACCTGTGACCTGTGATTAGATGGGACAGCAAGCTCCTAAAATACATCAAGCACAATAGTAGTGAGTACAGGAGCAAGGGACGAAATGCAAACACTGCTCTAACATAAACTAAAGCTCGTTCTATGCTCATCAGAGACAAAGCTCGGGTTGTACCCAAAGCAAACACCAGTGCAAGATGTATCCTGTACCGGTAGCAAACTGCACCACAACTTGTCTAGTCAGTCTATTGTACCCACTACAATCTTGACTCATTAACTCAAGACTATGCATTCATCGTATAATGCTTCCCCTAACAATTCCATGGAAAGCAGCAAAGCCTTTCAATCTAATCAGCAGGCTCACTCCAGAACTGGCTCGTTCAGGCTACTTACTATGTTTGCTCCTTATCCACAAATAAGGAAAAAAAAAATTCAGCAATAAAAACTTTCCTGAGGACATACAGTGCCACTACAACTTCACTGTCTGGTCACTGAACATTTTTTACGACCAAAGATGGGACTTATGCACGACTGTATTGCCATGGAAAAAAAGCACTGGGCAATAGGCTTCCACATAGCTAAGTGACTGAAGAATTTTATGCACCCTCCAACCTAGCAGAGTAAACACACACTTTCTATGCCGGCCCAATAAGTTTTCTGCACAGAAAACTCAGAAATAAGTCTGAATTATGGGAAGGCATTAATCAAATTGCTCAAAAATGTATTAAAACTCCAGCAATGTGCCTAGAAGACAAAACTGGGTCTATTTGTCTGAAGGCATGCAGCACGTCCAACATGCTATAATTAAGCATCAGAATACTTTGCTTTTGGATGGCAGTGCTTAATTTAAAGAAGAAAGCAGGTGTTTGAGTCTCTAGCTGTTGTTTTGCTTTGGCCCCAGTCAAATCCTGGCCTTGTGAACCACTGTCATAATATCCACCTTTTTCTTTCATTCAATCATCATAAACTGCGACCTCTTTTTGTTCATTAAAAGCGCTTACTACACAAGCCTTATCTCTATATGTGTTCCTGGACACTTTCTTTACTCAAGGCTTAAATTAAAACAGCAGCTCAAAAAGAGAACCACAATATTTAAGCTCACATTTGGCAGAGTGACTCTGAAGTGGACACAGTAAATACTTAAATTTCATGTGGAAAAGGGACTGAGAAATAGAACATGAGTATTCTTCATTGAGCTGTGGTTGACAGAAACATGAAGTTTTAGAATTGGAGAGAAACAAACTTGGATGTAAAGCTATCCAAAAAAGAGGCAATGCCTTTTTCAAACAGCACATGCACAAAGGAATTGTGCCACATTTTTTGGTAGGCTGCAGCATGCCTTTGAATGCTCCTTTTGCATGTTACAGCCAGCCAAACATTAAATACAGGATTCTCATAATTAAATGGATGGGTGTCAATGGAAAATATAATCTGGCTGCATTTTAAACATATCTGAAAAGTAAGCAGTAATATCTTACTGGCAAAAGAAAGCCGCAGGACTTGTCATGTTAGAAAAATGGCTTACAGCTGTGCGTCTCCCAAGAACTACATCAATATCTGAAAATAATGGCAGTTTACACTGTGCATTACGTTGTAAAAAAAATTCTAGTTCTTTCTGAGCCATTCAAACCAGCACCACCGCTTGTTATGTACCTTTCTGCACCCTTAATGTGGTGCTACTCTTTGTCAGCTGCACATATGGTGCCATACTTTTATTAGCACAGATGGCAATGTGTCTACTGCAGGCAGTTGAATTGAGTAATCGATGTCCAAGAAAAAGCCTCTCCATCAATTGATTACAACACTGCGGCTTTGTGCGCAATAGCCGTTTTAACGAGAATCACACTCAGTACGATCTCTATTAGGAACCTAACTTGATAACCTCACTTCCACAGCAGCCACTTCATACAGAGAACGACTACAGCAACGAGACTCAATTACCTGAACGTCTTTTTCAGAAGTTTGTTACAAAGGGAGGCAGGAAAAGACCCTGCTGGTGACCTCTTCGTGCAGTGTTGAGAAATTCTGAGTGGTGGCAGAGAGGGTACGGCTGGAGATTCTCACTGTGCTCTCAAGTTTTCTGTCACCCTGGATTCCCGCAGAGCTGGTTTTGGTTGAAGACTAAATGGCACCTTTTCCGAGCATTCGTCCGTTGGCGAATCAGGGCTTCTGGCCAGGGGACATCTCTGCTCATTAAAAGGTGATTGGCTCTCAGCTGCAGTGGGTTTCAAACCAGCACACCTTGCACAGAAGGTGGACACACTGCCTTTCTAAGCCACCGCAGTGGTGGCCAGTGAAGCCAGATTTTTACACTGCAAAACACAGGGCACAAGGCACTAATGATGGATCTGGATTAAGTATCTGAACTTTACAAACGTAGCATGGGCCATACTGAGAGCAGTAGTAACTACTGTCATGTCCGTGTTGATTTCATGAAAGCACACCTGTTCTTTTCATTTCTTGCTCTCAATGGGCTGCAAAGCACTACATGGCTGTTTACTCACTGCTCAGAAGTACTTTTGCACAAGCCACTACATAGGTGTATTGTTTGGCATGGCCCACAAAGTTTTTTTGTTTCAAACTAACTCGACTAGTCAGGCAACTAATTTCAACATCAAGAAAGGTAAACATATAAACGTGCAATGCGCATCGCAGTATTGTGAACACACCACGAGGCATGTCATGGCAAACTTTTGAATTTTTTTTCTCATTCACACATTCCATGCAGTAATGGCAACTGTGGGTTACCTGCTGCTATGTGCACACAATAACGGTAGAAACTCAATACAATGCGATGCCAGAGATTAGTTACACAATCTGATGCGATTCCTGTATAGTGTTTGCACACTCAGTTTAACAAATTTTACTTCTGTCTTAAATGTCATTTTTGCAAATTCCTGAAACAGTGAATGAAAAATTTCTCAGCCTATCACAGTAAATTCACTTTAGTAAGGTAAGTAGATGTGAACCGACTCTGTGGAACATACTGCCCACCTCACCATCAAACACTCAGTTTCTCCTCAAGATTCATAACGTATAGCAGAACTCTTAACAAGTGCAGAAAGGAAAGAAAAAGACTCCTCAACTCGGTGCTCCTCAGTCACCACCACCACTATCACATCCTCCTCCACCACTGTCACACCCTCCACCACTGTCACATCCGCCACCACTGTCACCTCCTCCGCCACTGTCGCAGCCACCCCCACTATCATGACCACCGCTGTCATGGCCTCCACTGTCATGGCCTCCACTGTCATGGCCTCCACTATCATGACCACTGTCGCCACACCGGCCGGCTTCTTCATCACTGCTAGAGTGGCCAATGTCAGAAGACCAGCCACCAGGAGGGTAGTATGAGCCCGATCCAAAGCTACCTCGTTTGTAGCCATGATTCTTCTTGTGTTTTTTAAATTTCACGGGGCCTACAGAGGCCACTTTCCTGTATCCAGGACGGCAGAACCAGCACAGGAAGCCAAGAAAGAGCACTGCGACGACTACCACGCTCCCAATGATGATGCCAGACCCAGAGACCACCATGGCTTCAGTGCACCCCTACGTGAAAAACGAAACAAAAGTGGTAACACAGGCCCCTTCTCCCTCGAAAAAACATTAACAATGAAAAACATGTGGTTCAATGGATGTCCATCTATTAAAATATGGAACTGAAACGGGCACCAAAGGTCCCTTAGGGACAGAATACTATGCTTTTTATCTATCTTGTAGTGAATCGAAGTGCCTTTAATGCTCCAACTAGGGCTTTGCACTCAACAGGCGGTTTTAAACTGTTAAACACTACTTTTATGCTATTAGAGACTGAAAAATTTCACAAAGAAACAACTAAAACATTGTAAAGGTTAAATCCTGATGTGCCTGTTCTCGGCTATGTCTCCTGTGATAAATGGCCTCTTTTTATGCGGTGAGAGATTGTCGACATTTGAAGCATCAGGAACCCGATTTTTCACTCATGAGTGCTGGTATGCTTCGAAAGACCCATAAAAATGGGGAAAAAAATATTGGTTTGGTTTGGTTTGGTTTATGGGGTTTAACGTCCCAAAGCGACTAAGGCTATGAGAGACGCCGTAGTGGAGGGCTCCGGAAATTTCGGCCACCTGAGGTTCTTTAACATGCACTGACATCGCACAGTACACGGGCCTCTAGAATTTCTCCTCCAAAGAAATTCTAGCCGCCGCAGCCGGGATCGAACCCGCGTCTTTTGGGTCAGCAGCCGAAATAAGACGTGTGCTAGAAAACAATACACTCCATCCTGATTTCAACCTGAGATATCAAAAATTTAAAACAGCTTCTGATTAACTCTGCTTTCAGCGCACATGTCAAGTCACAGATCAGAACTCACGGACTTGAGTTGCAGCAATACAAAATGTAATAAGCCTCTGTTCTTATTCCTTGCTTCACATACTGCACGAAAAACAAATACAATATTGACAGCAAAAAAATGTTTAAAATCAAAGAATTACTAATGCCCTGAATGATCATCTTCAAAGAAATGAAATTATCACCAGTCAGATCACTAGTCATGCTAACACACTTTAAAAAGCCTTAACCTTTTTACCGGCATGCGTCCTGAATGTGGAGTAATACAAATACAAAGAGGTAAACAATGACCAACACAGACACTGAGGACAACTCCATCAAGTTTTTTCACTGCTAGGAAATTTGGAATTAATGTGAATTAAGTGTGCTTTCCCACATAACTATGTTGCCCCAAACAAGATGGCCGACTTCGCTATAAATGAAGTACGTGGGCTACAGGACAGGCGCTAAAGGTGCGGATAGAATGTAAGAAACGTATTTTGGAAGAATCAAACAAAAAAACAGTCTTTCTTGCTTTTTTTCAGCTGGAAACGCATGGTCAGCCATCTTGTTTGGGACAACATTGTTATGCGGGAAAGCGCACTTGCAGAATTTTGAATATCCCCTATAAGTGTCCTGGATCTGTTTTAGTTTTCCACATTTAGTTTTTGTCATCATTATACAAATAAACTATGCAACTTTGCTTCTTCCAGCTCATAAGAGCTCGATTTCCAGCGAAAGTAGCCTTTTTTGTCACCACAAAAGTGGTAACCCTTAAATCGGGGCTAACTTCAACCTGTCCTCAGTGTCTCCTTAGACAGAAAGTAAATGCAGTGGGCACAGAGCCCTGCTTCATGCTTCCAGCAGTGACCCCCTTCAGTCACCACCACAAGCACCACCATCAGCCCACCCACCACAAGCAAATGCATCACCATCACCAGCCCCACCACCGTATCCACCATCAACAGCACAGTGGTCCAAAGCAGCACAATGATCCACCGAAGTCATGTTCATCAACAGAGCTGGTGCATACATAGCAACTTCTGCGCCACTTTTCTGCTTGTCCTTGAGTGACCTTTGCACAACCTTCGCACTGCAGTAGCAGCACGAGAGTGTGAAGAAGGCCAGAAGACAGAGGGTGCTAACTATAACAAATGAGTAAATGACTGTTTCATCCATGACGGCGTCAACGGCACACAATGGAGAGGAAGCACGCAGGAGAGGAAGGATGACTGCTGAGCAGCATTAGTGCGTTGTTTATGCCACTCTGCAAGCAAAAAGAACAGGCAGTGCTGAAGAGACATCACAGAAGGCAGGGAAGATGAGCGGACAGAGATACAGCAGTTGCAGATTTAAAGGAACACACAGGACTACTCCCGCCAACTTTTGTTCCTAGTAAAAATCAACTCCGTAACCTGTTCTGGCTATGCTGACATTTTTTTGGCAGAAAAACAGCCATGTATTGTAGTGAAAATTTCTTGTCACTTGCTTCGAAGTCGTGATGTCCATATCAAAAAGGACTCTATGATCACCATTTGAAGTGAATGGCGGCACTGCCTAGCCTCACAGACATGCGTGAAAAATCCGTCACAGTGTACCACACTTCCCTTGCAAAATCGACCACAGGCGACAGCAATTGTATATGATTACTTTGCCTTTTTTTTTTGACAAAAGCTCTGCTTTTACTGAAAGTAGCATGTCTCTCATTAGAATTCAGTAATCTACTCATTCAGGCCAACTTCGGTTTAGCCTCACTGTCCCTTGAAGGAGGAGAAATAAGCACCACAGAACATTAGAAAATGGGAGACAAACGCTGGAAGTAAAATGAAACTGCATCTTTGGAATATGAGATGGCCAGCTCTGCAAAAGAGCCCATTTGCCGGCTAGTTTAAACCATAAATAATGAACTCTGTTCAGACACAGAGAAATTTTCACCTTAAAAAAGAAAGACGTTTTCTTTTCTCAAACATCATTAATCAACTAAAATCAAATGCGCACTTCTATGTATACTTTGAACAGTAACTGAAAGAATTAAAATCGTTCATTCAAATTTGCACAGCATTAATCACACAGGGATTACCACGTAGCAAAGCAGAGATGAGGGTCAACCAGCAATGCAACCAGCTAGCAGCGAAACACGAAGAAAAGAAACAGTAGCAACGAAATAAAGATAATCACCAGAAGGTGATTATCTATCACCAGCGAGGCCAAGAAGGTGCAGCAATGCCTGAAGTAGAGAAAACATGCCATGCCAAACGTGCAAGTGTGTGAAAAAAAACAAAAAGGCCTACCGACACTCGTTTCATCTCACAGGACTGCTCTTAAAATGGTCTGTGTCACAGAATCTGTGACGGCAGCTACGGGTACAGTGCTGCCCAGTCGTGAACGCCGACATGCGCACCAAAGAACACCCACTAGTGCTACTGACAGCAGCAGCACACAGGATGCAATCAATGCTGCTTGCTCGCCAATCTCCATGGGGAGTCCAGTGCAATGCAGCCAGCAGCGAACCTTGGAAGTGAGGTCACATGGGCCAAATAAGAGTTCTGGTACTGGCCCATTCCCAGTAAGTTGTTACAACGAGCTTTTAGCACCTGGTGCTTATGCCTCAGTAGCAGCGAGTCATAACAAAAAATTAGAAACCCTTGCGTGATAAGGCTCTACAGCAATAGATATAAAAACTCAATTTAAGACCTGCTCTTACGATGGGTCTTGTGCCTTATGTGCCTTCAACATGACAACTGGCTAGTAACCGCGCATTTATGCAATCCAGCACATGTGGTGGACGTGCCCAGCATTGAGCGGTGGACAAGATTATTGGAGAAAAAAGGAAATATAAATAAATGTAAATAAATGTAAATGTTGCCCTCTGCCTCCTTTGCTCCCTAGCTTGCAGAGCAAGCGCTAGGGGCACTGCGATCATCTCGCCTTGCTGCTGTGTCAAGGCATCCTTCCAGCTCCCTGTCTCCTCCCCGCCCCTCCTAATTCGGTGGTTTGCAATGCAATCAGTAGGGGCACACCATTTCTTTTTTAGACTTTTGCGCAGAATTAACAACTAAATGTGCAGGAAACCAGAATAACGAAATAAAGAGCATTAAATGCAGGGTCAGAAAGGCAGAGGATGTGAGCAGGATTAATTCAAAAGAAAAAAAGCATACTCTGGTGCTTTACACAAATTGTAGAAAGGGAATCAGGAAGTTAATCCTTCAGTGATAATTCAAGAGGCAGTGGCCTACTGTTTGAAGTGCGATTACGGTGTCTTCGATTTTGCAGCTACGAGAAGAAATATAACCAAGATAATGAAACATAAGCAGTGTGCGGTAAATCTGAAGAAATAACTGAGAATATTTCACTACGATGTAGCAGAACCCATCCAGACGTCGACACAGGCACAATCGGTATCCCTGAAACTCAAGGGTTCATGGATAACGAAGGTAATGTGAAATGATCTGCATTAGATGTTAGTACAAAACAGTTGGAAGATTTGGTGGCTTAAAAGGAGGCCAGTGACATGAATATGCAAGTTTAGGACTCAAAGCCTTGCCTTTGAAAATGCAAACACAATGAACAATAGAAGAGGCAATGCAACCTATATGCAAACACTACTCTCCCAATTTGACAAATATCTACTCCTTCCTTTAGTGCTACAGGGGTCGTTCCTTCAGTGCTATAATGGACGATGCCAGGTTGCAGATAATCAGAGAGCTTGCCGCTGACCTAATTAGTAAACAAATGATTCAAAACCTGTCAGTGCTATTTGCATTTTGTTAAACAGCCTCTACTTCTCCCACCTGGTTCTTGAGTGCAACAGTATACTGCTTTTAGAAACAGCAGGAACTTGTTGATAGTTCGTATATTCCAAACTCATTAATATCCCCAAACCAAAAACTTTCTTCATTAAATATGTTAAACGATACACAGCGAGAATTCTTATAGAACTGCATATGGTTTGAATACCTATTTTCCTGTACATCTTACACCTAAAGTGTTACTCATGTGGTCTAAGAAACAAGCATGCAGGCAACTGTACCAAGCTTTGGACACCTGATGCAAATTTTCAGCCATCTTTTTGGCACATAAGAAGACATAAGGCATCAAAAGTTCTTGTCTCAAGCCTGCTGTGTCAACTGTCTTTCAGGTAATTTTGTTGTATTTCTCCGTTGACTCCAGTCATCTTTCTTGACCTGGCTAAAGGAAGAACTAGGACCATGGACTGGATACCAAGAGAAGGCAAGCATAGCATGGGGTGGCAGAAAGTTTGGTGGGCAGATGAGATAAAGAAGTTCGCGGGGATATGGTGGCCATAGCTGGCACAGGACAGGGCTAATTGGAGAGGTATGGGAGAGGCCTTTGTCCTGCAGTGGTCGTAGTCAGACTGATGATGATGATAAGGAGGGCAACCACAAATTCAGCATGAAAGTATCAAGTGACAAAGTGCCCACGATTAAATTTCTGTGACTGCTTTTCCTACCTGCCAGATCAAAGACATAACCTCCGGGTGAGCAGAGAAGAGCCAACATGTCACCACAAGCAGTGGTGCTAAGCCACATGCTACTGAACCTTTGTGTCACAGGTTTATCCAGAAGAGTAAAATATAGACAAATCTGCTCATAAGGACATATCTCAGACAAGTGAATGCAAAGTCAGAGGTACAAGAATATATATCTATCCACCAACACACGCACAATCCCACTCTACAGCTCAGTGCCATCTTTTTGATGCATACTTAATTGTGCCGATTTTCCCACATTTAATGCAGCTATGATTATGGGATACTCTGCAAGTGCAAAACATGTTGCATGTAAATTCCCCACAAAGTGTGTGCATATATATTCAAGACACCTGAGAAAATGTGTTAACGTAATGAAAAGTGCAAAAAGAATTAAATACTTTCTGGCTTTCAGATATTTACTCAGGAGCTGACAATCACCATAACTGAAAAGTTAAGCTATGGGATACACTTTGTGCGCTGTACTGAATGAGATATAGTTTCATGAATTATCTTAAAGATTTTGCATTGCTACCTATATTTGAGGTGCAAATACTGGGCATATACCTGTTAGAAATAACTTCGAACATTTGCAGAAATGATTGTATATTTCTAGGTGCTCCTCCTTAAAAGTGTGCCTCAGCAGGGCTATGGAACATCTGGCTAGCAAAAGCAGCATGTATAATACAACATAGCAGTCCACATAGAAGCCAGTTGAGCGGCTTAGTTGTGCAGCATGGAATTTCAATATGATTACATTTTTTGTGTCAAGCAGTAGAGTTTATGCTGTGAGCATAGCACTCTGCATCGGTTGCCTCCGGTTCAACATGAAGCCTATATTGGCTCTGTTTCTACACGGATGAAGTGAATTGAATCCTTCAGTTTCAATACCTGTTCATTTCCATCCAGTGGAATTATGTTGTAGACAAATCAATCAAGAGTACACCCTATGAGTGAAATACCCGCACACAGAAGTCATTAATATTGAAACAGCAAGGCAACAGTCGTTTACATGACAGTCTTCTTGTCTTGTGAACGACACAGTTTCAATGATAACGATTTTATTCCATTAGGCATATTAAAATTTCCGTCACGTCCTCCGTGCAGATCCAGTTTCTAAGAGCTGCTTTATATTACCCTGCTTCCAATCCGCCTGAGGCTTTTCACTTAATATTTATTTTACCACCAGCGGCGGACTGTAAAGTGTGTTGGGTTCTACGCGTGGCCTACGGCTCCATACAATATATCTATGCATGCGCTTTCGTGTGTATCATGGTTAGGTCATATTATACCTCAGAATGGCAGAAAAGAACACATGGGAAGCTGGAAAACCCGCTTGCTCACCAACGTGCAAGAGTTGTATGAAAGTTCGCCGCACGCTCTTCGACCTTCATTCTTTCTCTGTGTAAACTACAGCCCCCCCCCCCCCCCCCCCCACACACACACACACACACATGCGCACAGAATACAACTCACACAAACTGCGGACACCAGTAAGCACTGGTCCAAACATGCGAAAATCGCGTACATTAAACTCTGGTAGCACCATGCTCTCAAACATGACTGCATGCGCACACGTCGTGCAACATCCGAGTGAGACGTGCTTTCCAAGACATAACTGACCACAAAATTAGCACACTACCAACATAAGCGTGTGCAGAGGCGAGGAAACTTACCAGGCTCCAACAGTATTGACAAAACGCGCCACACGGAGCTCGTTTTCTTGCTCTTTGGTGAGCCTCGAGGACGGCACAACGGCGATCGTTCGCCCAAGTCACACTCGGATCGTTCGGAGAAGTGGCAGCGTCCAAGGCTAACCGCTTCGGTGAGCTTTGCCGCGCTCTTTCACGCAGCCGGAACAACACTTTCCGCCTTGAAGTAACAATATGACGTCCGTGTGCGGAGGACACACACACGAGTGTTTTTGCACGGATAGGTTTACAAAACTTTGCTGGTAGCCGACGTCGGAGCTTTGCAAGCAGTGCAAGCAAGCTTACTGGGTCAGTTCTGTCCGGTTCTTTTTATTGTAATAGATCCACTTCTCTGATCTCAAATATTTACACTGCAGCATGAGGCAGCGCTGCACACTGCGACATTACGCACATCAAGCGACTCGCCTTGTCGAAAGGATGGTCATGGATCATTGGAACGGTCACTGACGGCAAGCTGAAGGCGTAGGAAGCCTGTATGTCAATATTTTGACAACAGATAGCAGCACGTGTTCCACTCATATAGTTTCGTACATGGACGGATGATCTCAGTGACTTCTTTGAAACTAGATGTCGGCAGGCGTGAATGATTCTTTGTATGCTGCCTCCTGGTCACATTAGTAACTAGTGGAAACCACAAAACATATACAGTATTGTGCGTTTTTATCGTAAAGATTTTCGAAATTTTTCTTACCTCAACCACTGGCTCGTTTGCGGTGAAACCGCACACAGAGCTTGCGTATTATGGTAACTTTTGTATCGTAGCAAGTTTTACAACGGTACTTACTTATGGTGTCTTCGGCTGACGGCACTCGTGGAGTTTTCCACGCACTCGTGCGGTGCCCCACGTTCGGCTGGATGCCACTGGTGCAGTGCCGTACGTTCGGGTGGGACGAGCACGACACGCGTGCGTGCCACCGCGCCACCGTGGAGACCGACGGTGGAGCGCGGTGCAATCCCGTCGTGCAGCGCGCGCTAGCAGACGACGCTGTTCACGCCAACGTTTTTAGATCTAAGAGATCTAAAAACGTTGGTTCACGCTCGTTGGTTGACGCAGCATCGACGAAGTGGAAAACCGGACGGATCATTACAAGTGGGCACATTTTTAAAAAATGTTGAATATTACAGCAGCTGCAATGCATTTATTCGCGCTGCAACCACGCAGCCACCGGCCGGCGAGCAATGTGCCTTCCGTTATGAGGAAATTAAAGGTTTGTCAATATTTTTAGTCTTGCAAGTTCTGCCTGCAGCGAACGGCATATGCTGTTCACCCGGCATGCCTGCACTTTATAACATCGAAAATTTTGTCAACGTATGCGCAGGCTAAAGGATATCAATAAAGCGACAATGTGGGGCGCTTAGCGGATTGAGGAATACCTGCTGATATTTTCGAAAATTACTCTATCTGAAGCTCTAAAGGCGTATGCATCGAAACCGGCAAGAATAACGCCTTGTTGTGGTGTCTTACAAACCTGCGCCCCCATAATTAATCGCAGTACCTCACGATCAGGCTCGTGAATCCCGCGTTTCCCGGCGATTCTATCAACGCCTGTTACAAGCGCGACACTGAGCACTGTTCTGAAGAGGCTGTTGCTAATTGTGCAAACTGTTGACTGCTCTAGTTGGCGTCAGCCGCTCGTAGGAATAGCCTCTGAGATCATCGAGGGTCTCGGAGGCCTCGGTTAACAGACGGCAGGAAGAGCAACGACACTCTGTGAGTGTTTCGCACGTTCGGCTGATGTGCAAGGTGACGTGCCACTCGTGTAGTATTTGACGTCACTTCCTGCGCACCGGCACGGAGGCAGTGCGTCTCAGATGAAGACACCATTAGTTAAGCCGCGCATGATGCAAAAGCGTAATCAAGGGAGTGACACTCTCATAGAGCCAATGGGGACGTTTTTTTTCGAAGGCGATGGTGGCGGCACCTGGGAGAGGCGGTAAACGCATCAAAAATCCAATATGGCGGCGCGCGTTTAGGCGGCTGGTTGTGGCCGGTTGCTCGCGCTACAGTGCACTGTACTCGCGCGGTCATGGTGCTGGCGGCCGCTAGCTCCATCCAAGCTTTGTAAATACTAGTGATTAACTGATCCCGCGCTGCATTCACGCTTGATTTCCTAGGTACTTACGGAATCTGCTCACTCGCTTTTGTATTTCGATGTATCTGTTGATGTAGCATGGTGTATGGTGGCGAGCGGCGCGACTGCTTAGCAGCTGCGCTCGATCGAGAACGAAAAGCGTAAATGGTTTTGTACAAAGAACAATTTATTAAAAAAACATCAGCAGTGACAATCGATGTTCAAAAAGTGATTTTAAGTATCAGTGACGTTGCAGTATCAGTAACAGGCATCCTAAAAATCAAAATAAAAAAACGCCATTATGTAAACCTAGAAGACATGAGCGCACAGAGTATATATGGTGGATAAAAAAAGGTTTCAAGGTACAGTATACATAATAAAATGCTACATGACTGAATATAGGTTTCTACGCGACTTTGTAAGAGATTTAGGTAAATAGCAGGGAAGTAAAACATCTGACATGTATTGAAACGCATCAGTCTGTGGCTATGAATAAACACACGCAGAGAAAGGCAGAGAAAATTTTCAACCTTTGACTCGTGTAGAAGAAATCACAGTGCGTTGGGCTAGGGACAACATAATATGCTGCAGTGCTAGTTCTTAGTATAAAGACTCCAAGAAAAGCTCACTGTGTGACTCGACATGACGCCAATGACGCTGCTGCAGTGCGAATGCCACCGACGTCGCCGTTTTCGCTTGCGCGTCTGACCGGGCGTCGTCTGCTGTTGTCTGCTGCCGCGTTACCCGCGTCGTCATCTTCGCAAGTAATTTCTTTGATGTCTTATTTTTAATACCTATGGCTGGTTATAATTTAGTTCATAAGCATGTTTTTATTATTGATAGTGGTCTAAAAATTTCACTTTAATTAGGCTTAACTGCAGCCGCGTTTACCATAGAGCATGCCATAGAGTTTCTTACTATTACCTAGAGGGAAAGCTGGCAAGCCGTCTATGGGAGTTTGCATGGAGACCCCACGTGACCACCTCAGCCACCATGGGCGCTCAAAGCATCATGGGGCGGTGAGCTACTTGTTGCGGAACTGCAACTTTTGGCCAAAAAATAATAGAAAAATAAAGCTGTTTGATAACTACAAACGTCCCAACATTCAATATACTGTCTAATGATTGCAACAAACGAGCAGAAAAGCATTTAAGTGCAAAGTTTGCCCAAAATAAGAGATGACTCGCTCTCCTATTGGCCCAGTAATGAACACTATAAAAACTAATATTTCGTAATTAACAGGCGCACTTTTAAAAGTAAATATGTTTTCAAAAAAGATGTTGTTGTTTAGATACTTTAAGAGGTTTTTTAATGGCATTTCGGAAGAGTAAAACCTTTTATTGGCGTCGTGTGTCGTCGCGTCTTCACTACTATGGCTTTTGCACACTGCGTTCGCGCGAAATTCGTCTGCGCACACACGAACTACGTTTTCGGAATGAAACGCCTAAGTACTGCCACTCTGTGTTCCCGAAAAACTACGACTGTGCCGCAACAAGTAGCTCACCGCCCCATGATGCTTTGAGCGTCCATGTTGGCTGAAGTGCAGCGCCGCCAGCTTTCCCTCTAGGTAGTAGTAAGAAACTCTATGGCGTTTACCGCCGATACCAGGATCGCTGCAATCGTTTCGACCGGGGCGCCACCCTCGGCGCGGACGCGCAACTTGCAACATGCCACAGCCCTGGCGTAATCGTCTGCGTCGAGATCGGCGAACCGAAACCCAAAACACCGAGCTGAAGGGCGGCAGTGGCGCCATCTGTCTTCTGCAGTGGAAAGCGTCACAAGGCGCCAAGGCGAGCGTTGCAAGGACCGCGGGCCCTTTGAATACGCCGTTCCGGCCTTTTCGTCTGCTTCAACTGAAGCGCTTCGAACATTTTCGGCCAACTGAGCGCAAAAAATGCCAGAAACAACTATTTTAACGAGGCTTTGCCATTAAAAGAATGTTGTTTCAAGTGTTCTTTTTTTCGTCCAATGTCTTTATCCAATTCGTCTTATATCGTCTGCTTTCGTGGTTCTCCTAAAGCGTCGGAGGACGACGTCGCGAAGTCCTGAGCTATCCTGAGCTGCGTTTTATGCGAAGCATATTACTAGAGCTACACTACAGCCCGTCGGGCGCGGCGGTGGAGCTACCATTGACCACGTGACCACCACGCGTGACCACGTGACAACATGACGTCACAGCAGAGGAGAGATGGGCTGCCGGCTCGCGCGGTCGGCCGCGGCGGTGGAGGCTCCACATCAGAGGCGCTGCAGCTGACCACGTGACGCTACAGCAGCGGTATAAAGCTGAGCTTGCCTCAGCTTTCCAATGTACTTTCCATGGGTGCCAAGAATGCTGTTGTAGCCGGTGCTGGGGCAGCGGTTGTACACTCTGCATTGAATTCACCGATGATCCCGTATATAGCTGCCACGGCAATCCTTGCTACACTTCTAGTGGTTGTATTAAAATGACCAAGTATTCAACCAAGGAAAGCCATGTATTACCAAGCCTAGTCATCAATATGCTTCGCATCTGACTAGGCTTAACCTTAGCTAAGCCTCAGACATTTTTTCTTGTTTAATTTCGTTGTGGAAGACAGATGGCGCTACTGCCGCCCTTCAGCAAAAACTCTGTGTTTTGGGCTTCGGTTCGCCGATCTCGACGCAGACGATTACGCTTTTGCATCATGCGCGGCTCAACTAAGTAAGTAAGTACCGTTGTAAAACTTGCTACGATACAAAAGTTACCATAATACGCAAGCTCTGTGTGCAGTTGCACCGCAAACGAGCCAGCGGTTGAGGTAAGAAAAATTTTGAAAGTCTTTACGATAAAAACGCACAATGCTGTATATTACAACCTTAGGTTATGATCCCTAACTGAGGAGAATAATAAATTCGCCAGAGACACTTCATTAAGACTACGTGTGGGAATGCGGAAGCGTTGATTGTTCACTGTTCATTGCACGAGCGCACATAGAACCCGCCGCTATGAAATCCAGGGACCAAATGGCACGCCGCAGGCAGTGTGCTCCACACAGCCAGTATCACTTTGACAATCTTTGTCGTGGGCCCGCGCAGGAGCCTTGGGAATACATTCCAGTCTGCGCAGTTTCCGCGGTGGCGCGATGTATAGCACCCCCTCCCCCCCCCGCACACACGCACACACACACCTTACGCACGCAGCCGGTTTTTCTCGCAGTGACACTAGGAACGCTTTCACATTAAAAAAGACAGCTAGGTTAACTGATTCTTTAGTGTTCGAGGATAGCGGGGAACTGCTTCAAAAACTGACTCCGAGTGGAAAGGAAGGAATAAACATTTATTGAGAGAGAAGGCGGTGCTTATATTGTGTCTCAATGCACGTGCCTATAAGTGCATACTGATTGTGGTGCCGTTTAGAAGCAACCAATAAATGCTGTTGCAATATGTCACAGCTGTATCAATTCTGAATACCAGTATTTGGGAGGAAACGCAGCATGTGGTAGCAGGTCAGGCTACTCTTACACTCTTCTCCAAAGCACTCGCCAAATGTTAATAAACAGATGAATTCATATGAACTCTGTGAAATGAGAAAAATATTGCTGAAAGTTTTGCTTGCATATGCTTCAATGGACCATGCTCCCGTTTACCCCCACATCCCCAAGTGCACTTAAACGCGGTGTTTTAAATATACATGGCATTCAAAATGACACTTCATACTTTCAAAATCTGCTCTAGGATGAACTCGGTTGTACTTCAGGAAGGGATGACATCACAGGTGCAGTGTGAAGTCGGAAGACTGCATTGAAAACTTTCGCTTCAATGTATTCCTATGGCCACTCAGCCTGCTTTTCACCCCCAGTTTTATCCCCACTGCATCTTGCTTATGTAACAGATCGGTGTTGGTATAATGCAGCTTGTAAAATAATTGTCAATCTGAAATTGCAAAAGCACTGCACAAAAATCAGAGCCCAGCACTTTTAATACCCGTGAAAATGTGCAGTACACAGCAAATAACAGAACGCAGTCATAATAATCTGCAAAACTTTTTCAAATGAAAACATGACAGGGGCACAATACATACCAATATATATAAATGCATGTTATATCACAAAATCGCTGGTGAAAGAATGCCGCTCAGCTGGAAACCACCACAACCAACCAACAACCAATAACATGCATATCGCGTCAGTTCTTATATATTACAGAATGAGCCACTGGTCACCTGAAATTGATAGACTCTGTTCAGGAAATCTCATCACTGGAGCATTGCTAATGAGAAAAAATGGCAGACACAATAACGGTGACTTAAGATAACTCTCGTAAGCAAATTACACACAGCAATCAAAACTTTATGCAAGTTTGAATTTTAACATTTTAATTTGCATCGACTACAAGGCTACCTACCGCAGCAGCTACCAGCAGGTGAATGTAGTTGCCACGCGAAATGGCAATAACAAAAAGCACAGTGGGCAGACCATATATACTACTGAAGTTCTTCCACTAGTTTAAAGTGCAACAATTCTTATGTAATGCAGAGTCAATATGGCAGGCACTAACGAAACCATTACAATAGCTCCCAGTTGTTAACAGAATACAAGAGCACATGGCCACTGCCGGAAAAATCTTTACACAAGGACAGAACAAAAAGGGACAAGGGACATAACAGGCGTTTGTCTCTTTTCTCCTATGCCTGTTGCATTAAGACACCTATGCAGAACCAACTCGCCTGGCAAAAGGCTGCACTGCATGGCCATTGATACCTGCATTACCAGCAAGTTGCATGCATGCACAGCTGCTCGCGTAGTCATGAACATAATATGGAGGCAAACTCTTTCCTCATGGTGTTAATGGAAATAAATTGGTTTGCTACATTTAAGTGCAAGCGGCATTTCCTTGTATAAGTATAAAAAGCTGGTCCCGCGCTATCGATGGGACCCTTCCTGTCCCAACTGCCCCTGTATCTATGCGGACCTGGCCCATTGCCTCTTCTATTTTCCGGCTACTCAGCAGTCGGGTTCCTACCCCCCACCTTCTCTATCCATCACCACCTGGCTCGACTGGCTTGGCGCTGAAGGGGAAGAAGAACGGTGACTTCTGGTCGCCCAGGCAGTTGACATGCTCGGCCTGTAAATTATGGCCAAATAAAGGTCTACTACTACTAGTACTCACAAGGTAATGCAAAAGAAGAGCGACCCCCATGTGGGATCCATGTTATCCTGTACCGAAGTTTTCACAGGCTAAGAGCGTAAGTTTCACTGGTCAATCCATTGACACACCAGCTACTGATGCTCATGAGAATAAGGTGTGAGCAGCAATCTTTCCATTTATTTAAACAGGCACCTTGCTCCCATCAACATCATGTGCATTATAAAGGCTTTCTTCAATTCCAACTGCCTGATTCGAACAGATTTTCAGTCCTCTTTTAGTTTAAATTATTGTCAGCAAACTTTAGAAGACACGCCCTCACCAAACAGCCTTGGATGCAGTTAGGGGAGTTAGGCGAGTCCATGAGCAGCCCTGCTGCCACTGTTTCGTACATCATATGGGGTCACGCTTCACAGCCCGCCCAGAAATTTCACTGTAGGAACAGCATTTTTCTTCATTTTATTCACCAGCACTCTTTCTGAAACAATGCATACATTGACAGCTCACCACCGCTGGCTGGCTTGCTCTGTGCACACGTGCAACCAGACCATTAATGCAAGCATACAGGTATAGGTAACGATGTGCTCCCATGTTCTTGTCAGTGCATAGGAGGTCTGTACATGGCATGCTGGAAACACTGCTGACAATAATGATGAGCACAATAAGCAAAAAGGACACACTAAAATCTACAACTGGACAAGCAGCAGACACATTCACCAGAGAGTTAATATAAATAGAGAAAAACATAATCATGTTCAATACAGATTCATTAAAAATGAAATTAATACACTTGTGTTCATACGGAATGAATATAAGAGGTATTGATATGTGGCTCTGGACCCTTAGTCAAATGTACTTGGGCATGGCATAAAACCCAGGGTAAATGCAGTAAAAGTGATGGCACAAGCATAAAGACAAAACACCAATACAAGTGGAAGCAAGCCTATAAACTATGTTAAGTGGTAAGGGAAAGGTGGAGTAATAATCTGCCAGTTAGACAGCAAGCGATAATAAGCAAGCCCCAGAGCAGTACAATTTACAGCTAAATGAATTCTGTAACAGTATGCTGCGCAAGCAGTCAATTAAAAGAATCCGTGAATCCACTGTACAACAGCACAACAGCATCTCAAAAGAATGTATCTCAAGAAGTATCCTAAACACAGCCCAGAATTAATTCTGGCAAAATCTATCAATGAGTTGCCAAGTACACATTTACCAGCACAAGGCACTGCAGTGGGGCTTTAAACACTCTAGAACACTGTACAATTCAGTTGTACAATTTGAAGTCACTCAAGAGGTATAACTTTTATGAAGAATATGTTGTAAATACAGGTACAGCTCATGAACAATTTTAACAACTGGTAAGCAATACTGCCACTAACATTGAAAGCCCTTGGCTAAGAATATGGTGCAGAATATACAAGCCACAGTAGTACCACTGTTCTGCACGTACCATTACACTTGCTGCAAATATTTCCAAGGCAGCATATTTGTACTTGCACTATTTAAGGGTAGGGTGACCTCTATTCACAGGTCACTCTGACTGTAAAGAGGTGTAACAACAAACTACAGTAGTATGCTGATATGACAGTATAAGAAATAAGCACAGCTATTTTTATAATTTCATCTCACACCTATGCCAGCTATTCCTCCTCAACCCACACCAAGGAATTGCAAGCAGCTTAGCGAAGCACAGCTTCCCTTGAGAAAAGTAAAACAGCAAGCTTTTGAAGCAATCAAATGCTCCACTAAAAAAGATTGGTTCTCTGATATGCATTCAACAAGAAAAGAGAAAAAGGCAATGTCTGAAAAAAATACACATGGCTGCAATACTTGCACTTCAATAGTGGTCCTTCCATGACAAGACACTCAAAAACAAGCTTATTTCAATGTCAGCTGCTCATATTCCATGTAAATCTACACAGTGTTCACAAAAACAAAAACGCAAACAAAATGCCACGAGTCTGTAAAACTCTTAGCACAGTTTTCACACAACTGACAGAATGAGCGGCTCAGAGGAATGCTTTAAACCAAGCCATCAATGCAATTTTTCATCATTAATGGTAGGAGTAACAAAGGTCAGTTTCGGTGCACAGGTGGTATGGGTGCATTTAAAGAATAAGCTGGCTTTATTGTGACGGTGCATAAAAGATCCACGTAAAAATAGGTACTAATAGTTACTTCACTTAATGCCAGCCATACATCATCCAAAATAAAAGGAGGAACCGAAGCCGACTGTTGCTCTCTTCCATTTTTTTTTTCCATAGCTCGAAACAACACATATCATCCAGTCTGACTTCTCATTACTGGATCACTTAGGAAAAAGTGCACCCTGCAAGCAACAATGAACCTTAAACTAGGTCACCACAAAGAAATAAAAGGCAAAATTGTAAATTGTGGGGTTAAACCCCACAATTTACTAGTATTACATGGCCTAAGGGGGACACCCCAGTGGAAGGCTCCAGATTAATTTTTATAACCTGGGGTTCTTTCATGTGTGTTGACATCGCACAGCACACGCGCACCTTCTGCATTTCGCCTCCATCAAAATGCGCCCACCATGACTGCAACTGAACCTAGGGCCTCCAGGCCAGCAGCCGAGAGCCCTTGCTGCCAAGCCACCGCAGCAGATCATAAACGGTCTCTCCCTTTCTATGGAAGCTCAAATGAGTACTAAATGCACATACATCTGGGGGAGAAGCTTTGCCTATCACAGAAGAGCACCCTGCATCAGACACCTAAAAATGCAGTGTTTATGACTGATTGTCACCTACAAAGCACTTTTGCCTGAGCTCGTGTTCTAATAACAAGGAAGTAACGTCACTCCCATTAAGATTCAACTTTAGCAACTCCTGAGGCAAATGCTCAACAAAAAGTAAGCAGCGTTTAGTAGCTTGATTTTCAATGTTCACAGTAAACTGTTTTCTTGTATCACAGCGAACACTGGGACCCATATTCTGGAAGTGTGGTCATGCCACTTTGGCCCATGCCAAGTGGTTGGAGCCCAAATGGCGGAGATTGTGGCTGTGTGATCACAGCTGACTCACCCTTTCCTGTTCCGTAATCTTGGCGGAAACTGCACTTGCCATTGCATCAAAAATTGTAGCGCAAAAGGAAATATTAAGTAACAATGAATGCTATATGTGTTATAAACACATCTGCTTCATACACGATTTTAGTTTCGATACCTGGGCACCACCATGTTTGTTTTACTCGAGCGCCGCCTACCGCCGATGCCATCGTGGGCTGATAATTTGCAGCCCGTGGGCTGCAGACGAAGCAGCGTGTGATCTCTGCAAGTGTCATATCAGCTCATTTTATTCCTGCCAGGCCTAGAAATTGTGCGTGGGGGTTTGCCTCGTGTTCATTCATGCGTGTGCCATGCTATTAGCGACTGCAAGAGCCAACCGAGAGCAGGCGGCCATTCTTCGACGGAGCGAACAATCAGCATCGGTGAATGTCATGTTCGCAGTTCACGCATGCAGTTTTTGTCGCCAGTTGCCTGTAGGGCAAACGCGGCACGGTGTTGCATGTTAGAAAAATGAAAGCAAAATATGTTGAAACATAGATCGCGGAGAGCAATCAGTGATCTAGTTTTTCGTGGAGTAAAGTTTCTCATCTGCGCTGTCGCTGCTGCGCTGTCGCTGCCTGCTTGGCCATGGCGAGTGTGACAATTTAGATGCAGAGCTTGCAACAGAGTACCCCGTCCACAAATTGAACATTTTGGAAATAACAGCTACCGAGTACATGACTACAACAAATCCACTTCTGATCACTGAAATGTTTGTTTGCAGAGACACGCGCAATGAAATTGAATTCAGCCCCTCCTGCCGCTTGCGTAAGGTTGTTCGTACCATGAGCGATACAAGCCAGTTGACGGAATGCAATTCATCTTCTCGCCTACTCCGCTCTTTCCAGTACTCACCGATTCACAAATACCAGAAAATGTGAAATTACACGCTCTACTATGTTGGCACGCTAATGGAACGCTATTACCGCTTACTGACAGACTGAATCGCCGCACCTGTGTTGAGAATTCCAATCTCAATCGGGTAGGGGCACTGCTCAAGTTGTTGTGTTTGTTGTATCTCTGGCACGGTTATGCATAGTGGACTTTTTTACAGTGCATTCGATGTGATTTCAGTCGAATAATTTATTATAATGCATGAAAGAGTTTATCGTGCCGTGCATACGGTGTGTTTTTTCTTCTTACGTTGCCGTAGCCGCACTTTTGCGAACTTTGCAGTTGGGTAAAAGTCCTTGTCGCCACGTGCATTCGTGCCATGCTGCAGAAATTAAATAAGTATTATTGAACTAACAGCATGTTTTTTGTTCTTTTTTTCAGGTGGCGATGCTACACGCTCCCGATAATGACGAACATGTGACGTGGCGAAACAAAGTTGCGGCCAAATTTGTAAAGTCCTTACATCGTGTACTGCTGAATTAAAAGTTTTGCCAAGGCCATCCAAAAGCTTCATCTCTTAAAGTTATGCACGGAGTATTATAGTTTGGCAAGCCAGATATTAAGCACAGGCACTGGGTTTGTTTCTGTATGCACTTCATTCACTAAGTGCGCGGATGCGCAAGCTTGTTGTTGGCGCAAGTATTTTTTGTTCAACAACTACGCCCACTGCCAATGCGACTTGGGGCCGGCGAGAAAGCGGTGAAGAAACAGACATCGCAGATGCGCGGAGACCTTCGCATTACATGGTGCACGTACATATTGGTGGCGTTTTTTTTTTCTACTTTCGTCGACAAATACCGTAACCGGCAATAAAACACTGATGCCCAGAGGATGTTGGCGTTCCGTACAATATTGCTACTTTTGTAGTAAGGACGCAAACACGCGTTTGACCAGTGGCTAAGCAGCCGGACGTTGCTACGCGCGCCGGATTATCAGCCCAAGGGAGGACAGCAACAATGGGGTGTCGCGCAGCGCACGTGTTCGAGAGTATTTCTCTCTCCCCTGCCCACTCCACGTAAAATGGTGTATAGTGTCCTAAAGAAGGAACTGGTGGCTATGCTTAATGCGAGCGCCAGCCAAGCCAATGCAAGCCAATGCAAGCCGAGATAGCGGTGTTCGTCATTTTCTGAAGAGATAGAATGCGCCCAATTAGCGCATGTCCATTGAATGGAAAATTCCAGAATATGGGCCCTGATGAACAACAGTTTTCATTTGACCTGTTTCCTATTGTGGCACAGGGCCACTCACTTAAGGCTCTGCTAAGGAAAAACTTGAAACCTCCCCACGTCTTGTGCAACTCAATCATTACAGCCTTCATCTCCACTGCCATCACACCTTTCACTCTCATCAATGGCACATGCACTGTCATGGCCACTTCCACCATCGTTGTCATGGCCAGCCATAGACTGGTTGCAACTGGCGCGGCCACCACTTTCATGGCTACTGCCTCCATAACAGCTGGGTTCTTCATCACTGCTGTAGCGGCGAATGTCGGATGACTGCTCGCCAGGAGGGTAATATGTGCTGGAGTCTGAGCTATTGCTTTTGAGTTGATGTGTCTTTTTGTGCTTTCGACACTTCAAGGCGACAACATTCACTTCCTCTGGAAGGAAGGTGGTGCAGCAGAAGTATATAAGGAAAAGTACGGCACCTATTCCGATAGCCACATACATGATGGTATCTATTGTTGATACCATGGTGCCACTGTGCTCTGACCTAAGGGAAATGAGACAAGGGCACACAGTTAGAGGAAAGTTTCCATCACTTACATCATTAAATGTAGCCAAGTTTCTGCACTTTAAACACCAAAATGACAAAGGTTAGCTATAAAGCATAGCAGACTCTCCAAAAGTGTTGTGATAGATGCTTACTGAAGAGCCATCTGAAAAGGATTGCTCAAACATTAAGAAAATTCTAAGCCATCCTTAATGATAAGCTAAAATCAGGCACAAAAAACACAGAATTTGAATACTCAAAACACAAAGAGGGCTTTTAAATCCAACAAAGCTCTCTACCTCAAAGACAAGTAACATATGATATCCCGATAACACACTGCCGTGTTTAATATCGTTTAACAGTTCAAGTACAGAATTCAGCAGAACAAAGCCACAGAGGCCAAAAAGAATTTAAAAGCAAGCAGGACCATTCGATAGGAACAAGCAATGCAATGGGCAGAAGATGCACATGAAAATTAACCGGATCAGCAGAAAATATGTCATGCTCAAAACTAACCGTGGCGGCAGATTCATGTTGCATAATTTACAGAACAACAGCACATGCATGACAACGAGCAAAAAATATAAGTACAGAAAAAAATAAAGCCTACCACCAGATCTTTCATCTCACAGCACCGTTCTTATGACTGCCTGAGCCACAGTATCTGTGATGGCGGCTACCGGCACAGTGGTACCCAGCTGTGAGCGCCGGCATGCGCACCAAAGAAGGCCAACTAGGGCCACAAGTAGCAGGAACACACAGGATGCAATCAACGCTGCTTGCTCGCCAATCTTCATGGACAGCCCGATGCATGTCAGCCAATGGCAAGCCTTGAAGCAATGCAACAATCGCAGAATCAGGCTTCTGGCATGAATTTGTAGCTGGAAATTCAGTGTCTGGGACAGTTACTCAATACCATGCCTTGTAATGCTGGGTCATGGCAGTTTAGTTCTGCTTTGTCAGTCAGAGCCGCCACCAATTACAGTAGTAGATTTGCTAAAATGGGTATGCCTCATTCCCTTGCCACACTATCAATCAGCAAAATAGTCCAGCATCTACTTTGACCATGCAGTCTTGCAACTGGACCCAAATGACAGCAAAAAATTACAAAAATTGGTGCCACTAATTTATGAGGCTGAAATGGAGGTTATAATTAGTTCATGCACACATACGATCACATAACACGAATTCTACAAGTATCAACATTCCCTTTTTGCGATCATATTGTCCACCTCGTTTCTAGGCACCAATGAGGTGAACGACCTTTCGAGGCTCTTTGACAAATGTTTGAACACTTGTCAGAAGCTCGGTTACCAATTAATTCGCACAGCAGGCAAGATGCAAAGGTAAACGCAGTCGTACTATCAGCTAGCATAAACATAAATTACAGTTCACGAACACAAAATGCGGGTATTACGGGTGCACGTGCGTGAAAGTTGTGAACACAATCACAAAACTACCAAAAGAGTACATACTACCATTAATGCATTCACAATTTAACAGCAAAATGAGGCATGCACGCTTGAGAGAAACTGCTCGGAGCGTGACAAAAAAACAGTGCAGATTTTATGACAGGAGGCTCACCAAAGAATGGAGATGCCGAAAAACGGATAAAGAAGTCCCCCCCGTAGAAATCCTCGCCGGCACGAAAGAGTAGAGCACAAACTCAAGCGACTCTCAGCCAATAAGAACCATGATTTGTGCCTGTAAAAAAACGTAATTATGGTAAACGATAGACAACCGCGCGTACGCGTGGCTTTCTCGCATCAAAATGAGGAAAGTTTTTCGTACCCCCATCTGATCAACTTTCAGCTTTACAGCAGCGAAAACTTTACAACCTTCCGCAGTGCTATGCAAGGAGTGCTATCGCGCAACTGTCACCAGCTTGATCAGCTTATAAGATAGAGGCGGATTCCAAAGTTCGCGGTCAGAGTACCATTACGACAGCAGTACAAATATTATCTAGTCGTCAAGCGGAAAACTAGGGGGCTATCGCGTAAAACAGGCAAACTAAACGCTACACTTTGACATTGGCGACATCGTGCACGTGAAACCATAAAAGCTACGTGCGAAGTTTATACAGGAGGCTATGCGTCCACAAATATCACTACGATCTCTGAGGCCATACAGGACAACGTCCCAACCACGGTGGTGCAACGACCAAAAACAGTTAGAGTTTCTCAGACCGCCGATCGCTAGCGTGGCTACTGTGGACGCCGCTAGAACTAACAGCGCTGCAGTCGCGTATTTCGATGCGACTCACGCATCGTCTGCTACATCTCCGTAAAGATAGGCAGCGCCGCGTCCACACTTGCAGGTAAATTCTTTTTTTTTTCCCGGCGTGAACAGACAATGCGGTCTAGCTGTAGTTGGTACTACGCTGTTTGGAGAGCACAAGAGTACACACACTGAGGCTGGGACGAACGACATGATACTAGATGAGGCGCGCTTCGCGTTCTTACGTGTTGTGTGTGTCTCATGCCGTCCAATCAGTTTAATTTTTCACTGTGTTCTTTTCGTCATTTACGCCACTTAACACATATCAGATATAATGGCACAACTGGTTAAGTGTACGAGCATCGAGCTGTTCATTATCATACCACATGATGGCAATAACATGAAGAGCTGCGAAGGTGGGAGATCAACCAGTGCTATTTGGTCTGTAACTTCTGAGTGCGCTGCCTTCAGTACCAGGACCGTGCTCATTTTTTAATTTTTTTACCACGCGCCAGGTTTCTGTGATGAACAGTTTCCGAGTTGGCCGCCTGCAGCTTATCAAGATTTGTCTTTACACCTGTACAGAGCCATCTGCTTCCATCAGGTTTCTCTCGAAGTCCCGAGACGAAGTCTACAGGTTTGAACAGCTGCTTGTGCAGCTTGTAGCAATTCACGACGCAGCTACTATCTTCTCGACAACGCTTTCGGATGATTAGACGGCCTGCAGCTAGCTTTCTGGAGTAGCAAACTCCACACATCGTTCCCGTTATTTCATCTTGTGTAACGTCATGTAGCCAGTCCGTAGAGGGTAGCGTCACAGTCTCCAGGTCTCCAAGCGTCATTGCAGACATAATACTGGTCTGAGCCGAGCGGGAAAGTGGCACCAGCTCCTTCGGAATTAATACATTCGAGCGGCTCGTTCGAAGACGACGTAGTACGTATCAGTACGCACTGTCGATGCGCGCTTTTGGGGTCATTTTCGCCTGCTCACATACTTTAGGCGTGCGAGACAGTTGTTGTTGCGACGCATCGTCCGCTCCCACATTTCAACAGGGTGTAATCGCGAGGCGGTGTGAAAAAATGATGATCAGTGGCATCGTTTTTGTTGCCACTTGTCCAGCTGGGCGCAAAGCTGAATGACGTGTTACACTCGCTTGAAGTCGTGAAGCGCAGATTTCATCGAAAAGAAGTTTTCAAAAATCACTAGGAGCACGTGCCATCCACGCAAAAATCAGCTTGATCCGACTAGCCTGTCGTTACTGCAGAGAACGAAACCCCAGCGACACGCCGACAGCAGACTACAGCGCCACTAGTTACCGCGACCGCCCCTTCGGCTACATCCCGAGCGGAGCTGCGAAACTGAAGCTACTCACCGTAATGAACTCTATGGTCTGAACGTTGATGCAGGTAAAGTGTACTCACTGTTTGGCCGGCGGATGGCAGCACCCGATCAAAGGCATAAGCTAATAAGATACTTTGGAGGCTCGGGAGCATAGTTTCTAAATACATGACTAGGGAAAACTTCAGAACAGGTTCAGAAGCGGTAGGCGCTTAGATGATAGCCTGTTCGTGCTTACCCAATGTATAGAAATAGCTAGACCGTAAAACACGGACGTTTCCTTTGTAAACATAAGCGGTGCATACGACAACGTGAACAGGGAACTCCTGTGAAGTTATTGGTCATGAAATCATTGATTTCCTACAAGCAATGTGCCGACACAATAAAATTGAAGTTACATGACAAGAAGTGCAACTGCCGAGGTGCGCAAAAGATTAAGGCAGGCTGGTCCTCACCGCCGCTGTTCATACTTTATATGATAAATACAGAAATGAAGCTACAATTAAGAAATAATCTAGGTTATAACCGTTGTACAGATTAGGCGGAAGGGCCGTAGAGCAGCGCGGCTCCGCGGTTTTATGTATGCGGACGATATTGTACTTAGATGAGCCAGGAAGATTTGCAGACTAATTCTTGCGGAGACGAAGGAGACGCTCTATAGGCTTCACTTTTAGGGCATTATAAGTCAGGTCTGATGGCTTTCAACGATTCCGCAGATCAGGTGCTTACAATACAAGGCCATGAAATACTCAGACTGGCAGAATACAAATATCTCGCTGCGTAGAAACGAAGAATTGATATACGTGGAAAAGTACGGACAGAATGTTACGGCGAAAGGGAGAAGAGATGCAGCGATAATGAAACATAGGGCATTATGGAGGCACAATAAGTATGAAGTACTGAGATGTATTTCGGTTGGAATAATTGTGTGAGGGCTAACTTTCGGGAATGCCGTTTTGTGCCTAGGGGTTCAGTCCATACTAGAAATAAATCACAGCGCTGTTGGAAATTAGCATTAGGTGCCCACGACAAAGCCACAAACGAGGTTGTACAGAAGAACATGGCCTGGACATTGCTCCAAGCACGGGAAGCTCAGTAAAATATTATATGAAGAACTCCCGAGGAAATTGACGGTAACAGGTGGACAGCTAAGGTATTTAAATACTTATACAGGGTGTTTTTTTTTAGAAGGTCCAAAATTTAAAAAAAAAAAGGTAAATTGCTTTAGATTTATTTTAGCACTGGGGCTATACTGGAGGCTACGGCGGGCGGCAGGCAAGAGGAAAACTGCTTTAATTAGTTCGGTGATTAACTAAATATGTTAATTAACTTTTCTAATTCTTGTTTTAGGGGATATGTTGTATTCGCAAAATTGGAGATCGTCCTCTAAACAGTCCAACCGAGAAAAAATAATTTCAATTAAAAATTTTTCACGCACGTTACGAGGCGCGAAAAATTCACCCTGGTAGGCATCTCCACACCGTAACGCAGCGGCGGGAGCGCCTCTGACGTAGTTCACTCCGCCCTGCGCTTTGCGTCACGCGTCCCGGACTGGCGGCCTGCGCTATCGCTGCTTATCTCGCTTCGCTCCGCGGCCTCACGGAATGCCGCGCTGGAAGAAAAACGCACTGACACAAAGTGCAGGGCGGAGCAAGCTACGTCACAGGCGCTCACAGACGCTGTGTTACAGTGTGAAGCTGCCTACCAGGGTGACTTTTTCTCGCTTCGTTACGCGCGCAAAAAATTTTTTCATGAAAATCTTTTTTCTTGGCTGGACTGTTTGGAAGACGATCTCCAATTCTGCTAATACAACATATCCCCTAAAATAAAAATTATAAAAGTTAATTAACGTATTCAGTTAATTAGCGAACTAATTAAAGTAGTTTGCCTCTTACCTGGTGTCCGCCGTAGCCCTCAGTATAGCTCCAGGGTTAAAATAAATCTAAAGGAATTTACCTTTCTTTAAAAATGTTGGACCTTCTAAAAAAAAAAACACCCTGTATAGGCAGAGCGTTGGCTCACAGTGGCGGAAAAGGACTAGGGAACTTACCAAGCAGTAAGTATCCCAAGAAGCAAGGACGCGGAAATAAAGTGTTTTAAGCGACAGGCAAAAAAAAAAAAACGCGGAAGGTAAAAACTAGATTAATTCAATGGAAAAGAAGCAGTCTGTAGAGCTATATAGAAAGTGGAAAAGGCAGATCAGGAAGTAGTCGTTCTATGATCTCAAGAGGCAGTGCCCTACTCTGTGAAGCTAGATTAGGGTGTCTTAGAACGCGAAGCTACAAAAATAAATTAACGAAGAATATGGTGCATGTGCAGTATGTGGTTAACCTGTAGAAACAATTCAACATTTTGTACTAGATTGCGCCGTATCCATCCGGATGTCGATGCAGGCAATCATTCTGCTGAGGCCCTAAGGCTCAGAGATAACAATGGTAATGTGAATGAATCTGCGGTACAGGTTAGCAAAGAGCGATTGGATGATTGGTGGCTCAATAGCAGAGCGCGGTGACATAAGGTCAGAAGTGTAGGATTAAAAAAATGTATTTCAACCAAATGGTGAATTAATAGACAGATTTGTAACACTGTTAAATAAATAATAATAAAAAGCCGAGCATGGTGCAACCCCATTTCACCCCCACCCCACCCATTTGAAATGGGGGTGCCACCACCCATTTCAAAGGGGACGCTCCTATCTTCCATTCATCCGCCCACCCATTCAGATGCAATGGCTCGCCCAGTATAGCCAGTATAGCGTAGCACATGCTGGGCTGCACAGCTAAGTGGCTATAGGTTCGCTACAGTTCCAAACCAGCGTCGTGACTTCGACCTGTCGACACGAGCTATTTGGGTAGTACAACTAGAAAATGAAAAACCTGCTCGATGGAGACAGCGTGTGTTACGGTGCGTCGATGCGCGCACCGTATGCGTTCCACAAAATCGACGCCATGTAGGCTCCTATATCTGTGCATGTAAAACCGGAGTACAGTCTTTGTCATAAGTATACCAGGCTGCATGGTTTGCTTCTAGCTCGTACAGTGGAGCCCTTACAGCTTCCCTGAAGCTGAAATGGTCGTTGAAGGTAAGGAATGGGGGTCTTCTTATCTTCCAACACGTTTTGATCTTTAGGAAAGTCACAAGGACTCCACTATACAAGCTAGAAGCAAACCATGCAGCCTGGTTACTTTTGACAAAGGCGGTACCGCGTCGTTTGCTCGGCTGGATGAGAGGTTCGCAGGCACATTCACACGTTTTGCCAGAGTTTCCCAATTAAAATATATTTTAGAAGCGCCACCACATGGATGTTTATTAGGAACAGGAAGTTTCGGGGAGAGGGGTGCGAGGGAGGCAGTGGCCCGCAGAGGCCCCTCTAAATGACATGGGAAAGGGGTGTGCCATGGTTGCGAGAACTTTGTACTACATAAGGTCTCTTCGATTTGGCAGCACCAGCTGCACCAGTTCAAGGGGTGCAGCACCGTCGTCCTCGTTTTGCCAAGGTGCAGGCCTAGTTCTGCACGAGTTCTTCGCCGCCTTGCACTCGGTCAGAAGGTAGTGCAGCATGGCGCGCCTGCACTTGCGCCTTCGTTTTGCCAGTGGCCGGTGCGCGCTAGTGTACGGGCTGTATCTGCACTTGTTGAACTGGCGCTGCACGCTCACGTGACTGCTTGGCGCCGCTGCAGAACTAGTACAGCCAGTGCAAGCCAAATCGAAGAGACCTATAGTTTCTTGCTACCCAGAAGACTTAAACGGGCGCTACTTTGAACTTTGTCCTCTCCTTATGGAGAGACCTGTGCATGGAACGCTTGCAGGATTGTTTATCGCGGCAAGAAGGTATGCCACATATTACCTCAACGTGAGCTGCATTTCCCGATGGCTACTTCCCGTCTGAGAGTCGGGTTTTTTCACAACAACAATGTACGGAAACTCCTCGCTCGAACTCACAGGACGGATGCTATTGTAACGCTAATTTAATCAAAAGCGACAGCGGCACCCACTGCTGAATATTTGCGCGTGTACTATTTCATGCGACCGTACGGGTACATACGTTACCTCGGTGTCGGCGACACTTGAGCGGCAGCTGATCGAAGCAAATAGTTATGATGCTAGAGTTTTAGCACCATCGTGGTGCGTTATATACGCTATGCTAACTACGACCGCAAGGAAAATACAGTAGTCAAAGCACGTCAACAGTACCAACGACAACGCGTTATCCTATTGGCCGTACTAGAGCGGCGCTAAAAGCCTGTCGGACTTAGGTGCTGTAACGTGCAGCACTCGTGATAAGGCATGGATGGCACATATGAGTCTGGGACACTTTTCAAGGAGATATTTGGCCCCGACACTCCATTTGCATCTCGAGATAAATGCTATATTACACAACTTCAGCGTAGCGCGATCGTTGTTCCATTACCGCGACAGCGGGGACCCAGGTGCGCCTGCTCAGTGCAGACGTGCTCCGCTGGGGACCCCCTCCGCTGGGGACGGACTGCGCTATGCTATAGAACTCTCGCCGCGCAGCGCGTTTGCGCCCAGCGTTTCGAGCGCGCTGGTCCTTTGTTCCAGGAGCAACTCCAGAGCACGCGCACCCAGAACCGTGCCTTGGAAATTGCTCCCAAGACCACGAGCATTCGTCCAGCTTGCTCAGCGACCATGTCCGAGTCCCCGCAGAACAGAATTTTACAGCGCTGCCCCCCAAACGAACCTCCATTGGCGCGCGTCGATGTTAAAAAGTACTTTATTCCGCGCGCGCGCCTGCATGGCGAGGCACTCATGCTCGACCGCAGCGGATCCTCATCAGTTCCAGCCTCGTATCCTGATGCGTAAACTAGACCAGAGTCAGTTCCGCCACCGATATGGCCCCTATACACCTCGGAATCGGTATCGGCCCTCACGGTCGCCAAAAAAATGGCTGGAGGTTTAGCATTGCTAAACACAAAATATTGTGCGAAAGCACAGTTCCGAACGTGGGCAAACTCAACATTCTTATTTTCGGTGGTTGACAACCCAAATTATGGGGGTGGGCCAAACTCGTTCTGGCGGTGCCCCAGGTCTGTTCCGAACGTCGGTCAACTCAATACTCAAAATTTCGGGGGTGGGCCACACAAATAGCGGGGGTGGGCCACACAAATAGCGGGGGTGGGACAAATTCATTTTTAATCTAGGTCAAGCCTACCTTCCACCCGAGCACAACCAGGTTCACGGGCCAATGTCATTTCATCTCAAAGGTGAAAGGTCAGGAGCGAAAGGTCAAGGCTTCAAAATTGGAAAATACGTTTTTGAGGAAAGGAAATAGCCAGTATCTGCGTCACATCTCGGTGAACGCCTGAACAGCGCAGTAAGGGAAGTACTAAAGCTAGCTTGGTAAGGGCTCATAGGAAAGGAGACGTCAAGGACTTAAAGAATTACAGACCGATCAGCTTATTGTTTGCCTACAAGGTATTTACTAAGGTAATCGCTAATAGAGTAAGGAGAACCTTGGACTTCAGTCAACCAAACGATCAGGCAGGCTTTCGTAAAGGATACTCGACAGTAGACTACATTCACTCTATCAATCAGGTGATAGAGAAATGCGCATAATATAACCAACATTTATATATAGCCTTCATTGGTTACGAGAAAGCATTTGACTGAGTTGAAACCTCAGCTGTCATGCAGGCATTGCGGAATCAGGGTGTGGAAGAGTGTTATGTGAAAATATTGGAAGATATTTATAACGACTGCACAGCTACTATAGTTCTCCATAAAGTCAGCAATAAAATTCCAATACGGAACGGTGTCAGGCAGGGAGACACGATCTCGCCAATGCTCTTCACTGCCTGCTTACAGGAGGTATTCCGGGGACTGGAATGGGAACAGCTGGGGATAGGAGTTAATGGAGAATACCTCGCTGATGACATTGCCTTGCTAACCCACTCAGGACAAGAATTGCAAAGCATGATCAATCAGTTAGACAGGCAGAGCAGAACGGTAGGGCTAAAAATTAACATGCAGAAAACTAAAGTAATGTTCGACAGCCTAGCAAGGGAACAGCAGTTCGCAATTGGTAGCGAGGTGCTGGAAGTAGTAAGAGAATATGTCTACTTAGGGCAGGTAGTGACCGCAGATCCGGATCATGAGAGGGAAATAACTAGAAGAATAAGAATGGGGTGCAGCGCATATGGCAAGTTCTCTCAGGTCATGAACGGTAGTTTACCAATATCCCTCAAGAGAAAAGTATACAACAGCTGTATCTTACCGGTACTCACCTATATGGGGCAGAAACGTGGAGGCTAACAAATAGGGTTCAGCTTAAGAACAACGCAGCAAGCTATGGAAAGGAAAATGATAGGTGTAACGTTAAGAGTTCCGAAGAGGGCGGAGTGGGTGAGGGAACAAACGCGGGTTAATGACATCCTAGTTGAAATCAAGAGGAAGAAATGGGCTTGGACAGGGCATGTAATGCGAAGGCAAGATAACCGCTGGTCCTTAAGGGTAACGGAGTGGATTCCAAGAGAAGGCAAACGTAGCAGGGGACGGCAGAAAGTGAGATGGGCGGATGAGATTAAGAAGTTTGCGGGGATACAGTGGCCGCAACTGGCAAAGGACAGGGTTAATTGGAGAGACATGGGAGAGGCCTTTGCCCTGCAGTGGGTGTAGTCGGGCTGATGATGATGATGAAGATGATGGTAAGGGTACGAAAGCTCGACATACTACGTCCACGCGTGCAACATGCTGCCAATGGTGACCATGACGATTATTGTGGGGATAGTCTACACCCCTCTGGAGCGCATGGTAGCGGTCGTCCAAAAGCAACGCCATCTGTAGCATGCACCAAGAAGTTACTGCTTGCTGCGGCGTCAGCGGGCGGTGTCCGCACCGATTCTTGCATATTTAATGATACTTCACTACTCTGTACCACCCTTGCGCACCTGACATCTGCATTTTTTGTGACATCTTGATAACTAAGGAACGTACGAATTGAAAGTTAGCAAATAAAGTCGTTTGATAAGGCGCCAGAAATAGTGCATTTCATTTACTGACAACTGCACATACACACGTGTGCTATACCATAGCCGTGCATAAATCGAGACAAGAAAACCACAGTGAATACCGAGTCGCGACAGACAGACGGACGGGTGGATGGACGGACGGACGGGTGGATGGACGGACGGACGGGTGGATGGACGGACGGACGGGTGGATGGATGGACGGACGGACGGGTGGATGGATGGACGGACGGACGGGGGGATGGACGGACGGGTGGATGGACGGGCGGGTGGATGGACGGACGGACGGATGGACGGACGGACGGAAGGACGGACGGACGGATGGACGGACGGACGGATGGATGCATGGATGGATGCATGGATGGATGCATGGATGGATGGATGGATGCATGGATGGATGGATGGGATTGGATGGATTGGATTGGATTGGATGGATGGATGGATGGATGGATGGATGGATGGATGGATGGATGGATGGATGGATGGATGGATGGATGGATGGATGGATGGATGGATGGGTGGGTGGGTGGGTGGGTGGATGGATGGATGGATGGATGGATGGATGGGTGGATGGGTGAATGGGTGAATGAGTGGGTGGGTGGGTGGGTGGGTGGGTGGATGGATGGAAGATAGGACCATCCCCTTTGAAACCGGATGGAGGCACTTACCACCATGCTCTACTTTTCAATTTGAATATTATCCTGAACTTTAACCTTACGTCACCACCCTGTTTTTGAGCCACCAATCTTCCAATAAGTTTTTGCTGACTTCTACGGCAGATTCATTCACACGGCCTTTGTTATCTATAAACCGTGAGGCTCCAGGGAGAGTGACTGTGCCTGCATTGACGTCCGGATGGACACCGCCACATTCAAGTAGAAGGTGTCAAATTTTTTCTAAGGATGGATGGATAGGAGCGCCCCCTTTGAAACGGGGTGGTGGAAATTGCCACCATGCTCAGCTTTTCTTTCTTTATTTTTGTTCAACTGAGTTGTCAATTCTCAATAAGATTCGCCATCTTCTTTACCTACGGTTTCCTACACTTATAACCTTATGCCACATCTCTTCTTTTCAGCCACCAATCCTCCAATCTCTTTTTGCTAACTTGTACTGCAGATTTATTTACATGACCATTGTTATCTTTAAACCCTAGGGCCTCCGGAAGAGTGACTGTGCCTGCATCGACATCCGGATGGCTACCACCACGTTTGAGTATGAGGTGTTCAATTGTTTCCACATATCGACCACACACTGCACATGTGTCATCTTCTTCGTTAAATTTCTTTTTGTAGCTGCGCGTTCTAAGACACCCTGACTTAGCTTCAAAAAGTGGGGCACTGCCTCTTGAGTTATCATAAAAAAATTATTTTCTGATCTGCCTTTTCCAGTATCGATGTAGTTATAAACTATGTTTCTTTTCCATTGAATTAATCCAATTTTTTAACTTCCGCGTTTTTAACCTGTCGTTTAACGCTCTTTCTTTCTCCGTCCTCATGACCGGCATACTTACTGGTTAGTTTTTTAGTTCTTTTCCATCACTGTGTGTCAACGCTCTTTCTGTATAAATATTTAAATACCTTAGCTGCCCACCTGTTATCGTCCAATTTCCTCAGGCGTTCTTCATACTCTTAGGTTCCCGTGCTTCGAACGATGCCCAGCCCATATCCCCTTGTACTGCCTCGTTTGTGGTTTTGCCGTGGGCACCTAGTGCTAATCTTCCAACAGCTCTCTGATTTACGTCTAATCTCGACTGAACTTCTGGATCCTGTGTGCACAGCGCCCCCACGAGGCAGTTGCGAGCGGCGGCGAAGTGGGCACCCTTACAGCCTGAAGACAGCGTTCTCCTGGACACAGACAGTATAGAGAAGGCGCTGCGCAACCGTACATGACCAACTTGTAAACCATAAGGCGCACACACGTGTGCACAAATTTGGTTTTCCAAGGTGCTGGTACTGGTACGCTACCGATAAATCTCCTTGTAGTCCCAGCCAATCCGGAATAAGCGATCACGTACTAATGCAGTTATGACAGCGTCCGGAGAGACGAGCGGTGCGCAACTACTTTGCAGCTGTTACTCAGGTCTGACAAACCATCACTGAACACCTGTTGACCAAAAGCCATCATCAATGGCTTTCTTTTATTATTTTTTCCCGCCGGCAGTGTGGCGAAGAGGATCAATGAGTGCAAGGTGGAAGACACAGTGGCACCGTGCGCCAGGTGCGAATCGTCTGCGCAAAGTCCAAGAACTAAAGGTGCCATAGAAATGTGTCTGTAGGCGATCTGGCATAACATCATTGGCAGGTCTTCATATACATGCACTGTATCGCATTCACACTTTCTCTACAAATACGCGAATAATCATAAAATGGACAATGATTAAGCAGAAGTGGTAAGTAATGAGAGTTGATTTGACACATCGCTGAAAGCCAACGGTTCCTCCTTGTCCCCAACTGGTGACTATGCGTGACTGCTATAATTGGGGTGGTCTCCTTCACACGTTAGCGTGCGCGTATCGATGACCGAGTCATCCTATATACTTCTTATTCCACAGCTGTACATATCCTTTATGGAAAAGTGACGGACCCATGGTCTTGCCGACAGATTGGCCACCTCTAAGCAGTGTGGACAGTCTAAGCACTTTCCCAAAAGTGCTGTACGGCGTTATGCTCTAGCTCACTTCACAGCTCACAAATGGGCGATAGCTATGTCGTCACTATTCAGTCATTCGGGCAGGCTTGGGCTTCTTTGCTGCTCTATCTTGACAGTCTTTTTCTTGGCGTAAGTCTGGTAGGTCTGCGTGCACACAGTGTGCTTCCGCGGTGGCTCCGCCGTGGGAGGGGGCGTGTAGTCTATAGGGGGCTCGATGTAGTACGGGTAGTACGAGTACCCGTTCCGCTGCTGCTGTTGCTGGTCATTGAACGGCGGAAACGGTAGGGGCTGCGGCTGTGTCTTCGGTTGCGGCTGCGGTTGTGGCTGCGGGAACGGCTGCGGCTGTTCGTCCGGACGCCATTGGGGGTGCTGCTCTCGAGGGTCCATGGTGGGCGACTGCGGCTGCTGATGTTCGTCGGCGAACAGGGGGTGCCTCATTTGGTTGCTGCTGTTTCCGTTGTTGCCGAGGTAGGAGCGCACGTTGCAGAGGAGCCAGAGACCGAATATTCCGCAAGCGGCTATTACGGTGAGCAGTATGAACCATAGCAACAGGTTTTCCATGAGCACCGCCGTGGTTAGGCGTGGGCAGAGTCGACCTGCGAATTGGGTTGGGGAAGTTACAGGTTAGCGCAAGAGGACGCTTTGCTCGACGATGTAGTACTGGCTTTGCAAGCTAGTCTTGACATTTAGTGTGCAGTTATGGAACGTCTAAACAAAATAGACAAGGACATGCTATCAGGCTTGCAGAAGCAAAGTGCACAACTATTTGAATTGTGCAGAGCATTCATCAAAAAGCATGAAGTAATCAATCAAGCGAACGGCAATCTGGCAATCATGTTCTATAGTAGACAGAAATACAAATGATCAGATTATCTTCTCATAAACGCACAGATGGCCAGTACAATTTTTCAGGTTGTGCTAGCTAGGTACGCCTCAAGGTTAGGAATAAGGAAATACTGTAAAAGAAAATGCAGAAACGCTAATAAATAATTCGCCAACTTACTGAATACGTATGCCTTTGCTATCTTTCCCTTGTTTTTACGTGGTATGTTAACTCGTGTGTTCACTCAAGGATTCGCTATGCTCATTTTTTTTAGTTCGCCGAATGCGCCATTAGGCATACTTTATAAAGAAAAGGGGGGTGAATGGGGGGCGGGGGAAGGTAGAGAATTAAAGTAAGGAGTGTACTACTGTTTCGCAAAGAAACCAGCAAATAGAGTAGGGAAGCGGGCTTACAGTGTCCATGTTCTTAATCTTGCCCATTCACTTGGAAAGTAGCCGCCGCGATGACTCGGCGGTTATGGTGCTCGGCTGCTGAACCGAAAGACACAGATCCCGGCCACGGCGGTCGCATTTCGATGGACGCGAAATTCTAGAGGCCCGTGTGCTGTGCGATGTCAATGCACGTTAAAAAACCCCAGGTGGTCGAAATTTCCGCAGACCTTCGCTACGGCGTTTCTCATAGCCTGAGTCGCTTTGGGACGTTAAAGGCCCATAAACCATAAACCAGACAGAAAGCAAGTGCCGTGATCCTATCTCGTGATCGCAAATCCCAGTACCTATAGCCAGGCTGCAGCTTTTTGCCCATGCAGGAATGACATCTCGCGTTTGACGCAGTAAAACGACCGACTGCTGAATCAGAGACTGCTGAACTGCGCACCCACCTGGATAGAAATATGGTCCACAGGGTGGAAACGCTGGTACCAGTGGCCTTGCCGCTGCACAGCGTAGGGGCGCCCAGAGACATGCAATGCGCGCTGTGGTTCGCTGCTGACGTGTTTTCGGCGGCGGCTGCAGGGGGGCAGCTCGGCGTGACAGCGCGGCGGCTCGGTGCAATACGCCGTCGGTCTCAGCCGCGGCGTTCTCTTCCGTGCCCGAATAGGCCATGTGGAACGGATGCGAACAACGCTGGTGGCGGATCGAGAATGCGGAGGCGAGGGCGAAAGCGACGCTATCCCCGCAGTGTGGATGAAGCAGCCCTGTCGGAAGGAGGGGCCCCTGCCTTCGTCGCCGCTCTCATTCGGGTTTCCCGACCCCTGCTTGTTTACTTGCTTGTTCGCTTGTCACAGTGGAGCGGAACGCCTTTTGTGTGTGCAGTACGTTTCCCAAAGCCCGGAATGAGACGTCATTATCTGTCAGAAGCAGTAAATTATTTACCAGGTATGCGCGTGAGTGATATGTAAGAAAAGCAATTTGTATGGTTGCACGTGTAGTGCCACTTGTTACGGCATGAGCTGTATTAGCCTAGTTTCCGCGGTTTCGCATCGTCGTCGATGTCGTCATCCGGTCTACGTACCCTGTTTCCCCACCCCCCAGCGTGCGTAGTCAGTCTCAGAGCAAGAAAAAAAGATTCCATACAAAGCTGCCGTTTGGGGGGCACAGTGGGTCTCACCCTCCGGCGAGGACCAATTTGGGCGGCCAAATTCGAACTGGAGGCAGGGTATACTTCTCCTCAGCCACGAATCTGCCAGATCCGCCGAATGAGAGTTCAACGCCAGTGGCAGAAGAGTTCATTGTGCTATTCATTTCGCGAACCATCTAGCGCTGATCCGTCGTCACACCTTGAGGGTAGCTGTAGTTCTTGCTGCGAAAACAGTACTAGTGTCACAATGCGAAAATGCCGGCATCTTTCTGTAGCTTCGGGGAGTGAGGCCTCCACCCTCCAGAAGCAACACTCACCAGCCATCTCCCCACCTCCCACCCGCGCTTCGCCACTCTAGCCACGCCGTCCTAAGTAAACAGTGACATCGTCACTATGGCAACATGAGGGAGGAGAAACGCTGAGATAGTGAAGGGACTGGATCACTAAATGAAGGGTGTACAAGATCTGCTTTCTCGCTCTTTCTCAAGGAAGAACGAAGGGAAGGAACTTGGACAACAAAATCGAAAGCTGTGCTAGTTGTAGCTTGTTCATGATGGAATTTGTGGGCGCGAACAAACAAAACACAGAGAAGATCAAGATCCCAAGGTGGTCGGTATTGTTCCGGAGCCCTCCACTTCGGCAACTCTTTCTCCTTGACACTAAGGGATAGCTCACTCGACCAGAAGAGATCTTCTGAAAGTTATTGCAAACGCAACGTACATCCCGTACACATTTCACAAGTGGCCTCTTGCCAGACATGAAACCCCAATTCACAACAGATGCACCCACTGTCAAGAACACTGTAGAGCAGGTCTACAACATCTTATATGGACTTGCCCATCTTTCTCGCGAGGGACACGCAAAATTCAGCACATACCACATGACGACATACCCCCCTCCCCAGTAGGCCAGTACGATCTAGCTCCGCAGCACAACATGCCATCGCGGCATACGGTAGTGACAGCGGCCTGCCTAGCTCGACTGACTTACGACGGGCAGCTCTCGAGGCAATGAAAAAAACCGAGTAGAAGTCCCCTCTGCAGCTACGATCCACTCCTCCCTTGAAATAAAGGATTCATTCATTCATTCATTCATTCATTTTCTGTTCACTCCATCCTTCCTCTCTTCCCTTGCGGCGCATGTTGCGCCCGGCGAGCCAGGATGAATCATGCTGCAAGCGGCGACATGTCCGAGAGTTTGGGCTTGCTTTGCGTAATGGCGGGTGCACGGCGCTGGTTTCCACGGGGACGAGCGGAATGCGTGCTCGGGCATAAAAATAGTAACCCGTGCACGGTTCTTTTCTTTGCCAACAGACGAGGTGACAGTCAGCATGCCTCCGATTTTTGGCCCAATGAAACCACCGGATTGTGACATACATGCCTCCTGGGCAGTTTCCCAGCTGCTATGGCAGTGAGCTCTGATCTAGATAACATTCTCATAACTGCCATCAAATGAAAGCGGGAGTTCAGCGTTACGACGTACTGTCAACGCTGTTAAACGCAAGGATCGTCCTGCGCACATGCTATAGCTGGAAATGAAAAAAAAAATGAAGTGCCGAAAGAAAACTAGCAGACGGCTTAGCATAGCTAAGCGCGGAATATCGGGCAGTAGTAGTTACGGTCGGTACTTAAGGTCCTTACATGCTAGAGGCATTTGACCTAAAGACCTTTACCGTAATGGCCTTCTTGGAATATCGTGCAGTAGCACTAATTATCGTGGGCACTCAAGGTTCTTACGTGTTAAAGGCATTTGACCTAAAGGCCTTTACCGTAAAGACCTTCTACCTAAGGGCCCCTACCTGGAAGACATTTACCACTAAGGCCTTCACCATAAAGGCCTTTACCCTGAAGGTATTTACCCAGGTGAAGGCCTTCCAGGTGTACACAATTGGCAGGTTGCCCACAACACGGTGGGCTGGTGGGCCACCCGCCACAAAAGCAGGCTTGACCCTTTTGACAATCTATAGACTATATCCGTAGACTTATTGCTATGAAGACTATAGAATCTCTACAGACAAATCCTAGAGAACAGTCTATAAGCAATACAAATGTTACAGACAGTCTGTAGGCAATCTATAGATTTATGGCCATACACTTTTGGTAGACTTTTGTCTATAGACAGTCTATAGACTACGAATAGACAAAAAGAAAAATCTATAGGAAGGCAACAGAGTCTATGAGAAGTCTATAAACTCTCTATAGACCATTTTTTTATAAGGGAAGGGACGTACGTATGCCCTAAATCGGAAAATGCGCTTAGTTGCGCTACCGCACTAAAAACGCACAATCCCGACGCCAGCGCCAAAGAAGCGTCTAGCAGAGGTACAGACGCGTCGCATCCGCTAGCTGCATCCGCTGTTCCCAGGCAGCGAGGTGCCCGTAGTCGTCTTTCAAGCGCACGTGCAGAGCGGACGAATGCAAATACAGCAAAAAGGAGCACCCGCAATCCGTCGAGCGTCTGGTATCGCTCCGAGCGTCGCCGGCGCTTTTGTATGTTCGCTCCTTCCAGATGGATCGTGTGCGCACAAAGCAATTGAGTGACGAATAAAATCCTATCTGAGATATTGGTCGCGAAAAGAAGACTTATTGCTGTCCTCTGCCAGTCGGTGCAACTGTTCAAGGCGCGCACAATATGCGTATAATGTACTTCGCTGGAGAAATCAGGCAACTGTATATATGTGACCTTTCTCCCCAAAGATAGAAACTCCAGGCCAAAGGAAACGCTGTACAATCTATGTACGGGTTATAACGTGGGTAGAAAGTTAAAAAAAAACTGCTGCTCGTTGCTGGAAGCACACTAGTTTAGTTAGCAGTCGTTCGAGCAAGCAGCAGCACGCCTTAATTCGTATGTTAGCGCAAAAGATTAGTTAAAAAAACACTACGTAACGACATCGTCATGGACCAGCAGGCGATCGCTGGTTTCTTGGACTTCCAACCTCCTGCAACAACTCTTACACAGCTGTCAATTCCCATAGAAATGCGCATTATGAAGCCATCTTTTCAGAAATCATGCGATTTGAGGAAGGTCATGGCGCTCCACGACTTCCCAATCGGAGCTTTTCACGTAGCGCTGCTGCCGTTTAACAGTTTTAGTTTTGATTAATTAGTTAAAATAGCATGAAAAGTGTCGACTGCAACAACACTGCTCTCAGTCAAACCATTGGTATTTCTGAATTTGTAACAATCCAATTGATTGGACAAGGTTTATTTACTTCTGAACTGCCACGGTGACTCAATGGCTTTGGCTTTCAGCGGCTGCTTCCAAGGTCGCGGGTTCGTATTTCAGCGGCCGTATTTCGATGGAGGCGAAATGCAGAAGCGTCCTACGTGCGTATAGCGCGAAGTCAGCGCAGGTTAAAGAACCTCGGGTGATATAAATTAAAACCCCTATATAAGCTTTGCTAAACTGATCTATAGGGACTCAGTCTACATTAACTTGAAGCCCTCCACTACGGCGTCCCTCACCGCCTATATATGTCGCTTCGGGACGTTAAACTCCATAATTTTCAATTTATTTTTTAAATTAACTTCTAAACAACTGGAAGTGCGCAAAAAATTTTGACTAGGAAGTAGTAAAATGTAAAAAAATACACAAAATTGCAACAAACAGCTCAGTTTCAAGTACCATAGGCACCTAATTTTAGTGGCATGCTTTCTCTTCTGTAATGACACATATGACCTTAGTGTACATGAATGACCGCGTGGTGTTCACCTGCGACTGCTAAATAATTTATAATTGAATTTCTTCTCTCATGCTGTTTCGGCCTCAACAACCGAACGATAGCTGTGGCGTAAAAGGTGGCTTTAGATCGTGTGAGGAGTGAAAGAAAATTCAATCTAATCTCCAATACATATATATTTTTGCCATTCCGGCTTTTGAGCTAGGCTGGACCGTTTCAGTGAAATAGAACGACATATCATCGATCGCATTGCACCCGTTTTCAGGATTCTCGTGGAATAAATAAACCCGCCTTTTATAAAGTTAGCAGTCCCAGTTTTGTGGACTTTCTTTTTGATGTTCGTGAAAGTTTTTCTTCATTATTGTTGCCTGTATAGCCTGTCCAAAGCTTTCTAGTCATTTTCCTCCATAGCGTGTCTGAATTTTTGCTGCACATTTACATGAAGGCTTTGGCTGTCGACCTCTTCCCATTCCTTCTTTGTAGTCTCTCCCTCGAACATCATTTCGCTTTGTGATTTGCGTGCCTCAAAGAATGATTGACCGATATACCCCTGTGTCTTTCCATGAGCCCCTAGAGCTAATCTGCCCACCAGACTTTGCTTACTCTCTAGCCTACTTTGTAGCACATCGGATTTGAAGCACAGTACCGCGTTCGCAAATGTCAGCCCCGGAACCATTACTCACTTCCACAGTTCCCGTGTTACTTCATATCTATTCATCCCTATAGTGCTCTATGTTTATGGCCACATTCCTCGTTCCTTTCATCTTCAGATGTTCTTCATGTGCATTTCAATATGTTATTCTTCGTCAGTCCACGCCGTCAGATATTTGTACTCCTCTACGCCCGGTACTTCACGTCGATAAACCGACACTTTTTTTTTTATCGGGAAAGTACGGCCATCGGCATAAGAGAGATTACACATATGCAGGCCGGTGTCGGCCATAAATGCCAACAAGGCCCGGTGTTCGGGCCCATGGATCCAGATTCATGTGTCTGGTGGACGGCTGGTGGGGTGTGTGTGTGTGTGGGGGGGGGGGGGGGGGGGGGGGGGCGGGAGAAGGTAATACTGAATTCTGAGGTGTCTCTTGCGTGCCGCCCGAAGTCCGGGGCAAGTTCGTATGACTTGAGAGCGGTAGCGGTGCAGAAGGGGCAGATCAGGAGAGGGGAGTCGGTGATGTCCAGGAGGCACTGACGGCATGCGTCAGCGCAGCATCCACCCATATTCTCCTCAACGCCAGCTCCTCACGGCGAGTTAAAGCGCCGGGAAGGCTGGTTCCACGCGGTAGAATTAAATTCTCTTTCAGGCGGTACGGCGTCTCCTGCGAATAATTTCAGCAGGAGCAGTTGGTATGTCAATTACAGTGAATGGGATAGATTGTCCGCTTCCCTAAGATGGTGCGTGCTGCGTCGAGTCCACACAACTCTGACAGGACGTAGATATGATTTCACAAAGGTGCACACATCGACAACGAAGCCCAAGGGACAGGTTACGTACTGTAGAGCCATACCTGCTTGTGTTGAGTCGGTATGTAGAATACGGTTCAGCGGTGGAATACAGAGGCGCTCCTTTTAAAGTGGACAAATCGACATGAGTGGCTACGAGTTCTGCTATCACAGAGGGAAGCGGCGCCTCTGTGATATATGAACATGTCTGGCGTACATCAGGGACAGCTGGACAGAAGAGACTTGTGTTCAAAATATGATCTTTCGAGTTTGCGTCCACGTAAGCTTGAAGCGCGCCTCTGGAGTGATGCTGGGAGATAGGGCTCTGTGTCTCTCACTGAGCGATGAACATTGCGCACGGCTCTTAGTGGGTCGTTTGTATTGACCAGGCGAAGCTGCCAATGAGGGTGTTCCAAAGGTGTTGCGTGAAGAAGCGGATAAGTCAGGTCGAAGTAATTTGTTTTTCCAGTCCCGCTATCGTTAAATACGGTAACGCGTGATTTTTCAACTCTGAATTCAAATCCAATGTTTGCAGCTTCCTTCCCACATATTCAGGCAGAAATTGTAGCTTGCTTTGGCTATCGGCAAGAAATCCCATATCATCAGTGTGCACTAAACCTGGAAGACATCGGGCTGTTGTTTGCTTTGGGCATCCAGGGTCCCTGAAGTCACTGGAACTCAGAGTTCCAGTGACTTTAAGGGTCCCTAACTTTGCGCGACATCTCGCGGCGTATGCAGAATTTTTTTTTTAATTCGAGATGTTTGCTATTAGGCATAAGGAGAAAAGGAGAGAAAGTTAGGAGTGTCAGTGAAGTCAACGGATGAAATACAACGAGAAGTTCAATGCAACCACGGATTTGTATTCGTAAATGGGCAATAAATTTCTCACTACATCACAGGACACACGCTTCGCTTCAATGATTGGGTTAATTCCATCGAAATAACTGAAAGGTGTTTTTCTTTTTCTTGTAGTCCTTTTTCGCTGTTATCGCCTGCTTTCTCGAGGGTTGAATGCGTAGTATGTCGTGACGAAAAACCCTTTACTTTTTGCTCGAAGAGAAAAACGAAGGCGCTGTGCGCTGCACTCTGAACACAAATACGCCTATATGGGAGTAAAAAGGGTGCAAGCTGTCTTTTTAGCGCACTACCTTTTAGAGGACAACTTAGTCCCTTTTTACTCCCTTCTGTTTGGAGTGCAGGACAGAAAGCACGCAGATATAGCCAAGCCGGAGCCAGGCTGTGCCGCCAGCAACACTCTCCCTCTCACATTCCCTCTTGCACAGCTCCCTCTCTTTCTCCCTTTCGAGCGCGCTCATCTGTGATACATTCCTGGCTAATATTTGCACACAAACGGGCGGGCATTGTGTTGCCGCACTTGTCTGTCAAGCAGCGCTCAGCCACCGGCGGTGGTCGATGTCGGTGACGTGGATCGGCCTTTTATTAACACACACAAACACAAAAAGCAGAGCATTCGACATGAGTGACAGGTCAAACGAGTAACCACCGCGAACAAGAGCAAACAAACAAAAACAATAACAAACAGACTGCAACGGTTATTCCGCTCACTGCAGGGGAAACGCCGTACATGCAGACGTATAAGGGAGAAGATCAAACGATGTGCAGCAGGTGCAACAATGCAAAGTCACGCGGAAGGATCACTCATGGGAGCTCGTTCGCTTTTACTGGCGAAACTGAAGGCGAGGCAGCAATTTCTGCTGCGTAGTACAAGCACAGGATTTATATTTATTGCAGCTGTTTTGCTTAGACAAATCACCGCGGAGTATCTTTGTTTTTACCTTAGGAGATGCAACACTGTTGTTAGTTTTGCGCAGCGGAGTAAAAATTCGCTGTAACGAAACGGAGAATGAGAAACTATGCTGTACAGCGAAACCGTCGTAGCCACGTCTCCGGAGATTCCGCATACCGAAAGCGAGCTTCCCCGCACAGTTTCACTAGCGCAGCACATAGGGCGGGATCATGAGTTTTATCATTTCCACAGTCATCTTTCTGACGAGCTCGCGTTTAAACACGAGCTCGTTCTATTTTTTCTTTTTTGGCGGAAGTGGGGAGGGGGGGGGGGGATACCGCGGAGTTTCCATCACAGCTCGCCAGCGAACATTCGGGACTATTTCTCATGCTGGGCACGCACGTGACACACACGCAAATGCAAACCAAAACATTCACCGAAGCCCACCGAGCAAACTCGGACACAAGGAAGCAAAAATGGCCGAAGTTCTCACGGAACCCTCAAACAAAATAAAGAAACAAAAACATCCAAACGTAACAAGGAAAGACAGACTGCACAGAGTGTAAAGAAATATCTTTACCCAGATTAACGAGACCTTTTTATTCACGGGTCTGCGATTTCTTTTTCCTGAAAGAAATTCCGCAAACTGAGACTGGACAAGTTCTGCACCTTTCGTTGTCAAGCACAGCTCTAGCTCGCACCATGGAATTAATCGACATGGCAGCACGTGGCTGGCTATAGGCTATATAAATCTAAGCAGCGGATATATAGATAGGTTATATGCATCTAAATGGCAAAAAAGCAGAGGGTTATAATATTCGCGCAAGCTAGCAAAAATCATGCAACCATTGCATGTTTGCCGATGAAAGCTGGCAACCCTGAATAACTCATTTTGGGGGCGTCACTGCGAGACTTCGAGATCAAAAAGTAAATTCACCGCAACGACCGCTTTCAGTGACCAATGCCAAGACGAACGCGGGGGCAATAAGAACAGCTATGTTGAGCGATATGTGGAACGGGGTTAATAACTGTTTATGGGCTTTTTATTCGAGGTGAATGAGTTGCTATCACAGCTGTAGTATTTAGTAAACGAAAAACTACAGGTTTTCCCTCCATACCAACAATGAGAGATGAGAGCTTGGACGCTATGGTTTCATATACACGAATGAGGGGAAATATTCTTGAGTACTTTTCATAAAGTAGCAATTTCATTAATCTAAACGGTGTGGATAGTTTTAGTACTCAAAGAACCATGCAGGAAATTTGCGCTTAGTATTCATTAGCCTTTGGCCTGCTGTGGAATCTTCGTGATCTAAAGGCTTCTATGCAGACCCTTGAACATTAAAACGGGCACGTGAGGTATAGAAGGGAAAATTTATACGTGGAAGCCAGCTTTTATGGCAAAGCAGCAATGGTCTATCTACATCCTACGTTTGCATGCAACTAAATGATATGAGCGAAATAAACTAAATCATTAGGAATACAAGAAAAAAAAATAAGCACACGGTGCGAAGCATCTTTGCTGAGTAGAATCGTGGGAACCGTTTAACGATTCCCACGGCAACAGGTGGGTACCACAACTCTAAGATAGTTTTAGTATTGCGATTTAAATACACAGGTTAAATCGAGTTTATTTAGTGGAACGAGCCTTGGCTGGGTTATGGATTTATCCTAGAGGATAAACTCGGAGTACACTGTTCCGAAAATTGAAATCAGAACCAATTTTGCTTAACTTTTTTTTTCGAACCTGTCGCGACCGTAGGAATGATAGAGCCGTATTATTAGGTTTTAATATGGAATCTCCGCTGTGTAATTATTCAAAAAAAAAAAACACATGAGACGACACCATGATAAAGTTCAGTTATGGTTAGGCTTTGTTCAATCACGCGTTTAATAGTACTAACCAATAAAGCTGATCAGGCTAGCTAGCTTTCCTTTCTGCAACAACGCAGAACACGTGGCGGAGCAATCGATTTTAGAGCGAACAGTTTGATAATCTTTCCTTCGAAAACTACGTACTTTTTAATGTGACCACAAAATATGTACGAAAATAAATGGCCTGAAAATGTACGCAGTTAAAATTTATAATCAATAAACTCACCATAAGTTCTTTCACACCAATTTGCAAGCAAACATCATCATGCTGTCGTTTTCGCGCACACCGCCCATCGGTGCTTAAAGGTGTCCTGGTTTTCAGAATCTGGCTTTAAAAACATATGCAAGGTTCTCGCAAAGATGCTTCGCATAAAACGATATGTGCATACATATTCTTGGTATACAGCACGCCTTGCGCGAAAGCAGCAAGTGCGAGAAAAGAAAAAAAAAGTGGCGGTACAACGGCCTCATACAATGGCCACCGCTCTGAATTCGAGTTCACGGGATCGCCTGTAGGCGTAACAGCCTTAAACATATAGTCAGGACAGCGCATAACCAGCGCACAAAAAACAACACTTATAGACATGAATTACAGTTGAACCTCGTTATAACGAAGTTGAAGGGTCCCGGCAATTACTTCGTTATAGCAGTAGCTTCGTTATGGCCCGTGTTGACCGAGCTTCCAAGGGGAACCGTCATTCCTTCGCTATATCCATTATTTAGTTGTAAACAGTTTCGTTATAACGAGGTTCGAGTGCACATGAAACGACTTCAACAACGAAGAGTGAATACAAGGTAACAAATCTCACACGCAATTCACTTGCACGGGACAACTAACGTTCTGCACGCACACAAAAACAAACACAACAGGAAACAAAGTTCACTGGCCTCCACTTGAAACACGTGGTAACAAGATATATAAGGGAGACTTCTCAAGTCAGATTTCTGTCATTCAGATTTCTTACTCTTGCTCGTTGCAAGCTTAACAGTGGGGTATAGATATATGGCCTATGATAAACGTCACATGGAGTTTAAACCAGCTGCTGTGGTTGGCGCATGTATCGTACAAAGAGACCCTACATAAAGACAGTACACACACGTATAGGATCTATATACACATATCTCGGATGTGGTCCGCTCTCTCGTGCCGGGCAACGAGATGGAATATAAGAACGAAAATAAGAAAAGCAAGCAAGCTGAAACGCATTGGCGGGGATAACTGTGAATAGCGTAGCGAAAAACAACATCTAGTGGAGTAACGAGATTTCAAAAGCGGCCGGAAGGCCTGCAAGGAAACATAAGCATCGCGCCTTGCTGCTGAACCGCTCGCTTCAGCGCGTTCATCAGCACGATAGCTGGATACGAGTTGCAAAGCTTAAGCATGCGTTTTCACATCGCGCTGCAGAGAACCGTGTCGTGCTAGATTCGGAACAGTTGCTAATCAGTTGATGGGCAAAGATATCAAGGTCGATTTGCGCTCATCTCTAGTAGGCACAGGGTGTTAATGAAATGCTGTAACTTCGGTGATCTCGTGTGATATTAGTGTGATTGACATTAGCCTGGCCACAGCTATTTTAGAGATGCATGCCTCGCCGAAAACGAGACAGTAATGATAATGACAGTTTTTCCCGTGGAAAAGAGAGATATAACAGCATTAATGCAGGTGCATGGACATCGGGATGCATGGTCGTTCTGGCAGTAGTTTGGCATTCAAAGGAAATGTTCGCGCGTCTCTCTCGGTGGTCAGGTGACAAAAACTGTTTCGCATAGTGATAGTGCATGATTAATGAGTACATGCGAGGGCTAGCTAACCCTTCGTTCCTTCCACACGGCATTGAAAGCGCTCTGGGTACCTCGCGCCTCCAGATGTCGCACTTCAGGTGAGCTTCATGTGTGTACTGCGTTCACCATTTCAGGCGAAATCATCGCTTGGACCAAGGTCTATTCATGCCGTTTAAGAGCTGAGGGCAGAGATTGTTTAGAAAAGGCTGAAAAAGTTTCGAAGCGGCCAAGGAGAAAACATGGCCGAGTGCCGTAACCATTCGCGTGCTTTTACAGCAAGCAGCGTCTGTTTAAGGCAATGTTTGTCATGCATCGTCAAAATGGAGTGATTAAGATAGAGCATCCCTCCCGTCCGAAGACGGCAAAAACAGGCTCAGGTGTGTGTTGCCTCCGTCCACTCCAGCTCCGATTCGGACGGAGCAACAGCTTCTCAACGTCGCCACACACAGACATGAACAATCGCTTCATCCGTACCCACTACCACGCCCCACTAGTCCTGATGAATTCACTCCTCGCCGTCAGCGTCCGCGTCGTGAACAGCAGCGCGGGTTCCGAACCCGGCACCTCCGCTGCCGCTCGAAGACTCGGGTGGACCTCCATGGAAGCCCTCGTTGACGTGGCTCACGGCGTGGTGCTCCTCGGGCGGCTTCCAGGACGAAGACGTGGCCGCGGCGGCCTCAGAGTGATGGTCCTGCGAAGACGTCGACGCCGGAGGCGCGCCGTACGGCTTGGTCAGGCTCACTGGCGTCGCGTAGTCCGGCTCCTTGTCCGCCGTCAGCGGCATGCAGCTCAGGTCTTCGTGGTGGTCGGCGCCGGGACTCCCGGGCACCTTGATCTCCGGCACGTCCAGGTCGTGGTTGTCCAGGCACTGCGTGGTCGAGCCGGACCCGCCGGGCCCGTCGTCGTCGCAGTCCTTGTAGTTGAGCACCGGGTAGAGGCGGCCGTGCTTGATGGTGGAGTTGGCGTTGATCATGCCGTAGTCCTTGGCGTCCGAGCAGAAGCGCTTGAACGCCACGTACAGCCCGATGAGCGTGATGCTGATGCCGACGAACAGCACGATGCCTAGGATGATGCCGAAGATCATGGCTGCGGCTGCTTATGCCTTTGCTCTGTGGTCAACAGGAGGAATGTGTACCTGCGCAGCAAAAAAAAAGAAGAAAAATACCAAGTCTGTTAGAAGACTACGCTGAGTGTACTTATAAAGAAGCCTGAACCAACCCCTATGCTTGGCGAGTTGCCATATATCTAAGAACCCTATAGATTTCAACAGCGTAAAATTTGAAACTGTGCGAACTGAGAACAAAAATTCGCGACACTCCGAAGGTTAACGCATGTGGTCATTTGCGAAGCAGCGGCTGCCATGCCGTCCCTTCTTGCCTCGCTTCTTCCTGTTTCGTGCTGCACAGTTCTGTGAGCGTTCGCCCTTTTTATCCCTTCCCTACTCCTTACGGCTCTTTCACTACCTTCTCCTCTTTCACAAAGAGTCTCGTTTCCACGTTTACTGCAAGTCCTTCTCTCCACTGACTGCCGCGCTCTTCTCCTCAATGGCCGGGGTCGTTGAGAAGTTGGCTTTTCCTCGAACCTCACAAGCCTGGTGGGTGAGCTTGCTGTGGGTATCTCAAAGAACAGCATAAGAAAAAAAATCGATCTATGTTTCTATTTTGGCTTTAGGCGAAATGCTGGGTGCTTTCTGAAGTAGCCTCTTCAAGGAAAAAAACAACCTTGAGTCATATTTATGCAAATGCGGTAATACTGCTCCCGACAAGCGCCAGCATCGTGATCATCCCACAGAAACATGCGGGAGGACTGCTGTCAGAGCCGACTCAAGAACGAAGCGGCTTTTCCCCGTCAAGGAATCCCCTTCCAGCCAATGGCGTCGGCCGATTCTCACGAGCCTGTTAACCTTATAATGCAGGGAGTGGCAGAAGAGAGGGGATAGACTTCTTGGTCGGGGACAGTCCCCTCACTGCATTGTCACGCTACCAGGATCATGAGAATCGCCCGACGCCATTGACGGGAAGGCGGTCCTTTGTCGGGGGAAAAGCCGCTGCGTTCTTGAGTTGTATCCGACTATAGCACGCTTCAGCGGATCGGGGAGCAAGTATGTCAAGGCATCGACAGAACATCGTTCGTTAGCAGATTATACATTTCAAGCGAATTCAGAAGACAAAGTTTATTCCATTCACATCATTCTATCATGCCTAACTATGTCCACAAACACAATATATGAATAAAAAAAGAGAGAATGTGGCTGCTACAGGACCATGGAAAATGCTAAAATATTGTTCTTCGCAGGTACGCGGGACGGTAAGGACCTTAGCCATATCCAACAGGCATATTGCGCGGTCATGTCCATAGCAGCCTAGTGGTGCGGTCCTTGGCGTGTAGCGCTCACAGGCGTGATGCAAAAAGTAAGGACTGCCTCGGCTACCCTGTGACATAAAACTGCAGCCGGAATGGGGAAGGGCCAGCATCGCTGTTCAAGAAAAACAGCGAAGGGAGGAGGGTTGGGATGGGCAACGGAGCCGTTGCGTTCTAGGTAAGGGGCCGATGCTTGATGAGGTGCAACGCACAAACCGTACTTCAGTTTAGGGTAACACAACGGGGTTCGAATACGATTACCGTGCATGCTTATGTCTTCGCAATAAGCGCATAAACAGCGCAGGGGCAAGGTCGCGTTCCGGCAGCAAGAGAGAGCATTGTTGAAACTCAGAATGATGCAAAAGAAAAAAAAAGCAAGCGACATGCAAGACAGGAAGTGGTGCTGAGTAACTATTCCAACGTAGCACATGCACAAAGACTAGGACGTGGCAAGGTTAGCGCTTTTTTTATCAGGTAGTTAGATGTTCGAAAGGAGACTTTGAGCTGTCAGTAGGTGTTTTTTTTTAGCATACCGGAGACGTACTAGCGTAGACATAAACCGGTTTACCGGACGCCGATTGCGCACGCGCAGTGACCCCACCTGACCTCACCGATGTCACTGCGCGTGTGTAGGAGGGGTCCGGTAAACTGGTCTGGTATACGAATACGGTAATACGGTTTCGGTATGCTAAAAGCCACTTACGACCCATTACCGTTTGGCGTCGATACATGCGCGACCGGCACGTTACGGGATGTCCTTTAGGAAGGCATGGTTCGCCTGTCCTCTGGCCGCCGTCTGCACCGACGCGTCCGCCACAATACCGGCATCGGTGTTGTCGTCTTCGGCCGTGAGGTCACCGGCTCCCGGAAGCACGACCCCGTCGTCCACACTGTCTCCCCTCCAGAGCGGCTTGGTGTCCACGCGGGGCGCATTGTCCTTGAACAGCCTGACCGGCATCTGCAGCAACTTTGGCCTCGACACTAGTACGCCGTCCCTGTCGTCGTGGTTCGCGTCCACCGCGAAAGGGTCCGGCGTCCTGGTGATCTGGGAGGAGACGCCGCTGTCGCCGCCGGCCGACCTCTCCGGCCGGTCCCGACTGCGCACGAAGAACGGGTTTCCCACGTCGTCCTCTTCTTCTTCCTCGCGGACGCTGGGCATGGGCGCCGGCAAGGCGGGCGGAGGCTGTCCTGGAGGGGGCACGGGTCCGTGGACGTCGCACATGTCGACGTGGTAGACGCCCGGGTCCTGCTTGCACGGCTCGTTGCACTGCGGGCAGGGGGGGCACTGGTTGCGGATCTTGTTCTGGAAGTGGGCGCGACGCTTGGCCCGCTTGGAGGCCGTTATGCAGACGGACACGCAGAGCACGATGATGACCCCCACGGAGATGACGGCCAGGGCCCCCAGGAAGATGGCCATGCCCGGACCGGCATCGCCCAGGAAGCCGCTGCCGCCTTCGTCGGGACTCGAGCTCTTCTCGGTCGCCGACGAGTTGCTACTAATAGCCGAGCCGGAGAGGGTCGTTGAGTTCGGCGTAGTCGTTACGTTGGCCTCGGTCCGGTCCGGCGGGACCGTAAGCGGCTCGGTGGTCGCGTTAGCGGCCATTGTGCGCAATGTCTCGTGAACGATCGAAGGTTAGTAGGTCAAGCTGGCAAAGGCCACGGGTAGAGCGACAGAAAGGAGTTGAGAGAGAGACAGAAGAGATGCATTCTGGAAAGACAGAGAAAGAAGGCGGGATGCATGAGATACACAGTGTAAATGCAAAAAGGTTGAAAGCAAGCTGTTAGACAGATAAGAATGAAATGTGATTGAGTGGTTATTCAGCAGTCGGCAGCTGATTTAATCAAAGTGGATGGCTGCCACTCTGTAGGCAATACTTAACAACCCCCAAGACCAAATTATTGTCACTGATGACAGTAACAACACGATCAGAAATCAAGCAATGAAGAACGAAGTTTCTCTTTTGTAAAGGTCGTTAACCATAATCAACAGCAGCTCAGGAACACATTACTGTCCAGCGCTGTTCGCTATTCTTTCAGAATAATTAACGCATTTTAAGGACAACTTCTAGTTTTTATGCTAGTAAAATTATTCTTGTGCTACCTTGTCATTGGACACGATTTACCTTTTCCCAACCTCATTTCGCGCCCCCTATAGGACAAGGTCGCCATGCTTACAGACTATTGGTGGCGCTCCAACAGCTCCTGTTAAGACTGCTTCAGATGAACACTAAACAAGATGAGCATACCCCAACGCCACACTAGCAAAAAATGCCCCAACGCACCACGCCTCTAAAGGATGTGTGCCAGTCCGCATTGCTGTTTGCGACACTTGTGCGGTAGGGTGATATACGCCGTCACAGGACCTCCTCTCCACAACGCGCACATTCCGAAACACCCAAGGGCGGCATAATCGCGCATGACCTGGCCCGACGTACAACTCCCCCCCCCCCCCCCCCCCCCCGCCCCTCTTTTCTTTAACTAAAAATGCCGTCCGCTAACCACGCTCGTTTAGTAATGGAGTAGCCACCCTTCCAGCGTATCACACCGCGACATTCATCGGAACTCCACCGGAAAACCTTGGCGGTACATAACGCGGCGATAACGTCTAAGCACGCGTAACATGCCCCAGTATACAAACGCAAGCGGAACGCGCCTCTCAGCTTCTGCTTATTCCGCTTTTCCCTTCATAATTTCGTTTTCGAGGGGCCGACCTTGCAAGAGCGGTGGCTCTTCCCGGGCTGCAGCCCGATCGTACCCGATTACATACGGCCGCTTTCACGCGGAACACTTTTTTGTCTCGCTAGAAACAGCACGCGCAGGCCCGAACCCCGGGCGCGACGGTCGGCAACGCGGCTCGCGGTCACGCTCTCGCGTCTCCGTGAATAGCTACGCAGCAGCCCAGCCCACGAGAGCGCACCAAGGTCAGTCGTCACCGGGTTCAAACCCCGCCCACCCCGCTTCCCACTTCACCGACATTCTTACTTTTACCTGCCAACGGCGGTGCACGGACAAACTCACTCATCGAGAACAGGGGCGGGGGAGAAAGGGGGGGGGGGGGGGGTGCAGAGCAGGGTCTAGCAATTAGCGATATTGGAAAGAAGAAAAGAAGGGGGAGGGTGTTGGGGTAGGAGCAGTCACCGCGGCCACGCGTGTTTTCCATTCCGTAGCAGCGTCCTCCCGACATGGCCTGTTCAGCTGCGCACGTAATGGTAGCGCGAATGATGGCTGCTCTCCTCTTGCAGCCGGCGAACCAACTCGTGCGCGCTGTGACGCTTCGCCGCGCAAGGAAGACCACCGCGCGCTACATGGTCCTCGGGAATCGACCCTTCTCCGCACACATGATGC